>NW_026779136.1:747333-1121000 GCF_030144855.1 Hypanus sabinus | reverse complement strand
ACTCCCGAGGTCAGTCACAGAGTCATTATTCCTCTACACGGTCACATCAAACTCTTCCGGTGTCAGACACAGAGTGATTATTCCTCAACACCGTCCCATCACAAACTCCCGGGGTCAGACACAGAGTGATTATTCCTCTCCACGGTCCATCAAACACTCCCGGGGTCAGACACAGAGTGATTATTCCACTACACGGTCCCATCAAACTCTCCCGGGGTCATACACAGAGTGATTATTCCTCTACACGTTCCCATCAAACGCTCCCGGGGGTCAGACACAGAGTGATTATTCCTCTACACGGTCCCATGAAACACTCCCGGGGTCAGACACAGAGTAAATCTACGTCCACTCCGTCCCGTCACAAATTCCCGGGGTCAGACACAGAGAGATTATTCCTCTACACGGTCCCAGCAAACACTCCCGAGGTCAGACACAGAGTCATTATTCCTCTACACGGTCACATCAAACTCTTCCTGTGTCAGACACAGAGTGATTATTCCTCAACACCGTCCCATCACACACTCCCGGGGTCAGACACAGAGTGATTATTCCTCTCCACGGTCCATCAAACACTCCCGGGGTCAGACACAGAGTGATTATTCCACTACACGGTCCCATCAAACACACCCGGGGTCAGACACAGAGTGAATCTCCCTCCACGCCATCCCATCACACTCTCCCAGGGTCAGACACAGCGTGATTATTCCTCTACACGGTCCCATCAAACACTCCCGGGGTCAGACACAGAGAGATTATTCCTCTACACGGTCCCAGCAAACACTCCCGGGGTCAGGCACAGAGTCATTATTCCTCTACACGGTCACATCAAACTCTTCCGGGGTCAGACACAGAGTGATTATTCCTCAACACGGTACCATCACACACTCCCGGTGTCAGACACAGTGTGAATCTCCTTCAACACCGTCCCATCACACACTTCCGGGGTCAGACACAGAGAGATTATTCCTCTACATGGTGCCATCAAACACTCCCGGGGTCAGACACAGAGAGATTATTCCACTACACGGTCCCATCAAGCACTCCCGGGGTCAGACACAGAGTGAATCTCAATCCTCACCGTCCCATCACAGACTCCCGGGGTCAGACACAGAGAGATTATTCCTCTACACGGTACCATCAAACAGTCCCGGGGTCAGACCCAGAGAGGTTATTCCCCTACACGGTCCCAGCAAACACTCCCGGGGTCAGACACAGAGAGATTATTCCTCTACACGGTCACATCAAACTATTCCGAGGTCAGACACAGAGTGAATCTCAATCCACAGCGTCCCATCACACACTCCCGGGGTCAGACACAAAGTGATTATTCCTCTACACGGTCCCATCAAACACTCCCGGGGTCAGACACAGAGTGATTATTCCTCTACACGTTCCCATCAAACACTCCCGGGGTCAGACACAGGGTGAATCTCCCTCCACGCCATCCCATCACACTCTCCCGGGGTCAGACACAGAGTGATTATTCCTCTACACGGTCCCATCAAACACTCCCGTGGTCAGACGCAGAGTGAATCTCCCTCCACGCCATCCCATCACACTCTCCCGGGGTCAGACACAGAGTCATGGTTCCTCTACACGGTCCCATCAAACACTCCCGTGGTCAGACACAGAGTGATTATTCCTCTACACGGCCCTATCAAACTCTCCCGGGGTCATACACAGAGTGATTATTCCTCTACACGTTCCCATCAAACGCTCCCGTGGGTCAGACACAGAGTGATTATTCCTCTACACGGTCCCATGAAACACTCCCGGGGTCAGACACAGAGTGAATCTCCGTCCACTCCGTCCCGTCACAAATTCCCGGGGTCAGACACAGAGAGATTATTCCTCTACACGGTCCCAGCAAACACTCCCGAGGTCAGTCACAGAGTCATTATTCCTCTACACGGTACCATCACACTCTCCCGGTGTCAGACACAGAGAGATTATTCCTCTACACGGTACCATCAAACACTCCCGTGGTCAGACACAGAGTGAATCTCAATCCTCACCGTCCCATCACACAGTCCCGGGGTCAGACACAGAGAGATTATTCCTCTACATGGTGCCATCAAACACTCCCGGGGTCAGACACAGAGAGATGATTCCTCTACACGGTCCCATCAAGCACTCCCGGGGTCAGACACAGAGTGAATCTCAATCCTCACCGTCCCATCACACAGTCCCGGGGTCATACACAGAGTGATTATTACTCTACACGTTCCCATCAAACGCTCCCGTGGGTCAGACACAGAGTGATTATTCCTCTACACGGTCCCATGAAACACTCCCGGGGTCAGACACAGAGTGAATCTCCGTCCACTCCGTCCCGTCACAAATTCCCGGGGTCAGACACAGAGAGATTATTCCTCTACACGGTCCCAGCAAACACTCCCGAGGTCAGTCACAGAGTCATTATTCCTCTACACGGTACCATCACACTCTCCCGGTGTCAGACACAGAGAGATTATTCCTCTACACGGTACCATCAAACACTCCCGTGGTCAGACACAGAGTGAATCTCAATCCTCACCGTCCCATCACACAGTCCCGGGGTCAGACACAGAGAGATTATTCCTCTACATGGTGCCATCAAACACTCCCGGGGTCAGACACAGAGAGATGATTCCTCTACACGGTCCCATCAAGCACTCCCGGGGTCAGACACAGAGTGAATCTCAATCCTCACCGTCCCATCACACAGTCCCGGGGTCAGACACAGAGAGATTATTCCTCTACACGGTACCATCAAACAGTCCCGGGGTCAGACCCAGAGAGATTATTCCTCTACACGGTCCCAGCAAACACTCCCGGAGTCAGACACAGAGTCATTATTCCTCTACACGGTCACATCAAACTCTTCCGAGGTCAGACACAGAGAGATTATTCCTCAACACGGTACCATCACACACTCCCGGTTTCAGACACAGAGTCATTATTCCTCTACACGGTCCCATCAAACACTCCCGGTGTCAGACACAGTGTGAATCTCCTTCCACACCGTCCCATCACACACTCCCTGGGTCAGACACAGAGTGAATATTCCTCTCCACGGTCCCATCAAACACTCCCGTGGTCAGACACAGAGTGATTATTCCTCTACACGGTCCCATCAAACACTCCGGGTGTAAGACACAGAGTGATTATTCCACTACAAGGTCCCATCAAACACTCCCGGGGTCAGACACAGAGTGAATCTCAATCCACAGCGTCCCATCACACACTCCCGGGGTCAGACACAGAGTGATTATTCCTCTACACGGTCCCATCAAACACTCCCGGGGTCAGAGACAGAGAGATTATTCCTCTACACGGTCCCATCAAACACTCCCGGGGTCAGAGACAGAGAGATTATTCCTCTACACCGTCGCATCAAACACTCCCGGGGTCAGACACAGAGTGAATCTCAATCCTCACCGTCCCATTAGACACTCCCGGGGTCAGACACAGAGATTATTCCTCTACACGGTACCATCAAGCACTCCCGTGGTCAGACACAGAGAGATTATTCCTCTACACGGTCCCATCAAACACTCCCGGGGTCAGACACAGAGAGAATCTCAATCCTCACCGTCCCATCACACACTCCCGGGTTCAGACACAGAGAGATTATTCCTCTACAGGGTCCCATCAAACACTGCCGGGGTCAGACACAGAGAGATTATTCCTCTACACGGTCCCATCAAACACTCCCGGGGTCAGACACAGAGAGATTATTCCTCTACACGGTCCAATCAAACACTCCCGGGGTCAGACATAGAGTGAATCTCAATCCTCACCGTCCCATCACACAGTCCCGGGGTCAGACACAGAGAGATTATTCCTCTACACGGTACCATCAAACAGTCCCGGGGTCAGACCCAGAGAGATTATTCCTCTACACGGTCCCAGCAAACACTCCCGGGGTCAGACACAGAGTCATTATTCCTCTACACGGTCACATCAAACTCTTCCGAGGTCAGACACAGAGAGATTATTCCTCAACACGGTACCTTCACACACTCCCGGTTTCAGACACAGAGTCATTATTCCTCTACACGGTCCCATCAAACACTCCCGGTGTCAGACACAGTGTGAATCTCCTTCCACACCGTCCCATCACACACTCCCTGGGTCAGACACAGAGTGAATATTCCTCTCCACGATCCCATCAAACACTCCCGTGGTCAGACACAGAGTGATTATTCCTCTACACGGTCCCATCAAACACTCCGGGTGTAAGACACAGAGTGATTATTCCACTACAAGGTCCCATCAAACACTCCCGGGGTCAGACACAGAGTGAATCTCAATCCACAGCGTCCCATCACACACTCCCGGGGTCAGACACAGAGTGATTATTCCTCTACACGGTCCCATCAAACACTCCCGGGGTCAGAGACAGAGAGATTATTCCTCTACACGGTCCCATCAAACACTCCCGGGGTCAGAGACAGAGAGATTATTCCTCTACACCGTCGCATCAAACACTCCCGGGGTCAGACACAGAGTGAATCTCAATCCTCACCGTCCCATTAGACACTCCCGGGGTCAGACACAGAGATTATTCCTCTACACGGTACCATCAAACACTCCCGTGGTCAGACACAGAGAGATTATTCCTCTACACGGTCCCATCAAACACTCCCGGGGTCAGACACAGAGAGAATCTCAATCCTCACCGTCCCATCACACACTCCCGGGTTCAGACACAGAGAGATTATTCCTCTACAGGGTCCCATCAAACACTGCCGGGGTCAGACACAGAGAGATTATTCCTCTACACGGTACCATCAAACAGTCCCGGGGTCAGACACAGAGAGATTATTCCTCTACACGGTCCCAGCAAACACTCCCGGGGTCAGACACAGAGTCATTATTCCTCTACACGGCCCCATCAAACTCTCACGGGGTCAGACACAGAGTGACTATTCCTCTACACGTTCCCATCAAACACTCCCGGGGTCAGACACAGAGTGAATCTCCCTCCACGCCATCCCATCACACTCTCCCGGGGTCAGACACAGAGTGATTATTCCTCTACACGGTCCCATCAAACACTCCCGTGGTCAGACGCAGAGTGAATCTCCCTCCACGCCATCCCATCACACTCTCCCGGGGTCAGACACAGAGTGATCATTCCTCTACACGGTCCCATCAAACACTCCCGTGGTCAGACACAGAGTGATTATTCCTCTACACGGCCCGATCAAACTCTCCGGGGGTCATACACAGAGTGATTATTCCTCTACACGTTCCAATCAAACGCTCCGGGGGGTCAGACACAGAGAGATTATTCCTCTACACGGTCCCATGAAACACTCCCGGGGTCAGACACAGAGTGAATCTCCGTCCACTCCGTCCCGTCACAAATTCCCGGGGTCAGACACAGAGAGGTTATTCCTCTACACGGTCCCAGCAATCACTCCCGAGGTCAGACACAGAGTCATTATTCCTCTACACGGTCACATCAAACTCTTCCGGTGTCAGACACAGAGTGATTATTCCTCAACACCGACCGATCACACACTCCCGGGGTCAGACACAGAGTGATTATTCCTCTCCACGGTCCATCAAACACTCCCGGGGTCAGACACAGAGTGATTATTCCACTACACGGTCCCATCAAACTCTCCCGGGGTCATACACAGAGTGATTATTCCTCTACACGTTCCCATCAAACGCTCCCGGGGGTCAGACACAGAGTGATTATTCCTCTACACGGTCCCATGAAACACTCCCGGGGTCAGACACAGAGTGAATCTCCGTCCACTCCGTCCCGTCACAAATTCCCGGGGTCAGACACAGAGAGATTATTCCTCTACACGGTCCCAGCAAGCACTCCCGAGGTCAGACACAGAGTGATTATTCCTCTCCACGGTCCATCAAACACTCCCGGGGTCAGACACAGAGTGAATCTCCCTCCACGCCATCCCATCACACTCTCCCAGGGTCAGACACAGCGTGATTATTCCTCTACACGGTCCCATCAAACACTCCCGGGGTCAGACACAGAGAGATTATTCCTCTACACGGTCCCAGCAAACACTCCCGGGGTCAGGCACAGAGTCATTATTCCTCTACACGGTCACATCAAACTCTTCCGGGTTCAGACACAGAGTGATTATTCCTCAACACGGTACCATCACACACTCCCGGTGTCAGACACAGTGTGAATCTCCTTCAACACCGTCCCATCACACACTTCCGGGGTCAGACACAGAGAGATTATTCCACTACACGGTCCCATCAAGCACTCCCGGGGTCAGACACAGAGTGAATCTCCCTCCAGTCCGTCGCATCACACACTCCCGGGGTCATACACAGAGTGATTATTCCTCTACACGTTCCAATCAAACGATCCCGGGGGTCAGACACAGAGTGATTATTCCTCTACACGGTCCCATGAAACACTCCCTGGGTCAGACACAGAGTGAATCTCCGTCCACTCCGTCCCGTCACAAATTCCCGGGGTCAGACACAGAGAGATTATTCCTCTACACGGTCCCAGCAAACACTCCCGAGGTCAGTCACAGAGTCATTATTCCTCTACACGGTCACATCAAACTCTTCCGGTGTCAGACACAGAGTGATTATTCCTCAACACCGTCCCATCACAAACTCCCGGGGTCAGACACAGAGTGATTATTCCTCTCCACGGTCCATCAAACACTCCCGGGGTCAGACACAGAGTGATTATTCCACTACACGGTCCCATCAAACTCTCCCGGGGTCATACACAGAGTGATTATTCCTCTACACGTTCCCATCAAACGCTCCCGGGGGTCAGACACAGAGTGATTATTCCTCTACACGGTCCCATGAAACACTCCCGGGGTCAGACACAGAGTGAATCTCAATCCACACCGTCCCATCAAACTCTCCCGGGGTCAGACACAGAGAGATTATTCCTCTACACGGTCCCAGCAAACACTCCCGAGGTCAGACACAGAGTCATTATTCCTCTACACGGTCACATCAAACTCTTCCGGTGTCAGACACAGAGTGATTATTCCTCAACACCGTCCCATCACAAACTCCCGGGGTCAGACACAGAGTGATTATTCCTCTCCACGGTCCATCAAACACTCCCGGTGTCAGACACAGAGTGATTATTCCACTACACGGTCCCATCAAACTCTCCCGGGGTCATACACAGAGTGATTATTCCTCTACACGTTCCCATCAAACGCTCCCGGGGGTCAGACACAGAGTGATTATTCCTCTACACGGTCCCATGAAACACTCCCGGGGTCAGACACAGAGTGAATCTCAATCCACACCGTCCCATCAAACTCTCCCGGGGTCAGACACAGAGAGATTATTCCTCTACACGGTCCCAGCAAATACTCCCGAGGTCAGACACAGAGTCATTATTCCTCTACACGGTCACATCAAACTCTTCCGGTGTCAGACACAGAGTGATTATTCCTCAACACCGTCCCATCAAACACTCCCGGGGTCAGACACAGAGAGATTATTCCTCTACACGGTCCCAGCAAACACTCCCGGGGTCAGGCACAGAGTCATTATTCCTCTACACGGTCACATCAAACTCTTCCGGGTTCAGACACAGAGTGATTATTCCTCAACACGGTACCATCACACACTCCCGGTGTCAGACACAGTGTGAATCTCCTTCAACACCGTCCCATCACACACTTCCGGGGTCAGACACAGAGAGATTATTCCACTACACGGTCCCATCAAGCACTCCCGGGGTCAGACACAGAGTGAATCTCCCTCCAGTCCGTCGCATCACACACTCCCGGGGTCATACACAGAGTGATTATTCCTCTACACGTTCCAATCAAACGCTCCCGGGGGTCAGACACAGAGTGATTATTCCTCTACACGGTCCCATGAAACACTCCCGGGGTCAGACACAGAGTGAATCTCCGTCCACTCCGTCCCGTCACAAATTCCCGGGGTCAGACACAGAGAGATTATTCCTCTACACGGTCCCAGCAAACACTCCCGAGGTCAGTCACAGAGTCATTATTCCTCTACACGGTCACATCAAACTCTTCCGGTGTCAGACACAGAGTGATTATTCCTCAACACCGTCCCATCACAAACTCCCGGGGTCAGACACAGAGTGATTATTCCTCTCCACGGTCCATCAAACACTCCCGGGGTCAGACACAGAGTGATTATTCCACTACACGGTCCCATCAAACTCTCCCGGGGTCATACACAGAGTGATTATTCCTCTACACGTTCCCATCAAACGCTCCCGGGGGTCAGACACAGAGTGATTATTCCTCTACACGGTCCCATGAAACACTCCCGGGGTCAGACACAGAGTGAATCTCAATCCACACCGTCCCATCAAACTCTCCCGGGGTCAGACACAGAGAGATTATTCCTCTACACGGTCCCAGCAAACACTCCCGAGGTCAGACACAGAGTCATTATTACTCTACACGGTCACATCAAACTCTTCCGGTGTCAGACACAGAGTGATTATTCCTCAACACCGTCCCATCACAAACTCCCGGGGTCAGACACAGAGTGATTATTCCTCTCCACGGTCCATCAAACACTCCCGGGGTCAGACACAGAGTGATTATTCCACTACACGGTCCCATCAAACTCTCCCGGGGTCATACACAGAGTGATTATTCCTCTACACGTTCCCATCAAACGCTCCCGGGGGTCAGACACAGAGTGATTATTCCTCTACACGGTCCCATGAAACACTCCCGGGGTCAGACACAGAGTGAATCTCAATCCACACCGTCCCATCAAACTCTCCCGGGGTCAGACACAGAGAGATTATTCCTCTACACGGTCCCAGCAAACACTCCCGAGGTCAGACACAGAGTCATTATTCCTCTACACGGTCACATCAAACTCTTCCGGTGTCAGACACAGAGTGATTATTCCTCAACACCGTCCCATCACACACTCCCGGGGTCAGACACAGAGTGATTATTCCTCTCCACGGTCCATCAAACACTCCCGGGGTCAGACACAGAGTGATTATTCCACTACACGGTCCCATCAAACACACCCGGGGTCAGACACAGAGTGAATCTCCCTCCACGCCATCCCATCACACTCTCCCAGGGTCAGACACAGCGTGATTATTCCTCTACACGGTCCCATCAAACACTCCCGGGGTCAGACACAGAGAGATTATTCCTCTACACGGTACCATCAAACAGTCCCGGGGTCAGACACAGAGAGATTATTCCTCTACACGGTCCCAGCAAACACTCCCGGGGTCAGGCACAGAGTCATTATTCCTCTACACGGTCACATCAAACTCTTCCGGGGTCAGACACAGAGTGATTATTCCTCAACACGGTACCATCACACACTCCCGGTGTCAGACACAGTGTGAATCTCCTTCAACACCGTCCCATCACACACTTCCGGGGTCAGACACAGAGAGATTATTCCTCTACATGGTGCCATCAAACACTCCCGGGGTCAGACACAGAGAGATTATTCCACTACACGGTCCCATCAAGCACTCCCGGGGTCAGACACAGAGTGAATCTCAATCCTCACCGTCCCATCACACACTCCCGGGGTCAGACACAGAGAGATTATTCCTCTACACGGTACCATCAAACAGTCCCGGGGTCAGACACAAAGTGATTATTCCTCTACACGGTCCCATCAAACACTCCCGGGGTCAGACACAGAGTGATTATTCCTCTACACGTTCCCATCAAACACTCCCGGGGTCAGACACAGAGTGAATCTCCCTCCACGCCATCCCATCACACTCTCCCGGGGTCAGACACAGAGTGATTATTCCTCTACACGGTCCCATCAAACACTCCCGTGGTCAGACGCAGAGTGAATCTCCCTCCACGCCATCCCATCACACTCTCCCGGGGTCAGACACAGAGTCATGGTTCCTCTACACGGTCCCATCAAACACTCCCGTGGTCAGACACAGAGTGATTATTCCTCTACACGGCCCGATCAAACTCTCCCGGGGTCATACACAGAGTGATTATTCCTCTACACGTTCCCATCAAACGCTCCCGTGGGTCAGACACAGAGTGATTATTCCTCTACACGGTCCCATGAAACACTCCCGGGGTCAGACACAGAGTGAATCTCCGTCCACTCCGTCCCGTCACAAATTCCCGGGGTCAGACACAGAGAGATTATTCCTCAACACGGTACCATCACACACTCCCGGTGTCAGACACAATGTGAATCTCCTTCAACACCGTCCCATCACACACTCCCGGGGTCAGACACAGAGTGATTATTCCGCTCCACGGTCCATCAAACACTCCCGGGGTCAGACACAGAGTGATTATTCCACTACACGGTCCCTTCAAACACACCCGGGGTCAGACACAGAGTGAATCTCCCTCCACGCCATCCCATCACACTCTCCCAGGGTCAGACACAGCGTGATTATTCCTCTACACGGTCCCATCAAACACTCCCGGGGTCAGACACAGAGAGATTATTCCTCTAAACGGAACCATCAAACAGTCCCGGGGTCAGACACAGAGAGATTATTCCTGTACACGGTCCCAGCAAACTCTCCCGGGGTCAGGCACAGAGTCATTATTCCTCTACACGGTCACATCAAACTCTTCCGGGGTCAGACACGGAGTGATTATTCCTCAACACGGTACCATCACACACTCCCGGTGTCAGACACAGTGTGAATCTCCTTCAACACCGCCCATCACACACTCCCGGGGTCAGACACAGAGAGATTATTCCTCTACATGGTGCCATCAAACACTCCCGGGGTCAGACACAGAGAGATTATTCCTCTACACGGTCCCATCAAGCACTCCCGGGGTCAGACACAGAGTGAATCTCAATCCTCACCGTCACATCACACACTCCCGGGGTCAGACACAGAGAGATTATTCCTCTACACGGTACCATCAAACAGTCCCGGGGTCAGACCCAGAGAAATTATTCCTCTACACGGTCCCAGCAAACACTCCCGGAGTCAGACACAGAGAGATTATTCCTCTACACGGTCGCATCAAACTCTTCCGAGGTCAGACACAGAGAGATTATTCCTCAACACGGTACCATCACACACTCCCGGTTTCAGACACAGAGTCATTATTCCTCTACACGGTCCCATCAAACACTCCCGGTGTCAGACACAGTGTGAATCTCCTTCCACACCGTCCCATCACAGACTCCCTGGGTCAGACACAGAGTGAATATTCCTCTCCACGGTCCCATCAAACACTCCCGTGGTCAGACACAGAGTGATTATTCCTCTACACGGTCCCATCAAACACTCCGGGTGTAAGACACAGAGTGATTATTCCACTACAAGGTCCCATCAAACACTCCCGGGGTCAGACACAGAGTGAATCTCAATCCACAGCGTCCCATCACACACTCCCGGGGTCAGACACAGAGTAATTATTCCTCTACACGGTCCCATCAAACACTCCCGGGGTCAGAGACAGAGAGATTATTCCTCTACACAGTCGCATCAAACACTCCGGGGGTCAGACACAGAGTGAATCTCAATCCTCACCGTCCCATCAGACACTCCCGGGTTCAGACACAGAGAGATTATTCCTCTACAGGGTCCCATCACACACTCCCGGGGTCAGACACAGAGTGATTATTCCTCTCCACGGTCCCATCAAACACTCCCGGGGTCAGACACAGATTGATTATTCATCTACACGGTCCCATCAAACACACCCGGGGTCAGACACAGAGTGAATCTCCCTCCACGCCATCCCATCACACTCTCCCGGGGTCAGACACAGAGTGATTATTCCTCTACACGGTCCCATCAAACACTCCCGGGGTCAGACACAGAGAGATTATTCCTCTACACGGTACCATCAAACAGTCCCGGGGTCAGACACAGAGAGATTATTCCTCTACACGGTCCCAGCAAACACTCCCGGGGTCAGGCACAGAGTCATTATTCCTCAACACGGTCACATCAAACTCTTCCGGGGTCAGACACAGAGTGATTATTCCTCAACCCGGTACCATCACACACTCCCGGTGTCAGACACAGTGTGAATCTCCTTCAACACCGTCCCATCACACACTCCCGGGGTCAGACACAGAGTGATTATTCCTCTACACGGCCCCATCAAACTCTCCCGGGGTCAGACACAGAGTGATTATTCCTCTACACGGTCCCATCAAACACACCCGGGGTCAGACACAGAGAGATTGTTCCTCTACACGGTCCCATCAAGCACTCCCGGGGTCAGACACAGAGTGAATCTCAATCCTCACCGTCCCATCACACAATCCCGGGGTCAGACACAGAGAGATTATTCCTCTACACGGTACCATCAAACCGTCCCGGGGTCAGACACAGAGAGATTATTCCTCTACACGGTCACATCAAACTCTTCCGAGGTCAGACACAGAGAGATTATTCCTCAACACGGTACCATCACACACTCCCGGTTTCAGACACAGAGTCATTATTCCTCTACACGGTCCCATCAAACACTCCCGGTGTCAGACACAGTGTGAATCTCCTTCCACACCGTCCCATCACACACTCCCTGGGTCAGACACAGAGTGAATATTCCTCTCCACGGTCCCATCAACACTCCCGTGGTCAGACACAGAGTGATTATTCCTCTACACGGTCCCATCATACACTCCGGGTGTAAGACACAGAGTGATTATTCCACTACAAGGTCCCATCAAACACTCCCGGGGTCAGACACAGAGTGAATCTCAATCCACAGCGTCCCATCACACACTCCCGGGGTCAGACACAGAGTGATTATTCCTCTACACGGTCCCATCAAACACTCCCGGGGTCAGAGACAGAGAGATTATTCCTCTACACCGTCGCATCAAACACTCCCGGGGTCAGACACAGAGGGAATCTCAATCCTCACCGTCCCATCAATCACTCCCGGGTTCAGAAACAGAGAGATTATTCCTCTACAGGGTCCCATCACACACTCCCGTGGTCAGACACAGAGTGATTATTCCTCTCCACGGTCCCATCAAACACTCCCGGGGTCAGACACAGTTTGATTATTCCTCTACACGGTCCCATCAAACACACCCGTGGTCAGACACAGAGTGAATCTCCCTCCACGCCATCCCATCACACTCTCCCGGGGTCAGACACAGAGTGATTATTCCTCTACACGGTCCCATCAAACACTCCCGGGGTCAGACACAGAGAGATTTTTCCTCTACACGGTACCATCAAACAGTCCCGGGGTCAGACACAGAGAGATTATTCCTCTACAAGGTCCCAGCATACACTCCCGGGGTCAGGCACAGAGTCATTATTCCTCTACACGGTCACATCAAACTCTTCCGGGGTCAGACACAGAGAGATTATTCCTCAACCCGGTACCATCACACACTCCCGGTGTCAGACACAGTGTGAATCTCCTTCAACACCGTCCCATCACACACTCCCGGGGTCAGACACAGAGTGATTATTCCTCTACACGGCCCCATCAAACTCTCCCGGGGTCAGACAGAGAGTGATTATTCCTCTACACGGTCCCATCAAACACACCCGGGGTCAGACACAGTGTGAATCTCCTTCAACACCGTCCCATCACACACTCCCGGGGTCAGACACAGAGAGATTATTCCTCTACATGGTGCCATCAAACACTCCCGGGGTCAGACACAGAGTGAATCTCCGTCCACTCCGTCCCGTCACAAATTCCCGGGGTCAGACACAGAGAGATTATTCCTCTACACGGTCCCAGCAAACACTCCCGAGGTCAGACACAGAGTCATTATTCCTCTACACGGTCACATCAAACTCTTCCGGTGTCAGATACAGAGTGATTGTTCCTCAACACGGTACCATCACACACTCCCGGTGTCAGACACAGTGTGAATCTCCTTCAACACCGTCCCATCACACACTCCCGGGGTCAGACACAGAGTGATTATTCCTCTCCACGGTCCATCAAACACTCCCGGGGTCAGACACAGAGTGATTATTCCACTACACGGTCCCTTCAAACACACCCGGGGTCAGACACAGAGTGAATCTCCCTCCACGCCATCCCATCACACTCTCCCAGGGTCAGACACACCGTGATTATTCCTCTGCACGGTCCCATCAAACACTCCCGGGGTCAGACACAGAGAGATTATTCCTCTACACGGTACCATCAAACAGTCCCGGGGTCAGACACAGAGAGATTATTCCTGTACACGGTCGCAGCAAACACTCCCGGGGTCAGGCACAGATTCATTATTCCTCTACACGGTCACATCAAACTCTTCCGGGGTCAGACACGGAGTGATTATTCCTCAACACGGTACCATCACACACTCCCGGTGTCAGACACAGTGTGAATCTCCTTCAACACCGTCCCATCACACACTCCCGGGGTCAGACACAGAGAGATTATTCCTCTACATGGTGCCATCAAACACTCCCGGGGTCAGACACAGAGAGATTATTCCTCTACACGGTCCCATCAAGTACTCCCGGGGTCAGACACAGAGTGAATCTCAATCCTCACCGTCCCATCACACACTCCCGGGGTCAGACACAGAGAGATTATTCCTCTACACGGTACCATCAAACAGTCCCGGGGTCAGACCCAGAGAGATTATTCCTCTACACGGTCCCAGCAAACACTCCCGGGGTCAGACACAGAGAGATTATTCCTCTACACGGTCACATCAAACTCTTCCGAGGTCAGACACAGAGAGATTATTCCTCAACACGGTACCATCACACACTCCCGGTTTCAGACACAGAGTCATTATTCCTCTACACGGTCCCATCAAACACTCCCGGTGTCAGACACAGTGTGAATCTCCTTCCACACCGTCCCATCACACACTCCCTGGGTCATACACAGAGTGAATATTCCTCTCCACGGTCCCATCAAACACTCCCGTGGTCAGACACAGAGTGATTATTCCTCTACACGGTCCCATCAAACACTCCGGGTGTAAGACACTGAGTGATTATTCCACTACAAGGTCCCATCAAACACTCCCGGGGTCAGACACAGAGTGAATCTCAATCCACAGCGTCCCATCACACACTCCCGGGGTCAGACCCAGAGTGATTATTCCTCTACACGGTAACATCAAACACTCCCGGGGTCAGAGACAGAGAGATTATTCCTCTACACCGTCGCATCAAACACTCCCGGGGTCAGACACAGAGTGAATCTCAATCCTCACCGTCCCATCAGACACTCCCGGGTTCAGACACAGAGAGATTATTCCTCTACAGGGTCCCATCACACACTCCCGGGGTCAGACACAGAGAGATTATTCCTCTACACGGTACCATCAAACGCTCCCGGGGTCAGACACAGAGTGAATCTCAATCCTCACCGTCCCATCACACACTCCCGGGGTCAGACACAGAGAGATTATTCCTCTTCACGGTACCATCAAACAGTCCCGGGGTCAGACCCAGAGAGATTATTCCTCTACACGGTCCCATCAAACACTCCCGGGGTCAGACACAGAGAGATTATTCCTCTACTCTGTACCATCAAACAGTCCCGGGGTCAGACACAGAGAGATTATTCCTCTACACGGTCCCAGCAAACACTCCCGGGGTCAGGCACAGAGTCATTATTCCTCTACACGGTCACATCAAACTCTTCCGGGGTCAGACACAGAGTGATTATTCCTCATCCCGGTACCATCACACACTCCCGGTGTCAGACACAGTGTGAATCTCCTTCAACACCGTCCCATCACACACTCCCGGGGTCAGACACAGAGTGATTATTCCTCTACACGGCCCCATCAAACTCTCCCAGGGTCATACACAGAGTGATTATTCCTCTACACGTTCCCATCAAACGCTCCCGGGGGTCAGAAACAGAGTGATTATTCCTCTACACGGTCCCATCAAACACTCCCGGGGTCAGACACAGAGTGAATCTCCGTCCACACCGTCCCAACACACACTCCCGGGGTCAGACAGAGTGATTATTCCTCTACACGGACCCAGCAAACACTCCCGGGGTCAGACACAGTGTGAATCTCCCTCCATACCGTCCCGTCACAAACTCCCGGTGTCAGACACAGAGTGATTATTCCTCTACACCGCCCTTCACACACTCCCGGGGTCAGACACAGAGTGAATCTCCCTCCACACGGACCCATCACAAACTGCCAGGGTCATACACAGAGGGATTATTCCTCAACACGGTCCCATCAAACACTGCCGGGGTCAGACACAGAGTGAATCTCCCTCCACTCCGTCGCATCACACACTCCCGGGGTCAGACACAGAGTGATTATTCCTCTACACGGTTCCATCACACACTCCCGGTGTCAGACACAGTGTGAATCACCTTCAACACCGTCCCATCACACACTCCCGGGGTCAGACACAGAGTGAATATTCCTCTCCACGGTCCCATCAAACACTCCCGTGGTCAGACACAGAGTGATTATTCCTCTACACGGTCCCATCAAACACTCCGGGTGTAAGACACAGAGTGATTATTCCACTACAAGGTCCCATCAAACACTCCCGGGGTCAGACACAGAGTGAATCTCAATCCACAGCGTCCCATCACACACTCCCGGGGTCAGACACAGAGTGATTATTCCTCTACACGGTCCCATCAAACACTCCCGGGGTCAGAGACAGAGAGATTATTCCTCTACACGGTCCCATCAAACACTCCCGGGGTCAGAGACAGAGAGATTATTCCTCTACACCGTCGCATCAAACACTCCCGGGGTCAGACACAGAGTGAATCTCAATCCTCACCGTCCCATTAGACACTCCCGGGGTCAGACACAGAGATTATTCCTCTACACGGTACCATCAAGCACTCCCGTGGTCAGACACAGAGAGATTATTCCTCTACACGGTCCCATCAAACACTCCCGGGGTCAGACACAGAGAGAATCTCAATCCTCACCGTCCCATCACACACTCCCGGGTTCAGACACAGAGAGATTATTCCTCTACAGGGTCCCATCAAACACTGCCGGGGTCAGACACAGAGAGATTATTCCTCTACACGGTCCCATCAAACACTCCCGGGGTCAGACACAGAGAGATTATTCCTCTACACGGTCCAATCAAACACTCCCGGGGTCAGACATAGAGTGAATCTCAATCCTCACCGTCCCATCACACAGTCCCGGGGTCAGACACAGAGAGATTATTCCTCTACACGGTACCATCAAACAGTCCCGGGGTCAGACCCAGAGAGATTATTCCTCTACACGGTCCCAGCAAACACTCCCGGGGTCAGACACAGAGTCATTATTCCTCTACACGGTCACATCAAACTCTTCCGAGGTCAGACACAGAGAGATTATTCCTCAACACGGTACCTTCACACACTCCCGGTTTCAGACACAGAGTCATTATTCCTCTACACGGTCCCATCAAACACTCCCGGTGTCAGACACAGTGTGAATCTCCTTCCACACCGTCCCATCACACACTCCCTGGGTCAGACACAGAGTGAATATTCCTCTCCACGATCCCATCAAACACTCCCGTGGTCAGACACAGAGTGATTATTCCTCTACACGGTCCCATCAAACACTCCGGGTGTAAGACACAGAGTGATTATTCCACTACAAGGTCCCATCAAACACTCCCGGGGTCAGACACAGAGTGAATCTCAATCCACAGCGTCCCATCACACACTCCCGGGGTCAGACACAGAGTGATTATTCCTCTACACGGTCCCATCAAACACTCCCGGGGTCAGAGACAGAGAGATTATTCCTCTACACGGTCCCATCAAACACTCCCGGGGTCAGAGACAGAGAGATTATTCCTCTACACCGTCGCATCAAACACTCCCGGGGTCAGACACAGAGTGAATCTCAATCCTCACCGTCCCATTAGACACTCCCGGGGTCAGACACAGAGATTATTCCTCTACACGGTACCATCAAACACTCCCGTGGTCAGACACAGAGAGATTATTCCTCTACACGGTCCCATCAAACACTCCCGGGGTCAGACACAGAGAGAATCTCAATCCTCACCGTCCCATCACACACTCCCGGGTTCAGACACAGAGAGATTATTCCTCTACAGGGTCCCATCAAACACTGCCGGGGTCAGACACAGAGAGATTATTCCTCTACACGGTACCATCAAACAGTCCCGGGGTCAGACACAGAGAGATTATTCCTCTACACGGTCCCAGCAAACACTCCCGGGGTCAGACACAGAGTCATTATTCCTCTACACGGCCCCATCAAACTCTCACGGGGTCAGACACAGAGTGACTATTCCTCTACACGTTCCCATCAAACACTCCCGGGGTCAGACACAGAGTGAATCTCCCTCCACGCCATCCCATCACACTCTCCCGGGGTCAGACACAGAGTGATTATTCCTCTACACGGTCCCATCAAACACTCCCGTGGTCAGACGCAGAGTGAATCTCCCTCCACGCCATCCCATCACACTCTCCCGGGGTCAGACACAGAGTGATCATTCCTCTACACGGTCCCATCAAACACTCCCGTGGTCAGACACAGAGTGATTATTCCTCTACACGGCCCGATCAAACTCTCCGGGGGTCATACACAGAGTGATTATTCCTCTACACGTTCCAATCAAACGCTCCGGGGGGTCAGACACAGAGAGATTATTCCTCTACACGGTCCCATGAAACACTCCCGGGGTCAGACACAGAGTGAATCTCCGTCCACTCCGTCCCGTCACAAATTCCCGGGGTCAGACACAGAGAGGTTATTCCTCTACACGGTCCCAGCAATCACTCCCGAGGTCAGACACAGAGTCATTATTCCTCTACACGGTCACATCAAACTCTTCCGGTGTCAGACACAGAGTGATTATTCCTCAACACCGACCGATCACACACTCCCGGGGTCAGACACAGAGTGATTATTCCTCTCCACGGTCCATCAAACACTCCCGGGGTCAGACACAGAGTGATTATTCCACTACACGGTCCCATCAAACTCTCCCGGGGTCATACACAGAGTGATTATTCCTCTACACGTTCCCATCAAACGCTCCCGGGGGTCAGACACAGAGTGATTATTCCTCTACACGGTCCCATGAAACACTCCCGGGGTCAGACACAGAGTGAATCTCCGTCCACTCCGTCCCGTCACAAATTCCCGGGGTCAGACACAGAGAGATTATTCCTCTACACGGTCCCAGCAAGCACTCCCGAGGTCAGACACAGAGTGATTATTCCTCTCCACGGTCCATCAAACACTCCCGGGGTCAGACACAGAGTGAATCTCCCTCCACGCCATCCCATCACACTCTCCCAGGGTCAGACACAGCGTGATTATTCCTCTACACGGTCCCATCAAACACTCCCGGGGTCAGACACAGAGAGATTATTCCTCTACACGGTCCCAGCAAACACTCCCGGGGTCAGGCACAGAGTCATTATTCCTCTACACGGTCACATCAAACTCTTCCGGGTTCAGACACAGAGTGATTATTCCTCAACACGGTACCATCACACACTCCCGGTGTCAGACACAGTGTGAATCTCCTTCAACACCGTCCCATCACACACTTCCGGGGTCAGACACAGAGAGATTATTCCACTACACGGTCCCATCAAGCACTCCCGGGGTCAGACACAGAGTGAATCTCCCTCCAGTCCGTCGCATCACACACTCCCGGGGTCATACACAGAGTGATTATTCCTCTACACGTTCCAATCAAACGATCCCGGGGGTCAGACACAGAGTGATTATTCCTCTACACGGTCCCATGAAACACTCCCTGGGTCAGACACAGAGTGAATCTCCGTCCACTCCGTCCCGTCACAAATTCCCGGGGTCAGACACAGAGAGATTATTCCTCTACACGGTCCCAGCAAACACTCCCGAGGTCAGTCACAGAGTCATTATTCCTCTACACGGTCACATCAAACTCTTCCGGTGTCAGACACAGAGTGATTATTCCTCAACACCGTCCCATCACAAACTCCCGGGGTCAGACACAGAGTGATTATTCCTCTCCACGGTCCATCAAACACTCCCGGGGTCAGACACAGAGTGATTATTCCACTACACGGTCCCATCAAACTCTCCCGGGGTCATACACAGAGTGATTATTCCTCTACACGTTCCCATCAAACGCTCCCGGGGGTCAGACACAGAGTGATTATTCCTCTACACGGTCCCATGAAACACTCCCGGGGTCAGACACAGAGTGAATCTCAATCCACACCGTCCCATCAAACTCTCCCGGGGTCAGACACAGAGAGATTATTCCTCTACACGGTCCCAGCAAACACTCCCGAGGTCAGACACAGAGTCATTATTCCTCTACACGGTCACATCAAACTCTTCCGGTGTCAGACACAGAGTGATTATTCCTCAACACCGTCCCATCACAAACTCCCGGGGTCAGACACAGAGTGATTATTCCTCTCCACGGTCCATCAAACACTCCCGGTGTCAGACACAGAGTGATTATTCCACTACACGGTCCCATCAAACTCTCCCGGGGTCATACACAGAGTGATTATTCCTCTACACGTTCCCATCAAACGCTCCCGGGGGTCAGACACAGAGTGATTATTCCTCTACACGGTCCCATGAAACACTCCCGGGGTCAGACACAGAGTGAATCTCAATCCACACCGTCCCATCAAACTCTCCCGGGGTCAGACACAGAGAGATTATTCCTCTACACGGTCCCAGCAAACACTCCCGAGGTCAGACACAGAGTCATTATTCCTCTACACGGTCACATCAAACTCTTCCGGTGTCAGACACAGAGTGATTATTCCTCAACACCGTCCCATCAAACACTCCCGGGGTCAGACACAGAGAGATTATTCCTCTACACGGTCCCAGCAAACACTCCCGGGGTCAGGCACAGAGTCATTATTCCTCTACACGGTCACATCAAACTCTTCCGGGTTCAGACACAGAGTGATTATTCCTCAACACGGTACCATCACACACTCCCGGTGTCAGACACAGTGTGAATCTCCTTCAACACCGTCCCATCACACACTTCCGGGGTCAGACACAGAGAGATTATTCCACTACACGGTCCCATCAAGCACTCCCGGGGTCAGACACAGAGTGAATCTCCCTCCAGTCCGTCGCATCACACACTCCCGGGGTCATACACAGAGTGATTATTCCTCTACACGTTCCAATCAAACGCTCCCGGGGGTCAGACACAGAGTGATTATTCCTCTACACGGTCCCATGAAACATTCCCGGGGTCAGACACAGAGTGAATCTCCGTCCACTCCGTCCCGTCACAAATTCCCGGGGTCAGACACAGAGAGATTATTCCTCTACACGGTCCCAGCAAACACTCCCGAGGTCAGTCACAGAGTCATTATTCCTCTACACGGTCACATCAAACTCTTCCGGTGTCAGACACAGAGTGATTATTCCTCAACACCGTCCCATCACAAACTCCCGGGGTCAGACACAGAGTGATTATTCCTCTCCACGGTCCATCAAACACTCCCGGGGTCAGACACAGAGTGATTATTCCACTACACGGTCCCATCAAACTCTCCCGGGGTCATACACAGAGTGATTATTCCTCTACACGTTCCCATCAAACGCTCCCGGGGGTCAGACACAGAGTGATTATTCCTCTACACGGTCCCATGAAACACTCCCGGGGTCAGACACAGAGTGAATCTCAATCCACACCGTCCCATCAAACTCTCCCGGGGTCAGACACAGAGAGATTATTCCTCTACACGGTCCCAGCAAACACTCCCGAGGTCAGACACAGAGTCATTATTCCTCTACACGGTCACATCAAACTCTTCCGGTGTCAGACACAGAGTGATTATTCCTCAACACCGTCCCATCACACACTCCCGGGGTCAGACACAGAGTGATTATTCCTCTCCACGGTCCATCAAACACTCCCGGGGTCAGACACAGAGTGATTATTCCACTACACGGTCCCATCAAACACACCCGGGGTCAGACACAGAGTGAATCTCCCTCCACGCCATCCCATCACACTCTCCCAGGGTCAGACACAGCGTGATTATTCCTCTACACGGTCCCATCAAACACTCCCGGGGTCAGACACAGAGAGATTATTCCTCTACACGGTACCATCAAACAGTCCCGGGGTCAGACACAGAGAGATTATTCCTCTACACGGTCCCAGCAAACACTCCCGGGGTCAGGCACAGAGTCATTATTCCTCTACACGGTCACATCAAACTCTTCCGGGGTCAGACACAGAGTGATTATTCCTCAACACGGTACCATCACACACTCCCGGTGTCAGACACAGTGTGAATCTCCTTCAACACCGTCCCATCACACACTTCCGGGGTCAGACACAGAGAGATTATTCCTCTACATGGTGCCATCAAACACTCCCGGGGTCAGACACAGAGAGATTATTCCACTACACGGTCCCATCAAGCACTCCCGGGGTCAGACACAGAGTGAATCTCAATCCTCACCGTCCCATCACACACTCCCGGGGTCAGACACAGAGAGATTATTCCTCTACACGGTACCATCAAACAGTCCCGGGGTCAGACACAAAGTGATTATTCCTCTACACGGTCCCATCAAACACTCCCGGGGTCAGACACAGAGTGATTATTCCTCTACACGTTCCCATCAAACACTCCCGGGGTCAGACACAGAGTGAATCTCCCTCCACGCCATCCCATCACACTCTCCCGGGGTCAGACACAGAGTGATTATTCCTCTACACGGTCCCATCAAACACTCCCGTGGTCAGACGCAGAGTGAATCTCCCTCCACGCCATCCCATCACACTCTCCCGGGGTCAGACACAGAGTCATGGTTCCTCTACACGGTCCCATCAAACACTCCCGTGGTCAGACACAGAGTGATTATTCCTCTACACGGCCCGATCAAACTCTCCCGGGGTCATACACAGAGTGATTATTCCTCTACACGTTCCCATCAAACGCTCCCGTGGGTCAGACACAGAGTGATTATTCCTCTACACGGTCCCATGAAACACTCCCGGGGTCAGACACAGAGTGAATCTCCGTCCACTCCGTCCCGTCACAAATTCCCGGGGTCAGACACAGAGAGATTATTCCTCAACACGGTACCATCACACACTCCCGGTGTCAGACACAATGTGAATCTCCTTCAACACCGTCCCATCACACACTCCCGGGGTCAGACACAGAGTGATTATTCCGCTCCACGGTCCATCAAACACTCCCGGGGTCAGACACAGAGTGATTATTCCACTACACGGTCCCTTCAAACACACCCGGGGTCAGACACAGAGTGAATCTCCCTCCACGCCATCCCATCACACTCTCCCAGGGTCAGACACAGCGTGATTATTCCTCTACACGGTCCCATCAAACACTCCCGGGGTCCGACACAGAGAGATTATTCCTCTAAACGGAACCATCAAACAGTCCCGGGGTCAGACACAGAGAGATTATTCCTGTACACGGTCCCAGCAAACTCTCCCGGGGTCAGGCACAGAGTCATTATTCCTCTACACGGTCACATCAAACTCTTCCGGGGTCAGACACGGAGTGATTATTCCTCAACACGGTACCATCACACACTCCCGGTGTCAGACACAGTGTGAATCTCCTTCAACACCGCCCATCACACACTCCCGGGGTCAGACACAGAGAGATTATTCCTCTACATGGTGCCATCAAACACTCCCGGGGTCAGACACAGAGAGATTATTCCTCTACACGGTCCCATCAAGCACTCCCGGGGTCAGACACAGAGTGAATCTCAATCCTCACCGTCACATCACACACTCCCGGGGTCAGACACAGAGAGATTATTCCTCTACACGGTACCATCAAACAGTCCCGGGGTCAGACCCAGAGAAATTATTCCTCTACACGGTCCCAGCAAACACTCCCGGGGTCAGACACAGAGAGATTATTCCTCTACACGGTCGCATCAAACTCTTCCGAGGTCAGACACAGAGAGATTATTCCTCAACACGGTACCATCACACACTCCCGGTTTCAGACACAGAGTCATTATTCCTCTACACGGTCCCATCAAACACTCCCGGTGTCAGACACAGTGTGAATCTCCTTCCACACCGTCCCATCACAGACTCCCTGGGTCAGACACAGAGTGAATATTCCTCTCCACGGTCCCATCAAACACTCCCGTGGTCAGACACAGAGTGATTATTCCTCTACACGGTCCCATCAAACACTCCGGGTGTAAGACACAGAGTGATTATTCCACTACAAGGTCCCATCAAACACTCCCGGGGTCAGACACAGAGTGAATCTCAATCCACAGCGTCCCATCACACACTCCCGGGGTCAGACACAGAGTAATTATTCCTCTACACGGTCCCATCAAACACTCCCGGGGTCAGAGACAGAGAGATTATTCCTCTACACAGTCGCATCAAACACTCCGGGGGTCAGACACAGAGTGAATCTCAATCCTCACCGTCCCATCAGACACTCCCGGGTTCAGACACAGAGAGATTATTCCTCTACAGGGTCCCATCACACACTCCCGGGGTCAGACACAGAGTGATTATTCCTCTCCACGGTCCCATCAAACACTCCCGGGGTCAGACACAGATTGATTATTCATCTACACGGTCCCATCAAACACACCCGGGGTCAGACACAGAGTGAATCTCCCTCCACGCCATCCCATCACACTCTCCCGGGGTCAGACACAGAGTGATTATTCCTCTACACGGTCCCATCAAACACTCCCGGGGTCAGACACAGAGAGATTATTCCTCTACACGGTACCATCAAACAGTCCCGGGGTCAGACACAGAGAGATTATTCCTCTACACGGTCCCAGCAAACACTCCCGGGGTCAGGCACAGAGTCATTATTCCTCAACACGGTCACATCAAACTCTTCCGGGGTCAGACACAGAGTGATTATTCCTCAACCCGGTACCATCACACACTCCCGGTGTCAGACACAGTGTGAATCTCCTTCAACACCGTCCCATCACACACTCCCGGGGTCAGACACAGAGTGATTATTCCTCTACACGGCCCCATCAAACTCTCCCGGGGTCAGACACAGAGTGATTATTCCTCTACACGGTCCCATCAAACACACCCGGGGTCAGACACAGAGAGATTGTTCCTCTACACGGTCCCATCAAGCACTCCCGGGGTCAGACACAGAGTGAATCTCAATCCTCACCGTCCCATCACACAATCCCGGGGTCAGACACAGAGAGATTATTCCTCTACACGGTACCATCAAACCGTCCAGGGGTCAGACACAGAGAGATTATTCCTCTACACGGTCACATCAAACTCTTCCGAGGTCAGACACAGAGAGATTATTCCTCAACACGGTACCATCACACACTCCCGGTTTCAGACACAGAGTCATTATTCCTCTACACGGTCCCATCAAACACTCCCGGTGTCAGACACAGTGTGAATCTCCTTCCACACCGTCCCATCACACACTCCCTGGGTCAGACACAGAGTGAATATTCCTCTCCACGGTCCCATCAACACTCCCGTGGTCAGACACAGAGTGATTATTCCTCTACACGGTCCCATCATACACTCCGGGTGTAAGACACAGAGTGATTATTCCACTACAAGGTCCCATCAAACACTCCCGGGGTCAGACACAGAGTGAATCTCAATCCACAGCGTCCCATCACACACTCCCGGGGTCAGACACAGAGTGATTATTCCTCTACACGGTCCCATCAAACACTCCCGGGGTCAGAGACAGAGAGATTATTCCTCTACACCGTCGCATCAAACACTCCCGGGGTCAGACACAGAGGGAATCTCAATCCTCACCGTCCCATCAATCACTCCCGGGTTCAGACACAGAGAGATTATTCCTCTACAGGGTCCCATCACACACTCCCGTGGTCAGACACAGAGTGATTATTCCTCTCCACGGTCCCATCAAACACTCCCGGGGTCAGACACAGTTTGATTATTCCTCTACACGGTCCCATCAAACACACCCGTGGTCAGACACAGAGTGAATCTCCCTCCACGCCATCCCATCACACTCTCCCGGGGTCAGACACAGAGTGATTATTCCTCTACACGGTCCCATCAAACACTCCCGGGGTCAGACACAGAGAGATTTTTCCTCTACACGGTACCATCAAACAGTCCCGGGGTCAGACACAGAGAGATTATTCCTCTACAAGGTCCCAGCATACACTCCCGGGGTCAGGCACAGAGTCATTATTCCTCTACACGGTCACATCAAACTCTTCCGGGGTCAGACACAGAGAGATTATTCCTCAACCCGGTACCATCACACACTCCCGGTGTCAGACACAGTGTGAATCTCCTTCAACACCGTCCCATCACACACTCCCGGGGTCAGACACAGAGTGATTATTCCTCTACACGGCCCCATCAAACTCTCCCGGGGTCAGACAGAGAGTGATTATTCCTCTACACGGTCCCATCAAACACACCCGGGGTCAGACACAGTGTGAATCTCCTTCAACACCGTCCCATCACACACTCCCGGGGTCAGACACAGAGAGATTATTCCTCTACATGGTGCCATCAAACACTCCCGGGGTCAGACACAGAGTGAATCTCCGTCCACTCCGTCCCGTCACAAATTCCCGGGGTCAGACACAGAGAGATTATTCCTCTACACGGTCCCAGCAAACACTCCCGAGGTCAGACACAGAGTCATTATTCCTCTACACGGTCACATCAAACTCTTCCGGTGTCAGATACAGAGTGATTGTTCCTCAACACGGTACCATCACACACTCCCGGTGTCAGACACAGTGTGAATCTCCTTCAACACCGTCCCATCACACACTCCCGGGGTCAGACACAGAGTGATTATTCCTCTCCACGGTCCATCAAACACTCCCGGGGTCAGACACAGAGTGATTATTCCACTACACGGTCCCTTCAAACACACCCGGGGTCAGACACAGAGTGAATCTCCCTCCACGCCATCCCATCACACTCTCCCAGGGTCAGACACACCGTGATTATTCCTCTGCACGGTCCCATCAAACACTCCCGGGGTCAGACACAGAGAGATTATTCCTCTACACGGTACCATCAAACAGTCCCGGGGTCAGACACAGAGAGATTATTCCTGTACACGGTCGCAGCAAACACTCCCGGGGTCAGGCACAGATTCATTATTCCTCTACACGGTCACATCAAACTCTTCCGGGGTCAGACACGGAGTGATTATTCCTCAACACGGTACCATCACACACTCCCGGTGTCAGACACAGTGTGAATCTCCTTCAACACCGTCCCATCACACACTCCCGGGGTCAGACACAGAGAGATT
The DNA here is from genome assembly GCF_030144855.1 of Hypanus sabinus. NCBI lineage: Eukaryota > Metazoa > Chordata > Chondrichthyes > Myliobatiformes > Dasyatidae > Hypanus > Hypanus sabinus. The sequence continues at coordinate 1,093,842 of NW_026779136.1, read as the reverse complement.
ATTCCTCTACATGGTGCCATCAAACACTCCCGGGGTCAGACACAGAGAGATTATTCCTCTACACGGTCCCATCAAGTACTCCCGGGGTCAGACACAGAGTGAATCTCAATCCTCACCGTCCCATCACACACTCCCGGGGTCAGACACAGAGAGATTATTCCTCTACACGGTACCATCAAACAGTCCCGGGGTCAGACCCAGAGAGATTATTCCTCTACACGGTCCCAGCAAACACTCCCGGGGTCAGACACAGAGAGATTATTCCTCTACACGGTCACATCAAACTCTTCCGAGGTCAGACACAGAGAGATTATTCCTCAACACGGTACCATCACACACTCCCGGTTTCAGACACAGAGTCATTATTCCTCTACACGGTCCCATCAAACACTCCCGGTGTCAGACACAGTGTGAATCTCCTTCCACACCGTCCCATCACACACTCCCTGGGTCATACACAGAGTGAATATTCCTCTCCACGGTCCCATCAAACACTCCCGTGGTCAGACACAGAGTGATTATTCCTCTACACGGTCCCATCAAACACTCCGGGTGTAAGACACTGAGTGATTATTCCACTACAAGGTCCCATCAAACACTCCCGGGGTCAGACACAGAGTGAATCTCAATCCACAGCGTCCCATCACACACTCCCGGGGTCAGACCCAGAGTGATTATTCCTCTACACGGTAACATCAAACACTCCCGGGGTCAGAGACAGAGAGATTATTCCTCTACACCGTCGCATCAAACACTCCCGGGGTCAGACACAGAGTGAATCTCAATCCTCACCGTCCCATCAGACACTCCCGGGTTCAGACACAGAGAGATTATTCCTCTACAGGGTCCCATCACACACTCCCGGGGTCAGACACAGAGAGATTATTCCTCTACACGGTACCATCAAACGCTCCCGGGGTCAGACACAGAGTGAATCTCAATCCTCACCGTCCCATCACACACTCCCGGGGTCAGACACAGAGAGATTATTCCTCTTCACGGTACCATCAAACAGTCCCGGGGTCAGACCCAGAGAGATTATTCCTCTACACGGTCCCATCAAACACTCCCGGGGTCAGACACAGAGAGATTATTCCTCTACTCTGTACCATCAAACAGTCCCGGGGTCAGACACAGAGAGATTATTCCTCTACACGGTCCCAGCAAACACTCCCGGGGTCAGGCACAGAGTCATTATTCCTCTACACGGTCACATCAAACTCTTCCGGGGTCAGACACAGAGTGATTATTCCTCATCCCGGTACCATCACACACTCCCGGTGTCAGACACAGTGTGAATCTCCTTCAACACCGTCCCATCACACACTCCCGGGGTCAGACACAGAGTGATTATTCCTCTACACGGCCCCATCAAACTCTCCCAGGGTCATACACAGAGTGATTATTCCTCTACACGTTCCCATCAAACGCTCCCGGGGGTCAGACACAGAGTGATTATTCCTCTACACGGTCCCATCAAACACTCCCGGGGTCAGACACAGAGTGAATCTCCGTCCACACCGTCCCAACACACACTCCCGGGGTCAGACAGAGTGATTATTCCTCTACACGGACCCAGCAAACACTCCCGGGGTCAGACACAGTGTGAATCTCCCTCCATACCGTCCCGTCACAAACTCCCGGTGTCAGACACAGAGTGATTATTCCTCTACACCGCCCTTCACACACTCCCGGGGTCAGACACAGAGTGAATCTCCCTCCACACGGACCCATCACAAACTGCCAGGGTCATACACAGAGGGATTATTCCTCAACACGGTCCCATCAAACACTGCCGGGGTCAGACACAGAGTGAATCTCCCTCCACTCCGTCGCATCACACACTCCCGGGGTCAGACACAGAGTGATTATTCCTCTACACGGTTCCATCACACACACCCGGGTTCAGAGACAGAGTGATTATTCATCTCCACGGTCCCATCAAACACTCCCGGGGTCAAACACAGAGTGATTATTCCTCTACACGGCCCCATCAAACTCTCCCGGGGTCAGACACAGAGTGATTATTCCTCTACACGGTCCCATCAAACACTCCCGGGGTCAGACACAGAGTGAATCTCCCTCCACGCCATCCCTCCACACTCACCCGGGGTCAGACACAGAGTGATTATTCCTCTACACGGTCCCATCAAACACTCCCGTGGTCAGACACAGAGTGATTATTCCGCTACACGGCCCCATCAAACACTCCCGGGGTCAGACACAGAGTGATTATTCCTCTCCACGGTCCCATCAAACACTCCGGGTGTAAGACACAGAGTGATTATTCCACTACAAGGTCCCATCAAACACTCCCGGGGTCAGACACAGAGTGAATCTCAATCCACAGCGTCCCATCAAACACTCCCGGGGTCAGACACAGAGTGAATCTCCATCCTCACCGTCCCATCACACACTCCCGGGGTCAGACACAGAGAGATTATTCCTCTACACGGTACCATCAAACACTCCCGGGGTCAGACACTGACTGAATCTCAATCATCACCGTCCATCAGACACTCCCGTGGTCAGACACAGAGAGATTATTCCTCTACACGGTACCATCAAACACTCCCGTGGTCAGACACAGGGAGATTATTCCTCTACACGGTCCCATCAAACACTCCGGGTGTAAGACACAGAGTGATTATTCCACTACAAGGTCCCATCAAACACTCCCGGGGTCAGACACAGAGAGATTATTCCTCTACACGGTAGCATCAAACAGTCCCGGGGTCAGACACGGAGAGATTATTCCTCTACACGGTCCCAGCAAACACACCCGGTGTCAGACACAGTGTGAATCTCCTTCAACAACGTCCCATCACACACTCCCGGGGTCAGACACAGAGTGATTATTCCTCTCCACGGTCCATCAAACACTCCCGGGGTCAGACACAGAGTGATTATTCCACTACACGGTCCCATCAAACACACCCGGGGTCAGACACAGAGTGAATCTCCCTCCAAGCCATCCCATCACACTCTCCCAGGGTCAGACACAGCGTGATTATTCCTCTACACGGTCCCATCAAACACTCCCGGGGTCAGACACAGAGAGATTATTCCTCTACACGGTACCATCAAACAGTCCCGGGGTCAGACACAGAGAGATTATTCCTCTACACGGTACCATCAAACACTCCCGGGGTCAGACACAGAGTGAATCTCCATCCTCACCGTCCCATCACACACTCCCGGGGTCAGGCACAGAGAGATTATTCCTCTACACGGTACCATCAAACACTCCCGGGGTCAGACACAGAGTGAATCTCAATCCTCACCGTCCCATCACACACTCCCGGGGTCAGACACAGAGAGATTATTCCTCTACACGGTACCATCAAACAGTCCCGGGGTCAGACCCAGAGAGATTATTCCTCTACACGGTCCCATCAAACACTCCCGGGGTCAGACACAGAGAGATTATTCCTCTACTCTGTACCATCAAACAGTCCCGGGGTCAGACACAGAGAGATTATTCCTCTACACGGTCCCAGCAAACACTCCCGGGGTCAGGCACAGAGTCATTATTCCTCTACACGGTCACATCAAACTCTTCCGGGGTCAGACACAGAGTGATTATTCCTCATCCCGGTACCATCACACACTCCCGGTGTCAGACACAGTGTGAATCTCCTTCAACACCGTCCCATCACACACTCCCGGGGTCAGACACAGAGTGATTATTCCTCTACACGGCCCCATCAAACTCTCCCAGGGTCATACACAGAGTGATTATTCCTCTACACGTTCCCATCAAACGCTCCCGGGGGTCAGACACAGAGTGATTATTCCTCTACACGGTCCCATCAAACACTCCCGGGGTCAGACACAGAGTGAATCTCCGTCCACACCGTCCCAACACACACTCCCGGGGTCAGACAGAGTGATTATTCCTCTACACGGACCCAGCAAACACTCCCGGGGTCAGACACAGTGTGAATCTCCCTCCACACCGTCCCGTCACAAACTCCCGGTGTCAGACACAGAGTGATTATTCCTCTACACCGCCCTTCACACACTCCCGGGGTCAGACACAGAGTGAATCTCCCTCCACACGGACCCATCACAAACTGCCAGGGTCATACACAGAGGGATTATTCCTCAACACGGTCCCATCAAACACTGCCGGGGTCAGACACAGAGTGAATCTCCCTCCACTCCGTCGCATCACACACTCCCGGGGTCAGACACAGAGTGATTATTCCTCTACACGGTTCCATCACACACACCCGGGTTCAGAGACAGAGTGATTATTCATCTCCACGGTCCCATCAAACACTCCCGGGGTCAAACACAGAGTGATTATTCCTCTACACGGCCCCATCAAACTCTCCCGGGGTCAGACACAGAGTGATTATTCCTCTACACGGTCCCATCAAACACTCCCGGGGTCAGACACAGAGTGAATCTCCCTCCACGCCATCCCACCACACTCACCCGGGGTCAGACACAGAGTGATTATTCCTCTACACGGTCCCATCAAACACTCCCGTGGTCAGACACAGAGTGATTATTCCGCTACACGGCCCCATCAAACACTCCCGGGGTCAGACACAGAGTGATTATTCCTCTCCACGGTCCCATCAAACACTCCGGGTGTAAGACACAGAGTGATTATTCCACTACAAGGTCCCATCAAACACTCCCGGGGTCAGACACAGAGTGAATCTCAATCCACAGCGTCCCATCAAACACTCCCGGGGTCAGACACAGAGTGAATCTCCATCCTCACCGTCCCATCACACACTCCCGGGGTCAGACACAGAGAGATTATTCCTCTACACGGTACCATCAAACACTCCCGGGGTCAGACACTGACTGAATCTCAATCATCACCGTCCATCAGACACTCCCGTGGTCAGACACAGAGAGATTATTCCTCTACACGGTACCATCAAACACTCCCGTGGTCAGACACAGGGAGATTATTCCTCTACACGGTCCCATCAAACACTCCGGGTGTAAGACACAGAGTGATTATTCCACTACAAGGTCCCATCAAACACTCCCGGGGTCAGACACAGAGAGATTATTCCTCTACACGGTAGCATCAAACAGTCCCGGGGTCAGACACGGAGAGATTATTCCTCTACACGGTCCCAGCAAACACACCCGGTGTCAGACACAGTGTGAATCTCCTTCAACAACGTCCCATCACACACTCCCGGGGTCAGACACAGAGTGATTATTCCTCTCCACGGTCCATCAAACTCTCCCGGGGTCAGACACAGAGTGATTATTCCACTACACGGTCCCATCAAACACACCCGGGGTCAGACACAGAGTGAATCTCCCTCCAAGCCATCCCATCACACTCTCCCAGGGTCAGACACAGCGTGATTATTCCTCTACACGGTCCCATCAAACACTCCCGGGGTCAGACACAGAGAGATTATTCCTCTACACGGTACCATCAAACAGTCCCGGGGTCAGACACAGAGAGATTATTCCTCTACACGGTACCATCAAACACTCCCGGGGTCAGACACAGAGTGAATCTCCATCCTCACCGTCCCATCACACACTCCCGGGGTCAGGCACAGAGAGATTATTCCTCTACACGGTACCATCAAACACTCCCGGGGTCAGACACAGAGTGAATCTCAATCCTCACCGTCCCATCACACACTCCCGGGGTCAGACACAGAGAGATTATTCCTCTACACGGTACCATCAAACAGTCCCGGGGTCAGACACAGAGTCATTATTCCTCTACACGTTCACATCAAACTCTTCCGGTGTCAGACACAGAGTGATTATTCCTCAACACGGTACCATCACACACACCCGGTGTCAGACACAGTGTGAATCTCCTTCAACACCGTCCCATCACACACTCCCGGGGTCAGACACAGAGTGATTATTCCTCTCCACGGTCCATCAAACACTCCCGGGGTCAGACACAGAGTGAATCTACTTCAACTCAGTCCCATCTCAATCTCCCGGGGTCAGACACAGAGTGATTATTCCTCTCCACGGTCCCATCAAACACTCCCAGGGTCAGACACAGAGTGATTATTCCTCTACACGGTACCATCACACTCTCCCGGTGTCAGACACAGAGAGATTATTCCTCTACAGGGTACCATCAAACACTCCCGTGGTCAGACACAGAGTGAATCTCAAACCTCACCGTCCCATCACACACTCCCAGGGTCAGACACAGAGAGATTATTCCTCTACGCGGTCCCATCAAACACTCCCGGGGTCAGACACAGAGTGAATCTCCATCCTCACCGTCCCATCACACACTCCCGGGGTCAGACACAGAGAGATTATTCCTCTACACGGTACCATCAAACAGTCCCGGGGTCAGACACAGAGAGATTATTCCTCTACACGGTCCCAGCAAACACTCCCGGGGTCAGACACAGAGTCATTATTCCTCTACACGGTCACATCAAACTCTTCCGGTGTCAGACACAGAGTGATTATTCCTCAACACGGTACCATCACACACACCCGGTGTCAGACACAGTGTGAATCTCCTTCAACACCGTCCCATCACACACTCCCGGGGTCAGACACAGAGTGATTATTCCTCTCCACGGTCCATCAAACACTCCAGGGGTCAGACACAGAGTGATTATTCCACTACACGGTCCCATCAAACACACCCGGGGTCAGACTCAGAGTGAATCTCCCTCCACGCCATCCCATCACACTCTCCCAGGGTCAGACACAGCGTGATTATTCCTCTACACGGTCCCATCAAACACTCCCGGGGTCAGACACAGAGAGATTATTCCTCTACACGGTACCATCAAACAGTCCCGGGGTCAGACACAGAGAGATTATTCCTCTACACGGTCCCAGCAAACACTCCCGGGGTCAGGCACAGAGTCATTATTCCTCTAAACGGTCACATCAAACTCGTCCGGGGTCAGACACAGAGTGATTATTCCTCAACACGGTACCATCACACACTCCCGGTGTCAGACACAGTGTGAATCTCCTTCAACACCGTCCCATCACACACTCCCGGGGTCAGACACAGAGTGATTATTCCTCTACACGGCCCCATCAAACTCTCCCGGGGTCAGACACAGAGTGATTATTCCTCTACACGGTCCCATCAAACACACCCGGGGTCAGACACAGAGTGAATCTCCCTCCACGCCATCCCATCACACTCTCCCGGGGTCAGACACTTAGTGATTATTCCTCTACACGGTCCCATCAAACACTCCCGGGGACAGAGACAGAGTGATTATTCATCTACACGGCCCGATCAAACACTCCCGTGGTCAGACACAGAGTGATTATTCCTCTACACGTTCCCATCAAACGCTCCCGGTGGTCAGACACAGAGTGATTATTCCTCTACACGGTCTCATCAAACACTGCAGGGGTCAGACACAGAGAGATTATTCCTGTACACTGTCCCAACTAACGCTCCCGGGGTCAGACACAGAGTCATTATTCCTCTACACGGTTACATCAAACTCTTCCGGGGTCAGACACAGAGTGAATTTATATCCACACCGTCCCATCACACAGTCCCGTGGTCAGACACAGAGTGATTATTCCTCTGCACGGTCCCATCAAACACTCCCGGGGTCAGACACAGAGTGAATCCCCCTCCACGCCGTCCCATCACACACTCCCGGGGTCAGACACAGAGTGATTATTCCTCTACAGGGTCCCATCAAACAGTCCCGGGGTCAGACACAGAGAGATTATTCCTCTACACTTTCCCAGCAAACACTCCCGGGGTCAGGCACAGAGTCATTATTCCTCTACACGGTCACATCAAACTCTTCCGGGGTCAGACACAGAGTGATTATTCCTCAACCCGGTACCATCACACACTCCCGGTGTCAGACACAGTGTGAATCTCCTTCAACACCGTCCCATCACACACTCCCGGGGTCAGACACAGAGTGATTATTCTTCTACACGGCCCCATCAAACACTCCCGGGGTCAGACACAGAGAGATTATTCCTCTACACGGTAGCATCAAACAGTCCCGGGGTCAGACACGGAGAGATTATTCCTCTACACGGTCCCAGCAAACACACCCGGTGTCAGACACAGTGTGAATCTCCTTCAACAACGTCCCATCACACACTCCCGGGGTCAGACACAGAGTGATTATTCCTCTCCACGGTCCATCAAACACTCCCGGGGTCAGACACAGAGTGATTATTCCACTACACGGTCCCATCAATCACACCCGGGGTCAGACACAGAGTGAATCTCCCTCCAAGCCATCCCATCACACTCTCCCAGGGTCAGACACAGCGTGATTATTCCTCTACACGGTCCCATCAAACACTCCCGGGGTCAGACACAGAGAGATTATTCCTCTACACGGTACCATCAAACAGTCCCGGGGTCAGACACAGAGAGATTATTCCTCTACACGGTACCATCAAACACTCCCGGGGTCAGACACAGAGTGAATCTCCATCCTCACCGTCCCATCACACACTCCCGGGGTCAGGCACAGAGAGATTATTCCTCTACACGGTACCATCAAACACTCCCGGGGTCAGACACAGAGTGAATCTCAATCCTCACCGTCCCATCACACACTCCCGGGGTCAGACACAGAGAGATTATTCCTCTACACGGTACCATCAAACAGTCCCGGGGTCAGACACAGAGTCATTATTCCTCTACACGGTCACATCAAACTCTTCCGGTGTCAGACACAGAGTGATTATTCCTCAACACGGTACCATCACACACACCCGGTGTCAGACACAGTGTGAATCTCCTTCAACACCGTCCCATCACACACTCCCGGGGTCAGACACAGAGTGATTATTCCTCTCCACGGTCCATCAAACACTCCCGGGGTCAGACACAGAGTGAATCTACTTCAACTCAGTCCCATCTCAATCTCCCGGGGTCAGACACAGAGTGATTATTCCTCTCCACGGTCCCATCAAACACTCCCAGGGTCAGACACAGAGTGATTATTCCTCTACACGGTACCATCACACTCTCCCGGTGTCAGACACAGAGAGATTATTCCTCTACAGGGTACCATCAAACACTCCCGTGGTCAGACACAGAGTGAATCTCAAACCTCACCGTCCCATCACACACTCCCAGGGTCAGACACAGAGAGATTATTCCTCTACGCGGTCCCATCAAACACTCCCGGGGTCAGACACAGAGTGAATCTCCATCCTCACCGTCCCATCACACACTCCCGGGGTCAGACACAGAGAGATTATTCCTCTACACGGTACCATCAAACAGTCCCGGGGTCAGACACAGAGAGATTATTCCTCTACACGGTCCCAGCAAACACTCCCGGGGTCAGACACAGAGTCATTATTCCTCTACACGGTCACATCAAACTCTTCCGGTGTCAGACACAGAGTGATTATTCCTCAACACGGTACCATCACACACACCCGGTGTCAGACACAGTGTGAATCTCCTTCAACACCGTCCCATCACACACTCCCGGGGTCAGACACAGAGTGATTATTCCTCTCCACGGTCCATCAAACACTCCAGGGGTCAGACACAGAGTGATTATTCCACTACACGGTCCCATCAAACACACCCGGGGTCAGACTCAGAGTGAATCTCCCTCCACGCCATCCCATCACACTCTCCCAGGGTCAGACACAGCGTGATTATTCCTCTACACGGTCCCATCAAACACTCCCGGGGTCAGACACAGAGAGATTATTCCTCTACACGGTACCATCAAACAGTCCCGGGGTCAGACACAGAGAGATTATTCCTCTACACGGTCCCAGCAAACACTCCCGGGGTCAGGCACAGAGTCATTATTCCTCTAAACGGTCACATCAAACTCGTCCGGGGTCAGACACAGAGTGATTATTCCTCAACACGGTACCATCACACACTCCCGGTGTCAGACACAGTGTGAATCTCCTTCAACACCGTCCCATCACACACTCCCGGGGTCAGACACAGAGTGATTATTCCTCTACACGGCCCCATCAAACTCTCCCGGGGTCAGACACAGAGTGATTATTCCTCTACACGGTCCCATCAAACACACCCGGGGTCAGACACAGAGTGAATCTCCCTCCACGCCATCCCATCACACTCTCCCGGGGTCAGACACTTAGTGATTATTCCTCTACACGGTCCCATCAAACACTCCCGGGGACAGAGACAGAGTGATTATTCATCTACACGGCCCGATCAAACACTCCCGTGGTCAGACACAGAGTGATTATTCCTCTACACGTTCCCATCAAACGCTCCCGGTGGTCAGACACAGAGTGATTATTCCTCTACACGGTCTCATCAAACACTGCAGGGGTCAGACACAGAGAGATTATTCCTGTACACTGTCCCAACTAACGCTCCCGGGGTCAGACACAGAGTCATTATTCCTCTACACGGTTACATCAAACTCTTCCGGGGTCAGACACAGAGTGAATTTATATCCACACCGTCCCATCACACAGTCCCGTGGTCAGACACAGAGTGATTATTCCTCTGCACGGTCCCATCAAACACTCCCGGGGTCAGACACAGAGTGAATCCCCCTCCACGCCATCCCATCACACACTCCCGGGGTCAGACACAGAGTGATTATTCCTCTACAGGGTCCCATCAAACAGTCCCGGGGTCAGACACAGAGAGATTATTCCTCTACACTTTCCCAGCAAACACTCCCGGGGTCAGGCACAGAGTCATTATTCCTCTACACGGTCACATCAAACTCTTCCGGGGTCAGACACAGAGTGATTATTCCTCAACCCGGTACCATCACACACTCCCGGTGTCAGACACAGTGTGAATCTCCTTCAACACCGTCCCATCACACACTCCCGGGGTCAGACACAGAGTGATTATTCTTCTACACGGCCCCATCAAACTCTCCCGGGGTCAGACACAGAGTGATTATTCCTCTACACAGTCCCATCAAACACACGCGGGGTCAGACACAGAGTGAATCTCCCTCCACGCCATCCCATCACACTCTCCCGGGGTCAGACACAGAGTGATTATTCCTCTACACGGTCCCATCAAACACTCCCGTGGTCAGACACAGAGTGATTATTCCTCTACACGGCCCGATCAAACTCTCCCAAGGTCATACACAGAGTGATTATTCCTCTACACGTTCCCATCAAACGCTCCCGGGGGTCAGACACAGAGTGATTATTCCTCTACACGGTCCCATCAAACACTCCCGGGGTCAGACAGAGTGATTATTCCTCTACACGGACCCAGCAAACACTCCCGGGGTCAGACACAGAGTGAATCCCCCTCCACACCGTCCCGTCACAAACTCCCGGTGTCAGACACAGAGTGATTATTCCTCTACACCGCCCATCACACACTCCCGGGGTCAGACACAGAGTGAATCTCCCTCCACACGGTCCCATCACAAACTCCCAGGGTCATACACAGAGGGATTATTCCTCAACACGGTCCCATCAAACACTGCCGGGGTCAGACACAGAGTGAATCTCCCTCCACTCCGTCGCATCACACACTCCCGGGGTCAGACACAGAGTGATTATTCCTCTACACGGTTCCATCACACACACCCGGGTTCAGAGGCAGAGTGATTATTCCTCTCCACGGTCCCATCAAACACTCCCGGGGTCAAACACAGAGTGATTATTCCTCTACACGGTCCCATCAAACTCTCCCGGGGTCAGACACAGAGTGATTATTCCTCTACACGGTCCCATCAAACACTCCCGGGGTCAGACACAGAGTGAATCTCCCTCCACGCCATCCCACCACACTCTCCCGGGGTCCGACACAGAGTGATTATTCCTCTCCACGGTCCCATCAAACACTCCGGGTGTAAGACACAGAGTGATTATTCCACTACAAGGTCCCATCAAACACTCCCGGGGTCAGACACAGAGTGAATCTCAATCCACAGCGTCCCATCACACACTCCCGGGGTCAGACACAGAGAGATTATTCCTCTACACGGTACCATCAAACACTCCCGGGGTCAGACACTGACTGAATCTCAATCCTCACCGTCCATCAGAGACTCCCGGGGTCAGACACAGAGAGATTATTCCTCTACACGGTACCATCAAACACTCCCGTGGTCAGACACAGGGAGATTATTCCTCTACACGGTCCCATCAAACACTCCGGGTGTAAGACACAGAGTGATTATTCCACTATAAGGTCCCATCAAACACTCCCGGGGTCAGACACAGAGAGATTATTCCTCTACACGGTACCATCAAACAGTCCCGGGGTCAGACACAGAGAGATTATTCCTCTACACGGTCCCAGCAAACACTCCCGAGGTCAGACACAGAGTCATTATTCCTCTACTCGGTCACATCAAACTCTTCCGGTGTCAGACACAGAGTGATTATTCCTCTACACGGCCCGATCAAACTCTCCCAAGGTCATACACAGAGTGATTATTCCTCTACACGTTCCCATCAAACGCTCCCGGGGGTCAGACACAGAGTGATTATTCCTCTACACGGTCCCATCAAACACTCCCGGGGTCAGACAGAGTGATTATTCCTCTACACGGACCCAGCAAACACTCCCGGGGTCAGACACAGAGTGAATCCCCCTCCACACCGTCCCGTCACAAACTCCCGGTGTCAGACACAGAGTGATTATTCCTCTACACCGCCCATCACACACTCCCGGGGTCAGACACAGAGTGAATCTCCCTCCACACGGTCCCATCACAAACTCCCAGGGTCATACACAGAGGGATTATTCCTCAACACGGTCCCATCAAACACTGCCGGGGTCAGACACAGAGTGAATCTCCCTCCACTCCGTCGCATCACACACTCCCGGGGTCAGACACAGAGTGATTATTCCTCTACACGGTTCCATCACACACACCCGGGTTCAGAGGCAGAGTGATTATTCCTCTCCACGGTCCCATCAAACACTCCCGGGGTCAAACACAGAGTGATTATTCCTCTACACGGTCCCATCAAACTCTCCCGGGGTCAGACACAGAGTGATTATTCCTCTACACGGTCCCATCAAACACTCCCGGGGTCAGACACAGAGTGAATCTCCCTCCACGCCATCCCACCACACTCTCCCGGGGTCCGACACAGAGTGATTATTCCTCTCCACGGTCCCATCAAACACTCCGGGTGTAAGACACAGAGTGATTATTCCACTACAAGGTCCCATCAAACACTCCCGGGGTCAGACACAGAGTGAATCTCAATCCACAGCGTCCCATCACACACTCCCGGGGTCAGACACAGAGAGATTATTCCTCTACACGGTACCATCAAACACTCCCGGGGTCAGACACTGACTGAATCTCAATCCTCACCGTCCATCAGAGACTCCCGGGGTCAGACACAGAGAGATTATTCCTCTACACGGTACCATCAAACACTCCCGTGGTCAGACACAGGGAGATTATTCCTCTACACGGTCCCATCAAACACTCCGGGTGTAAGACACAGAGTGATTATTCCACTATAAGGTCCCATCAAACACTCCCGGGGTCAGACACAGAGAGATTATTCCTCTACACGGTACCATCAAACAGTCCCGGGGTCAGACACAGAGAGATTATTCCTCTACACGGTCCCAGCAAACACTCCCGAGGTCAGACACAGAGTCATTATTCCTCTACTCGGTCACATCAAACTCTTCCGGTGTCAGACACAGAGTGATTATTCCTCAACACGGTACCATCACACACTCCCGGTGTCAGACACAGTGTGAATCTCCTTCAACACAGTCCCATCTCAATCTCCCGGGGTCAGACACAGAGTGATTATTCCTCTCCACGGTCCCATCAAACACTCCTGGGGTCAGACACAGAGTGATTATTCCTCTACACGGTACCATCACACTCTCCCGGTGTCAGACACAGAGAGATTATTCCTCTACACGGTACCATCAAACACTCCCGTGGTCAGACACAGAGTGAATCTCAATCCTCACCGTCCCATCACACACTCCCAGGGTCAGACACAGAGAGATTATTCCTCTACACGGTCCCATCAAACACTCCCGGGGACAGACACAGAGTGAATCTCCATCCTCACCGTCCCATCACACACTCCCGGGGTCAGACACAGAGAGATTATTCCTCTACACGGTACCATCAGACACTCCCGGGGTCAGACACAGAGTGATTATTCCTCTCCACGGTCCATCAAACACTCCCGGGGTCAGACACAGAGTGATTATTCCACTACACGGTCCCATCAAACACACCCGGGGTCAGACACAGAGTGAATCTCCCTCCACGCCATCCCATCACACTCTCCCAGGGTCAGACACAGCGTGATTATTCCTCTACACGGTCCCATCAAACACTCCCGGGGTCAGACACAGAGAGATTATCCCGCTACACGGTACCATCAAACAGTCCCGGGGTCAGACACAGAGAGATTATTCCTCTACACGGTCCCAGCAAACACTCCCGGGGTCATGCACAGAGTCATTATTCCTCTAAACGGTCACATCAAACTCGTCCGGGGTCAGACACAGAGTGATTATTCCTCAACACGGTACCATCACACACTCCCGGTGTCAGACACAGAGAGATTATTCCTCTACACGGTACCATCAAACAGTCCCGGGGTCAGACACAGAGAGATTATTCCTCTACACGGTCCCAGCAAACACTCCCGAGGTCAGACACAGAGTCATTATTCCTCTACACGGTCACATCAAACTCTTCCGGTGTCAGACACAGAGTGATTATTCCTCAACACGGTACCATCACACACTCCCGGTGACAGACACAGTGTGAATCTCCTTCAACACAGTCCCATCTCAATCTCCCGGGGTCAGACACAGAGTGATTATTCCTCTCCACGGTCCCATCAAACACTCCCGGGGTCAGACACAGAGTGATTATTCCTCTACACGGTACCATCACACTCTCCCGGTGTCAGACACAGAGAGATTATTCCTCTACACGGTACCATCAAACACTCCCGTGGTCAGACACAGAGTGAATCTCAATCCTCACCGTCCCATCACACACTCCCAGGGTCAGACACAGAGAGATTATTCCTCTACACGGTCCCATCAAACACTCCCGGGGTCAGACACAGTGTGAATCTCCATCCTCACCGTCCCATCACACACTCCCGGGGTCAGACACAGAGAGATTATTCCTCTACACGGTACTATCAAACACTCCCGGGGTCAGACACAGAGTGAATCTCAATCCTCACCGTCCCATCACACACTCCCGGGGTCAGACACAGAATCATTATTCCTCTACACGGTCACATCAAACTCTTCCGGTGTCAGACACAGAGTGATTATTCCTCAACACGGTACCATCACACACACCCGGTGTCAGACACAGTGTGAATCTCCTTCAACACCGTCCCATCACACTCTCCCGGGGTCAGACACAGAGTGATTATTCCTCTACACGGTCCCATCAAACACTCCCGTGGTCAGACACAGAGTGATTATTCCTCTACACGGCCCGATCAAACTCTCCCAAGGTCATACACAGAGTGATTATTCCTCTACACGTTCCCATCAAACGCTCCCGGGGGTCAGACACAGAGTGATTATTCCTCTACACGGTCCCATCAAACACTCCCGGGGTCAGACAGAGTGATTATTCCTCTACACGGACCCAGCAAACACTCCCGGGGTCAGACACAGAGTGAATCCCCCTCCACACCGTCCCGTCACAAACTCCCGGTGTCAGACACAGAGTGATTATTCCTCTACACCGCCCATCACACACTCCCGGGGTCAGACACAGAGTGAATCTCCCTCCACACGGTCCCATCACAAACTCCCAGGGTCATACACAGAGGGATTATTCCTCAACACGGTCCCATCAAACACTGCCGGGGTCAGACACAGAGTGAATCTCCCTCCACTCCGTCGCATCACACACTCCCGGGGTCAGACACAGAGTGATTATTCCTCTACACGGTTCCATCACACACACCCGGGTTCAGAGGCAGAGTGATTATTCCTCTCCACGGTCCCATCAAACACTCCCGGGGTCAAACACAGAGTGATTATTCCTCTACACGGTCCCATCAAACTCTCCCGGGGTCAGACACAGAGTGATTATTCCTCTACACGGTCCCATCAAACACTCCCGGGGTCAGACACAGAGTGAATCTCCCTCCACGCCATCCCACCACACTCTCCCGGGGTCCGACACAGAGTGATTATTCCTCTCCACGGTCCCATCAAACACTCCGGGTGTAAGACACAGAGTGATTATTCCACTACAAGGTCCCATCAAACACTCCCGGGGTCAGACACAGAGTGAATCTCAATCCACAGCGTCCCATCACACACTCCCGGGGTCAGACACAGAGAGATTATTCCTCTACACGGTACCATCAAACACTCCCGGGGACAGACACTGACTGAATCTCAATCCTCACCGTCCATCAGAGACTCCCGGGGTCAGACACAGAGAGATTATTCCTCTACACGGTACCATCAAACACTCCCGTGGTCAGACACAGGGAGATTATTCCTCTACACGGTCCCATCAAACACTCCGGGTGTAAGACACAGAGTGATTATTCCACTATAAGGTCCCATCAAACACTCCCGGGGTCAGACACAGAGAGATTATTCCTCTACACGGTACCATCAAACAGTCCCGGGGTCAGACACAGATAGATTATTCCTCTACACGGTCCCAGCAAACACTCCCGAGGTCAGACACAGAGTCATTATTCCTCTACTCGGTCACATCAAACTCTTCCGGTGTCAGACACAGAGTGATTATTCCTCAACACGGTACCATCACACACTCCCGGTGTCAGACACAGTGTGAATCTCCTTCAACACAGTCCCATCTCAATCTCCCGGGGTCAGACACAGAGTGATTATTCCTCTCCACGGTCCCATCAAACACTCCTGGGGTCAGACACAGAGTGATTATTCCTCTACACGGTACCATCACACTCTCCCGGTGTCAGACACAGAGAGATTATTCCTCTACACGGTACCATCAAACACTCCCGTGGTCAGACACAGAGTGAATCTCAATCCTCACCGTCCCATCACACACTCCCAGGGTCAGACACAGAGAGATTATTCCTCTACACGGTCCCATCAAACACTCCCGGGGACAGACACAGAGTGAATCTCCATCCTCACCGTCCCATCACACACTCCCGGGGTCAGACACAGAGAGATTATTCCTCTACACGGTACCATCAGACACTCCCGGGGTCAGACACAGAGTGATTATTCCTCTCCACGGTCCATCAAACACTCCCGGGGTCAGACACAGAGTGATTATTCCACTACACGGTCCCATCAAACACACCCGGGGTCAGACACAGAGTGAATCTCCCTCCACGCCATCCCATCACACTCTCCCAGGGTCAGACACAGCGTGATTATTCCTCTACACGGTCCCATCAAACACTCCCGGGGTCAGACACAGAGAGATTATCCCGCTACACGGTACCATCAAACAGTCCCGGGGTCAGACACAGAGAGATTATTCCTCTACACGGTCCCAGCAAACACTCCCGGGGTCATGCACAGAGTCATTATTCCTCTAAACGGTCACATCAAACTCGTCCGGGGTCAGACACAGAGTGATTATTCCTCAACACGGTACCATCACACACTCCCGGTGTCAGACACAGAGAGATTATTCCTCTACACGGTACCATCAAACAGTCCCGGGGTCAGACACAGAGAGATTATTCCTCTACACGGTCCCAGCAAACACTCCCGAGGTCAGACACAGAGTCATTATTCCTCTACACGGTCACATCAAACTCTTCCGGTGTCAGACACAGAGTGATTATTCCTCAACACGGTACCATCACACACTCCCGGTGACAGACACAGTGTGAATCTCCTTCAACACAGTCCCATCTCAATCTCCCGGGGTCAGACACAGAGTGATTATTCCTCTCCACGGTCCCATCAAACACTCCCGGGGTCAGACACAGAGTGATTATTCCTCTACACGGTACCATCACACTCTCCCGGTGTCAGACACAGAGAGATTATTCCTCTACACGGTACCATCAAACACTCCCGTGGTCAGACACAGAGTGAATCTCAATCCTCACCGTCCCATCACACACTCCCAGGGTCAGACACAGAGAGATTATTCCTCTACACGGTCCCATCAAACACTCCCGGGGTCAGACACAGTGTGAATCTCCATCCTCACCGTCCCATCACACACTCCCGGGGTCAGACACAGAGAGATTATTCCTCTACACGGTACTATCAAACACTCCCGGGGTCAGACACAGAGTGAATCTCAATCCTCACCGTCCCATCACACACTCCCGGGGTCAGACACAGAATCATTATTCCTCTACACGGTCACATCAAACTCTTCCGGTGTCAGACACAGAGTGATTATTCCTCAACACGGTACCATCACACACACCCGGTGTCAGACACAGTGTGAATCTCCTTCAACACCGTCCCATCACACACTCCCGGGGTCAGACACAAAGTGATTATTCCTCTCCACGGTCCATCAAACACTCCCGGGGTCAGACACAGAGTGATTATTCCACTACACGGTCCCATCAAACACACCCGGGGTCAGACACAGAGTGAATCTCCCTCCACGCCATCCCATCACACTCTCCCAGGGTCAGACACAGCGTGATTATTCCTCTACACGGTCCCATCAAACACTCCCGGGGTCAGACACAGAGAGATTATTCCTCTACACGGTCCCAGCAAACACTCCAGAGGTCAGACACAGAGTCATTATTCCTCTACACGGTCACATCAAACTCTTAAGGTGTCAGACACAGAGTGATTATTCCTCAACACGGTACCATCACACACTCCCGGTGTCAGACACAGTGTGAATCTCCTTCAACACAGTCCCATCTCAATCTCCCGGGGTCAGACACATAGTGATTATTCCTCTCCACGGTCCCATCAAACACTCCCGGGGTCAGACACAGAGTGATTATTCCTCTACACGGTACCATCACACTCTCCCGGTGTCAGACACAGAGAGATTATTCCTCTACACGGTACCATCAAACACTCCCGTGGTCAGACACAGAGTGAATCTCAATCCTCACCGTCCCATCACACACTCCCAGGGTCAGACACAGAGAGATTATTCCTCTACACGGTCCCATCAAACACTCCCGGGGACAGACACAGAGTGAATCTCTATCCTCACCGTCCCATCACAAACTCCCGGGGTCAGACACAGAGAGATTATTCCTCTACACGGTACCATCAGGCACTCCCGGGGTCAGACACAGAGTGATTATTCCTCTCCACGGTCCATCAAACACTCCCGGGGTCAGACACAGAGTGATTATTCCACTACACGGTCCCATCAAACACACCCGGGGTCAGACACAGAGTGAATCTCCCTCCACGCCATCCCATCACACTCTCCCAGGGTCAGACACAGCGTGATTATTCCTCTACACGGTCCCATCAAACACTCCCGGGGTCAGACACAGAGAGATTATCCCTCTACACGGTACCATCAAACAGTCCCGGGGTCAGACACAGAGAGATTATTCCTCTACACGGTCCCAGCAAACACTCCCGGGGTCATGCACAGAGTCATTATTCCTCTAAACGGTCACATCAAACTCGTCCGGGGTCAGACACAGAGTGATTATTCCTCAACACGGTACCATCACACACTCCCGGTGTCAGACACAGAGAGATTATTCCTCTACACGGAACCATCAAACAGTCCCGGGGTCAGACACAGAGAGATTATTCCTCTACACGGTCCCAGCAAACACTCCCGAGGTCAGACACAGAGTCATTATTCCTCTACACGGTCACATCAAACTCTTCCGGTGTCAGACACAGAGTGATTATTCCTCAACACGGTACCATCACACACTCCCGGTGTCAGACACAGTGTGAATCTCCTTCAACACAGTCCCATCTCAATCTCCAGGGGTCAGACACAGAGTGATTATTCCTCTCCACGGTCCCATCAAACACTCCCGGGGTCAGACACAGAGTGATTATTCCTCTACACGGTACCATCACACTCTCCCGGTGTCAGACACAGAGAGATTATTCCTCTACACGGTACCATCAAACACTCCCGTGGTCAGACACAGAGTGAATCTCAATCCTCACCGTCCCATCACACACTCCCAGGGTCAGACACAGAGAGATTATTCCTCTACACGGTCCCATCAAACACTCCCGGGGTCAGACACAGAGTGAATCTCCATCCTCACCGTCCCATCACACACTCCCGGGGTCAGACACAGAGAGATTATTCCTCTACACGGTACTATCAAACACTCCCGGGGTCAGACACAGAGTGAATCTCAATCCTCACCGTCCCATCACACACTCCCGGGGTCAGACACAGAGAGATTATTCCTCTACACGGTACCATCAGACAGTCCCGGGGTCAGACACAGAATCATTATTCCTCTACACGGTCACATCAAACTCTTCCGGTGTCAGACACAGAGTGATTATTCCTCAACACGGTACCATCACACACACCCGGTGTCAGACACAGTGTGAATCTCCTTCAACACCGTCCCATCACACACTCCCGGGGTCAGACACAGAGTGATTATTCCTCTCCACGGTCCATCAAACACTCCCGGGGTCAGACCCAGAGTGATTATTCCACTACACGGTCCCATCAAACACACCCGGGGTCAGACACAGAGTGAATCTCCCTCCACGCCATCCCATCACACTCTCCCAGGGTCAGACACAGCGTGATTATTCCTCTACACGGTCCCATCAAACACTCCCGGGGTCAGACACAGAGAGATTATCCCTCTACACGGTACCATCAAACAGTCCCGGGGTCAGACACAGAGAGATTATTCCTCTACACGGTCCCAGCAAACACTCCCGGGGTCAGGCACAGAGTCATTATTCCTCTAAACGGTCACATCAAACTCGTCCGGGGTCAGACACAGAGTGATTATTCCTCAACACGGTACCATCACACACTCCCGGTGTCAGACACAGTGTGAATCTCCTTCAACACCGTCCCATCACACACTCCCGGGGTCAGACACAGAGTGATTATTCCTCTACACGGCCCCATCAAACTCTCCCGGGTTCAGACACAGTGTGATTATTCCTCTACACGGTCCCATCAAACACACCCGGGGTCAGACACAGAGTGAATCTCCCTCCACGCCATCCCATCACACTCTCCCGGGGTCAGACACAGAGTGATTATTCCTCTACACGGTCCCATCAAACACTCCCGTGGTCAGACACAGAGTGATTATTCCTCTACACGGCCCATCAAACTCTCCCGGGGTCAGACACAGAGTGATTATTCCTCTACACGGTCCCATGAAACACTCCCGGGGTCAGACACAGAGTGAATCTCCGTCCACACCGTCCCAACACACACTCCCGGGGTCAGACAGAGTGATTATTCCTCTACACGGTCCCAGCAAACACTCCCGGGTTCAGACACAGAATGAATCACCCTCCACACCGTCCCGTCACAAACTCCCGGTGTCAGACACAGAATGATTATTCCTCTACACCGCCCATCACACACTCCCGGTGTCAGACACAGAGTGAATCTCCCTCCACACGGTCCCATCACACACTCCCAGGGTCATACACAGAGGGATTATTCCTCAACACGGTCCCATCAAACACTGCCGGGGTCAGACACAGAGTGAATCTCCCTCCACTCCGTCCCTTCACACACTCCCGGGGTCAGACACAGAGTGATTATTCCTCTACACGGTACCATCACACACTCCCGGTGTCAGACACAGTGTGAATCTCCTTCAACACCGTCCCATCACACACTCCCGGGGTCAGAAACAGAGTGATTATTCCTCTACACGGTCCCATCAAACACTCCCGGGGTCAGACACAGTGTGATTATTCCTCTACACGGCCCCATCAAACGCTCCCGGGGTCAGACACAGAGTGATTATTCCTCTACACGGTACCATCACACTCTCCCGGTGTCAGACACAGAGAGATTATTCCTCTACACGGTACCATCAAACACTCCCGTGGTCAGACACAGAGTGAATCTCAATCCTCACCGTCCCATCACACAGTCCCGGGGTCAGACACAGAGAGATTATTCCTCTACATGGTGCCATCAAACACTCCCGGGGTCAGACACAGATAGATTATTCCTCTACACGGTCCCATCAAGCACTCCCGGGGTCAGACACAGAGTGAATCTCAATCCTCTCCGTCACTCCCGGGGTCAGACACAGATAGATTATTCCTCTACACGGTCCCATCAAGCACTCCCGGGGTCAGACACAGAGTGAATCTCAATCCTCTCCGTCCCATCACACACTCCCGGGGTCAGACACAGAGAGATTATTCCTCTACACGGTACCATCAAACAGTCCCGGGGTCAGACCCAGAGAGATTATTCCTCTACACGGTCCCAGCAAACACTCCCGGGGTCAGACACAGAGTCATTATTCCTCTACACGGTCACATCAAACTCTTCCGAGGTCAGACACAGAGAGATTATTCCTCAACACGGTACCATCACACACTCCCGGTTTCAGACACAGAGTCATTATTCCTCTACACGGTCCCATCAAACACTCCCGGTGTCAGACACACTGTGAATCTCCTTCCACACCGTCCCATCACACACTCCCTGGGTCAGACACAGAGTGAATATTCCTCTCCACGGTCCCATCAAACACTCCCGTGGTCAGACACAGAGTGATTATTCCTCTACACGGTCCCATCAAACACTCCGGGTGTAAGACACAGAGTGATTATTCCACTACAAGGTCCCATCAAACACTCCCGGGGTCAGACACAGAGTGAATCTCAATCCACAGCGTCCCATCACACACTCCCGGGGTCAGACACAGAGTGATTATTCCTCTACACGGTCCCATCAAACACTCCCGGGGTCAGAGACAGAGAGATTATTCCTCTACACCGTCGCATCAAACACTCCCGGGGTCAGACACAGAGTGAATCTCAATCCTCACCGTCCCATCAGACACTCCCGGGGTCAGACACAGAGAGATTATTCCTCAACAGGGTCCCATCAAACACTACCGGGGTCAGACACAGAGAGATTGCTCCTCTACACGGTCCCATCAAACACTCCCGGGGTCAGACATAGAGTGAATCTCAATCCTCACCGTCCCATCACACACTCCAGGGGTCAGACACAGAAAGATTATTCCTCTACACGGTACCATCAAACAGTCCCGGGGTCAGACACAGAGAGATTAGTCCTCTACACGGTCCCAGCAAACACTCCCGGGGTCAGACACAGAGTCATTATTCCTCTACACGGTCACATCAAACTCTTCCGGGGTCAGACACAGAGTGATTATTCCTCTCCACGGTCCCATCAAACACTCCCGGGCTCAGACACAGAGTGATTATTCCTCTACACGGCCCCATCAAACTCTCCCGGGGTCAGACACAGAGTGATTATTCCTCTACACGGTCCCATCAAACACTCCCGTGGTCAGACGCAGAGTGAATCTCCCTCCACGCCATCCCATCACACTCTCCCGGGGTCAGACACAGAGTGATTATTCCTCTACACGGTCCCATCAAACACTCCCGTGGTCAGACGCAGAGTGAATCTCCCTCCACGCCATCCCATCACACTGTCCCGGGGTCAGACCCAGAGTCATTATTCCTCTACACGGTCACATCAAACTCTTCCGAGGTCAGACACAGAGAGATTATTCCTCAACACGGTACCATCACACACTCCCGGTTTCAGACACAGAGTCATTATTCCTCTACACGGTCCCATCAAACACTCCCGGTGTCAGACACAGTGTGAATCTCCTTCCACACCGTCCCATCACACACTCCCTGGGTCAGACACAGAGTGAATATTCCTCTCCACGGTCCCATCAAACACTCCCGTGGTCAGACACAGAGTGATTATTCCTCTACACGGTCCCATCAAACACTCCGGGTGTAAGACACAGAGTGATTATTCCACTACAAGGTCCCATCAAAGACTCCCGGGGTCAGACACAGAGTGAATCTCAATCCACAGCGTCCCATCACACACTCCCGGGGTCAGACACAGAGTGATTATTCCTCTACACCGTCGCATCAAACACTCCCGGGGTCAGACACAGAGTGAATCTCAATCCTCACCGTCCCATCAGACACTCCCGGGGTCAGACACAGAGATTATTCCTCTACACGGTACCATCAAACACTCCTGTGGTCAGACACAGAGAGATTATTTCTCTACACGGTCCCATCAAACACTCCCGGGGTCAGACACAGAGAGAATCTCAATCCTCACCATCCCATCACACACTCCCGGGTTCAGACACAGAGAGATTATTCCTCAACAGGGTCCCATCAAACACTACCGGGGTCAGACACAGAGAGATTATTCCTCTACACGGTCCCATCAAACACTCCCGGGGTCAGACACAGAGAGATTATTCCTCTACACGGTACCATCAAACACTCCCGGGGTCAGACACAGAGAGAATCTCAATCCTCACCGTCCCATCACACACTCCCGGGTTCAGACACAGAGAGATTATTCCTCTACACGGTACCATCAAACAGTCCCGGGGTCAGACACAGAGAGATTATTCCTCTACACGGTCCCAGCAAACACTTCGGGGGTCAGACACAGAGTCATTATTCCTCTACACGGTCACATCAAACTCTTCCGGGGTCAGACACAGAGTGATTATTCCTCTCCACGGTCCCATCAAACACTCCCGTGCTCAGACACAGAGTGATTATTCCTCTACACGGCCCCATCAAACTCTCCCGGGGTCAGACACAGAGTGATTATTCCTCTACACGGTCCCATCAAACACTCCCGTGGTCAGACGCAGAGTGAATCTCCCTCCACGCCATCCCATCACACTCTCCCGGGGTCAGACACTGAGTGATTATTCCTCTACACGGCCCGATCAAGCTCTCTCGGGGTCATACACAGAGTGTTTATTCCTCTACACATTCCCATCAAACGCTCCCGGGGGTCAGACCCAGAGTGATTATTCCTCTACACGGTCCCATGAAACACTCCCGGGGTCAGACACAGACTGAATCACCCTCCACACCGTCCCGTCACAAACTCCCGGTGTCAGACACAGAATGATTATTCCTCTACACCGCCCATCACACACTCCCGGTGTCAGACACAGAGTGAATCTCCCTCCACACGGTCCCATCACACACTCCCAGGGTCATACACAGAGGGATTATTCCTCAACACGGTCCCATCAAACACTGCCGGGGTCAGACACAGAGTGAATCTCCCTCCACTCCGTCCCTTCACACACTCCCGGGGTCAGACACAGAGTGATTATTCCTCTACACGGTACCATCACACACTCCCGGTGTCAGACACAGTGTGAATCTCCTTCAACACCGTCCCATCACACACTCCCGGGGTCAGACACAGAGTGATTATTCCTCTACACGGTCCCATCAAACACTCCCGGGGTCAGACACAGAGTGATTATTCCTCTACACGGCCCCATCAAACGCTCCCGGGGTCAGACACAGAGTGATTATTCCTCTACACGGTACCATCACACTCTCCCGGTGTCAGACACAGAGAGATTATTCCTCTACACGGTACCATCAAACACTCCCGTGGTCAGACACAGAGTGAATCTCAATCCTCACCGTCCCATCACACAGTCCCGGGGTCAGACACAGAGAGATTATTCCTCTACATGGTGCCATCAAACACTCCCGGGGTCAGACACAGATAGATTATTCCTCTACACGGTCCCATCAAGCACTCCCGGGGTCAGACACAGAGTGAATCTCAATCCTCTCCGTCCCATCACACACTCCCGGGGTCAGACACAGAGAGATTATTCCTCTACACGGTACAATCAAACAGTCCCGGGGTCAGACCCAGAGAGATTATTCCTCTACACGGTCCCAGCAAACACTCCCGGGGTCAGACACAGAGTCATTATTCCTCTACACGGTCCCATCAAACACTCCCGGTGTCAGACACAGTGTGAATCTCCTTCCACACCGTCCCATCACACTCTCCCTGGGTCAGACACAGAGTGAATATTCCTCTCCACGATCCCATCAAACACTCCCGTGGTCAGACACAGAGTGATTATTCCTCTACACGGTCCCATCAAACACTCGGTGTAAGACACAGAGTGATTATTCCACTACAAGGTCCCATCAAACTCTCCCGGGGTCAGACACAGAGTGAATCTCAATCCACAGCGTCCCATCACACATTCCCGGGGTCAGACACAGAGTGATTATTCCTCTACACGGTCCCATCAAACACTCCCGGGGTCAGAGACAGAGAGATTATTCCTCATCAGGGTCCCATCAAACATTCCCGGGGTCAGACACAGAGAGATTGCTCCTCTACACGGTCCCATCAAACACTCCCGAGGTCAGACATAGAGTTAATCTCAATCCTCACCGTCCCATCACACACTCCCGGGGTCAGACACAGAAAGATTATTCCTCTACACGGTACCATCAAACAGTCCCGGGGTCAGACACAGAGAGATTATTCCTCTACACGGTCCCATCACACACTCCCTGGGTCAGACACAGAGTGAATATTCCTCTCCACGGTCCCATCAAACACTCCCGTGGTCAGACACAGAGTGATTATTCCTCTACACGGTCCCATCAAACACTCCGTGTGTAAGACACAGAGTGATTATTCCACTACAAGGTCCCATCAAACACTCCCGGGGTCAGACACAGAGTGAATCTCAATCCACAGCGTCCCATCACACACTCCCGGGGTCAGACACAGAGTGATTATTCCTCTACACGGTCCCATCAAACACTCGCGGGGTCAGAGACAGAGAGATTATTCCTCAACAGGGTCCCATCAAACACTACCGGGGTCAGACAGAGAGATTGCTCCTCTACACGGTCCCATCAAACACTCCCGGGGTCAGACATAGAGTGAATCTCAATCCTCCCCGTCCCATCACACACTCCCGGGGTCAGACACAGAAAGATTATTCCTCTACACGGTACCATCAAACAGTCCCGGGGTCAGACACAGAGAGATTATTCCTCTACACGGTCCCAGCAAACACTCCCGGGGTCAGACACAGAGTCATTATTCCTCTACACGGTCACATCAAACTCTTCCGGGGTCAGACACAGAGTGATTATTCCTCTCCACGGTCCCATCAAACGCTCCCGGGCTCAGACACAGAGTGATTATTCCTCTACACGGCCCCATCAAACTCTCCCGGGGTCAGACACAGAGTGATTATTCCTCTACACGGTCCCATCAAACACTCCCGTGGTCAGACGCAGAGTGAATCTCCCTCCACGCCATCCCATCACACTCTCCCGGGGTCAGACACAGAGAGATTATTCCTCTACACGGTCCCATCAAACACTCCCGTGGTCAGACGCAGAGTGAATCTCCCTCCACGCCATCCCATCACACTCTCCCGGGGTCAGACCCAGAGTCATTATTCCTCTACACGGTCACATCAAACTCTTCCGAGGTCAGACACAGAGAGATTATTCCTCAACACGGTACCATCACACACTCCCGGTTTCAGACACAGAGTCATTATTCCTCTACACGGTCCCATCAAACACTCCCGGTGTCAGACACAGTGTGAATCTCCTTCCACACCGTCCCATCACACACTCCCTGGGTCAGACACAGAGTGAATATTCCTCTCCACGGTCCCATCAAACACTCCCGTGGTCAGACACAGAGTGATTATTCCTCAACACGGTCCCATCAAACACTCCGGGTGTAAGACTCAGAGTGATTATTCCACTACAAGGTCCCATCAAACACTCCCGGGGTCAGACACAGAGTGAATCTCAATCCACAGCGTCCCATCACACACTCCCGGGGTCAGACACAGAGTGATTATTCCTCTACACCGTCGCATCAAACACTCCCGGGGTCAGACACAGAGTGAATCTCAATCCTCACCGTCCCATCAGACACTCCAGGGGTCAGACACAGCGATTATTCCTCTACACGGTACCATTAAACACTCCCGTGGTCAGACACAGAGAGATTATTTCTCTACACGGTCCCATCAAACACTCCCGGGGTCAGACACAGAGAGAATCTCAATCCTCACCGTCCCATCACACACTCCCGGGTTCAGACACAGAGAGATTATTCCTCAACAGGGTCCCATCAAACACTACCGGGGTCAGACACAGAGAGATTATTCCTCTACACGGTCCCATCAAACACTCCCGGGGTCAGACACAGAGAGATTATTCCTCTACACGGTCCCATCAAACACTCCCGGGGTCAGACACAGAGAGAATCTCAATCCTCACCGTCCCATCACACACTCCCGGGTTCAGACACAGAGAGATTATTCCTCTACACGGTACCATCAAACAGTCCCGGGGTCAGACACAGAGAGATTATTCCTCTACACGGTCCCAGCAAACACTTCGGGGGTCAGACACAGAGTCATTATTCCTCTACACGGTCACATCAAACTCTTCCGGGGTCAGACACAGAGTGATTATTCCTCTCCACGGTCCCATCAAACACTCCCGGGCTCAGACACAGAGTGATTATTCCTCTACACGGCCCCATTAAACTCTCCCGGGGACAGACACAGAGTGATTATTCCTCTACACGGTCCCATCAAACACTCCCGTGGTCAGACGCAGAGTGAATCTCCCTCCACGCCATCCCATCACACTCTCCCGGGGTCAGACACTGAGTGTTTATTCCTCTACACGGTCCCATCAAACGCTCCCGGGGGTCAGACACAGAGTGATTATTCCTCTACACGGTCCCATCACACACTCCCGGTTTCAGACACAGAGTCATTATTCCTCTACACGGTCCCATCAAACACTCCCGGTGTCAGACACAGTGTGAATCTCCTTCCACACCGTCCCATCACACTCTCCCGGGGTCAGACACTGAGTGTTTATTCCTCTACACGGTCCCATCAAACGCTCCCGGGGGTCAGACACAGAGTGATTATTCCTCTACACGGTCCCATCACACACTCCCGGTTTCAGACACAGAGTCATTATTCCTCTACACGGTCCCATCAAACACTCCCGGTGTCAGACACAGTGTGAATCTCCTTCCACACCGTCCCATCACATACTCCCTGGGTCAGACACAGAGTGAATATTCCTCTCCACGGTCCCATCAAACACTCCCGTGGTCAGACACAGAGTGATTATTCCTCAACACGGTCCCATCAAACACTCCGGGTGTAAGACTCAGAGTGATTATTCCACTACAAGGTCCCATCAAACACTCCCGGGGTCAGACACAGAGTGAATCTCAATCCACAGCGTCCCATCACACACTCCCTGGGTCAGACACAGAGTGAATATTCCTCTCCACGGTCCCATCAAACACTCCCGTGGTCAGACACAGAGTGATTATTCCTCAACACGGTCCCATCAAACACTCCGGGTGTAAGACTCAGAGTGATTATTCCACTACAAGGTCCCATCAAACACTCCCGGGGTCAGACACAGAGTGAATCTCAATCCACAGCGTCCCATCACACACTCCCGGGGTCAGACACAGAGTGATTATTCCTCTACACCGTCGCATCAAACACTCCCGGGGTCAGACACAGAGTGAATCTCAATCCTCACCGTCCCATCAGACACTCCCGGGGTCAGACACAGAGATTATTCCTCTACACGGTACCATTAAACACTCCCGTGGTCAGACACAGAGAGATTATTTCTCTACACGGTCCCATCAAACACTCCCGGGGTCAGACACAGAGAGAATCTCAATCCTCACCGTCCCATCACACACTCCCGGGTTCAGACACAGAGAGATTATTCCTCAACAGGGTCCCATCAAACACTACCGGGGTCAGACACAGAGAGATTATTCCTCTACACGGTCCCATCAAACACTCCCGGGGTCAGACACAGAGAGATTATTCCTCTACACGGTCCCATCAAACACTCCCGGGCTCAGACACAGAGAGAATCTCAATCCTCACCGTCCCATCACACACTCCCGGGTTCAGACACAGAGAGATTATTCCTCTACACGGTACCATCAAACAGTCCCGGGGTCAGACACAGAGAGATTATTCCTCTACACGGTCCCAGCAAACACTTCGGGGGTCAGACACAGAGTCATTATTCCTCTACACGGTCACATCAAACTCTTCCGGGGTCAGACACAGAGTGATTATTCCTCTACACGGTCCCATCAAACACTCCCGGGCTCAGACACAGAGAGAATCTCAATCCTCACCGTCCCATCACACACTCCCGGGTTCAGACACAGAGAGATTATTCCTCTACACGGTACCATCAAACAGTCCCGGGGTCAGACACAGAGAGATTATTCCTCTACACGGTCCCAGCAAACACTTCGGGGGTCAGACACAGAGTCATTATTCCTCTACACGGTCACATCAAACTCTTCGGGGTCAGACACAGAGTGATTATTCCTCTCCACGGTCCCATCAAACACTCCCGGGCTCAGACACAGAGTGATTATTCCTCTACACGGCCCCATTAAACTCTCCCGGGGTCAGACACAGAGTGATTATTCCTCTACACGGTCCCATCAAACAATCCCGGGGTCAGACACAGAGTCATTATTCCTCTACACGGTCACATCAAACTCTTCCGGGGTCAGACACAGAGTGATTATTCCTCTCCACGGTCCCATCAAACACTCCCGGGCTCAGACACAGAGTGATTATTCCTCTACACGGCCCCATTAAACTCTCCCGGGGTCAGACACAGAGTGATTATTCCTCTACACGGTCCCATCAAACAATCCCGGGGTCAGACACAGAGTGAATCTCCCTCCACGCCATCCCATCACACTCTCCCGGGGTCAGACACTGAGTGAATATTCCTCTCCACGGTCCCATCAAACACTCCCGTGGTCAGACACAGAGTGATTATTCCTCAACACGGTCCCATCAAACACTCCGGGTGTAAGACTCAGAGTGATTATTCCACTACAAGGTCCCATCAAACACTCCCGGGGTCAGACACAGAGTGAATCTCAATCCACAGCGTCCCATCACACACTCCCGGGGTCAGACACAGAGTGATTATTCCTCTACACCGTCGCATCAAACACTCCCGGGGTCAGACACAGAGTGAATCTCAATCCTCACCGTCCCATCAGACACTCCCGGGGTCAGACACAGAGATTATTCCTCTACACGGTACCATTAAACACTCCCGTGGTCAGACACAGAGAGATTATTTCTCTACACGGTCCCATCAAACACTCCCGGGGTCAGACACAGAGAGAATCTCAATCCTCACCGTCCCATCACACACTCCCGGGTTCAGACACAGAGAGATTATTCCTCAACAGGGTCCCATCAAACACTACCGGGGTCAGACACAGAGAGATTATTCCTCTACACGGTCCCATCAAACACTCCCGGGGTCAGACACAGAGAGATTATTCCTCTACACGGTCCCATCAAACACTCCCGGGCTCAGACACAGAGAGAATCTCAATCCTCACCGTCCCATCACACACTCCCGGGTTCAGACACAGAGAGATTATTCCTCTACACGGTACCATCAAACAGTCCCGGGGTCAGACACAGAGAGATTATTCCTCTACACGGTCCCAGCAAACACTTCGGGGGTCAGACACAGAGTCATTATTCCTCTACACGGTCACATCAAACTCTTCCGGGGTCAGACACAGAGTGATTATTCCTCTCCACGGTCCCATCAAACACTCCCGGGCTCAGACACAGAGTGATTATTCCTCTACACGGCCCCATTAAACTCTCCCGGGGTCAGACACAGAGTGATTATTCCTCTACACGGTCCCATCAAACACTCCCGTGGTCAGACGCAGAGTGAATCTCCCTCCACGCCATCCCATCACACTCTCCCGGGGTCAGACACTGAGTGTTTATTCCTCTACACGGTCCCATCAAACGCTCCCGGGGGTCAGACACAGAGTGATTATTCCTCTACACCGCCCATCACACACTCCCGGTGTCAGACACAGAGTGAATCTCCCTCCACACGGTCCCATCAAACACTCCCGGGGTCAGACACACAGTGATTTTTCCTCTGCACGGTCCCATCAAACAATCCCGGGGTCAGACACAGAGTGAGTCTCAATCCACACCGTCCCATCACAATCTCTCGGTATCAGACTCAGAGTGATTATTACTCGACACGGTCCCATCAAACACTCCCGGGGTCAGACACAGAGTGAATTTATATCCACACCGTCCAATCATAATCTCTCGGGGTCAGACACAGAGTGAATCTCCCTCCACCCCGTCACATCACACACTCCCGGGGTCAGACACAGAGTGATTATTCCTCTACACGTTCCCATCAAACACTCCCGGGGTCAGCCACAACGTGATTATTCCTCTACACGGTCCCATCAAACACTCCCGGGGTCAGACACAGAGTGAATCTCCCTCCACACCGTCCCATCACACACTCCCGTTTTCAGACACAGTGTGATTATTCCTCTACACGGTCCCATCAAACACTCCCGTGGTCAGACGCAGAGTGAATCTCCCTCCACGCCATCCCATCACACTCTCCCGGGGTCAGACACTGAGTGTTTATTCCTCTACACGGTCCCATCAAACGCTCCCGGGGGTCAGACACAGAGTGATTATTCCTCTACACGGTCCCATGAAAGACTCCCGGGGTCAGACACAGAGTGAATCTCCGTCCACGCCGTCCCAACACACACTCCCGGGGTCAGACAGAGTGATTATTCCTCTACACGGTCCCAGCAAACACACCCGGGTTCAGACACAGAGTGAATCACCCTCCACACCGTCCCGTCACGGACTCCCGGTGTCAGACACAGAATGATTATTCCTCTACACCGCCCATCACACACTCCCGGTGTCAGACACAGAGTGAATCTCCCTCCACACGGTCCCATCAAACACTCCCGGGGTCAGACACAGAGTGATTTTTCCTCTGCACGGTCCCATCAAACAATCCCGGGGTCAGACACAGAGTGAGTCTCAATCCACACCGTCCCATCACAATCTCTCGGTATCAGACTCAGAGTGATTATTACTCGACACGGTCCCATCAAACACTCCCGGGGTCAGACACAGAGTGAATTTATATCCACACCGTCCAATCATAATCTCTCGGGGTCAGACACAGAGTGAATCTCCCTCCACCCCGTCACATCACACACTCCAGTGGTCAGACACAGTATGATTATTCCTCTCCGCGGTCTCATCAAACACTCCCGGGGTCAGACACAGAGAGATTATTCCTCTACACGGTCCCAACTAACGCTCCCGGGGTCAGACACAGAGTGAAATTATATCCACACCGTCCCATCACACACTCCCGTGGTCAGACACAGAGTGATTATTCCTCTACACGGTCCCATCAAACACTCCCGGGGTCAGACAAAGAGTGAATCTCCCTACACACATTCCCATCACACACTCCCGTGGCCAGACACAGTATGATTATTCCTCTCCACGGTCCCATCACACACTCCCGGGGTCAGACACAGAGAGATTATTCCTCTACACGGTCCCATCAAACACTCCCGGGGTCAGACACAGAGTGAATTTATATCCACACCGTCCCATCATACACTCCCGGGGTCAGAAACAGAGTGATTATTCCTCTACACGGTCCCATCAAACACTCCCGGGGTCAGACACAGAGTGAATTTATATCCACACCGTCCCATCATACACTCCCGGGGTCAGACACAGAGTGAATCTCCCTCCACCCCGTCCCATCACACACTCCAGTGGTCAGACACAGTATGATTATTCCTCTCCGCGGTCTCATCAAACACTCCCGGGGTCAGACACAGAGAGATTATTCCTCTACACTGTACCAACAAACACTCCGTGGGTCAGACACACAGAGATTATTCCTCTCCACGGTCCCATCAAACACTCCCGGGCTCAGACACAGAGTGATTATTCCTCTACACGGCCCGATCAAACACTCCCGGGGTCATACACAGAGTGTTTATTCCTCTACACGTTCCCATCAAACGCTCCCGGGGGTCAGACACAGAGTGATTATTCCTCTACACGGTCTCATCAAACACTCCAGGGGTCAGACACGGAGAGATTATTCCTGTACACTGTCCCAACTAACGCTCCCGGGGTCAGACACAGAGTCATTATTCCTCTACACCGTTACATCAAACTCTTCCGGGGTCAGACACAGAGTGAATTTATATCCACACCGTCCCATCACACAATCCCGTGGTCAGACACAGAGTGATTATTCCTCTGCACGGTCCCATCAAACACTCCCGGGGTCAGACACAGAGTGAATCCCACTCCACGCCGTCCCATCACACACTCCCGGGGTCAGACACAGAGTGATTATTCCTCTACAGGGTCCCATCAAACAGTCCCGGGGTCAGACACAGAGAGATTATTCCTCTACACTTTCCCAGCAAACACTCCCGGGGTCAGGCACAGAGTCATTATTCCTCTACACGGTCACATCAAACTCTTCCGGGGTCAGGCACAGAGTGATTATTCCTCAACCCGGTACCATCACACATTCCCGGTGTCAGACACAGTGTGAATCTCCTTCAACACCATGCCATCACACACTCCCGGGGTCAGACACAGAGTGATTATTCCTCTACACGGCCCCATCAAACTCTCCCGGGGTCAGACACAGAGTGATTATTCCTCTACACAGTCCCATCAAACACACCCGGGGTCAGACACAGAGTGAATCTCCCTCCACGCCATCCCATCACACTCTCCCGGGGTCAGACACAGAGTGATTATTCCTCTGCACGGTCCCATCAAACTCTTCCGGGGTCAGACACAGAGTGATTATTCCTCTCCACGGTCCCATCAAACACTCCCGGGCTCAGACACAGAGTGATTATTCCTCTACACGGCCCCATCAAACTCTCCCGGGGTCAGACACAGTGTGCTGTCTTTACGACAGTTATTTAGTTTATAATATTTTCGCTTAGTAATTCATTCAATAGTATTTTCTAGTTAGAATTAGAAGTGTTTAAAGTATATTCATTGCATGTAAAATATATCGGCATGCGATGACGTCACATCCGGTTTCGCCGCGTCTTGTGGGAAAACACCGGTTTGAAATTAGCGCGAGGGTGGGGGCTTTCCACGAGGCTCACCTGAGCACAAGCAGTTTTGCAGGCATGAGAAATCACAGTGAGAGCAACGCTGTAAGTTAATAGATAATCGATATATTGAACTAAGATGTTAATAGTGATCCTGTTAGAGGTAACGTCGGTAGATAATGTTTATGCTTTCGTTAGTTAAAGAGTCGCGGATAGTTTGCATGGAAGTGTATTTAAAGTAGTCAATGGAGCAGGTAAACTCTCCCTGTATACTGCACCTTAGTGTAATGTAGTTATAGTCACCTTTGCAAGTATTTACACTTGAAATGTGATATTAAGGAAGGAACAAATACTGTATCAATCTTGTATTGTTTTATCAACAGTTTTCACCATATGTTAATGTGAAGAGTGAACAGTAAATGGTTAATCTTACTGCGATCTGGTTCTTATTAACTGTGGTTTATCCGGACGTTAAATTCGGCGTTTCGTTACACCCGAAGGAGAACGTTACAGTGAAAAAGCGGCATTATCAGGTGTTTCAAGTGCTGCAATGTCAGCTCAATCCAGCATCAAGTCGACGCCGCCCAGCGACAAGGGCAGTAAACCGACATCAAGTAAGCCCACCCAGGCGTTATCAGGTGTTCCAAGTGCTGCAATGTCAGCTCGATCCGGGATCAAGTCGATGGCGCCCAGCGACAAGGGCAGTAGAACGACATCAAGTAAGTCCACACAGGCAAGAGCCAAGGCAGAAGCCGCCAAGGTGCGACTGCATTACGCCAAACAAGAGGCAGTTTTGAAAATGAAACTGGCCACCAAAGAAGCCGAAAAGGCTGCCAGACAAAGAGAAGAGGCCGCCAGAGAAGCCGAAACCCAGTTGGAAATGGCAAAAATATCGACAGAGTTGCATGTGCTGCAGCTAGAAGGAGAAGGAGAAGCTGCCAGGGTGGAAGCAGAGTACATAGAAGAAGCTGAAGGGTCGCGTGATCTGAACGAAACAAGTTCTGCTTTGGAAAGGACCAGACTGGAACGCACGAGCGACTATGTACAATATCAAGCAGACAGGCAGGCTCGTCTCCCCTCTCCATACCTATTCGATAACTTCCCCAGCTACGAGGAAGAGAATTTACCCTCGCGGCCCCGCGATGAAGTCAAGAATGAAAGAGCTGACAACCGATATACTTTGACACCAAAGTTACAAAGTTCGATGCGAAGAGACGCGGAGGTTGAATCCAGGATGGCAAATTCCATGAGAAACGTGCGTTCTCAGTCATATGGGCGCCAACGTACTTCCCCAGCCCGCATGCCGCTTGCAGCCGATCCCACGCTGCAGTATTTAGCACGACGGGATCTCGTCACTTCGGGACTGTACCAGTTTGACGATAAACCCGAAAATTACCGTGCTTGGCTCTCCACATTCACCAACGTGATTGACGGGGTCCAGCTCAGTGCAACCCAAAGGTTGGATCTTATGGCGAAATGGCTGGGGAAAGAATCACGCGACCAGGTGAGACGCATGCGTTCAGTGTACATCAACAAACCTGAGCTAGCCTTAAGCGAAGCGTGGGAGAGACTTTGGGAGAGATATGGGTCCCCCGACATTATTGAAGGGGCGCTATATCGACGTCTGGAAAACTTTCCTAAGGTGTCAGCCAAAGATCACTTTAAGTTAAGAGAATTCGGAGATTTACTCATGGAGATCCAAGGCGCCAAAGAAGATGGCTATTCAGCTGGTCTAGTATTCCTAGATACTCCATCCGGGATTAGACCAATTGTGGACAAACTTCCATTTGGGCTGCAGGACAAGTGGCTGACTGTTGCCTCAGAGTACAAGGAAGACCACGATGGTCGATTTCCTCCCTTTGAGCTCCTCACTAGGTTTGTGTGCAAGGAGGCGAAGAGGCGAAACGACCCTAGCCTTGTAGGTCCAGGAAGCAGTTCGATTTACACCAAGCCAGGCAGATCCGTTTCGAATGTTTTCAACATTGATAAACCCGTGTCAGTGCTCAAGACCGAAGCCCTTACGACTAACAACGACCCTGGCAAGTATTGTCCATTGCATAACAAACCTCACCCCCTGAAAGCATGCAGAATGTTTAGGGAAAAACCCCTTGAAGAGAGGACGGCTCTTCTCAAGGAGAAAAGAATATGTTTTAGATGCTGTTCCTCAACCTCTCACCTCGCCAGAGAGTGTACGATCGCCGTGAAGTGTCCGGAATGTGGCAGCCCAGATCACGTCGAGGCCATGCATCCCGACCTGTCACCACAAACCGAGAGCGCTCCTTCACCCCCACAACAGGACGGCGGGGAGGGAGAGGCTCACTCTAGGTCAATAGCTGTCAGCACGAACTGTACAGAAGTTTGCGGTCAAGCTCAGTCAAGTCGTTCTTGTTCCAAGATCTGCCTCACTAAGGTGTACCCTAAAGGAGCCAAAGACAAGGCCATCAAAGCCTATGTGATTCTGGACGATCAGAGCAATCGTTCACTAGTCAATCCAGAGTTCTTTAAATTGTTCAACATTGAGAGTGAGCGGTTCCCATACTACCTCAAAACTTGCTCAGGCAACATGGAAACCCAAGGAAGGAA
The DNA here is from genome assembly GCF_030144855.1 of Hypanus sabinus. Taxonomy (NCBI): domain Eukaryota; kingdom Metazoa; phylum Chordata; class Chondrichthyes; order Myliobatiformes; family Dasyatidae; genus Hypanus; species Hypanus sabinus. The sequence goes on along the minus strand of NW_026779136.1, from coordinate 1,056,367 downwards.
GGCAGAAGGCATCCAGATCGAGTCCCTGGATGGTAAAGTCGTCATCTGTCTCCCTCCGCTCTTAGAGTGCAATGAAATCATGAATAACCGCGCTGGGATCCCGACACCAAGTGCGGTGCTACACCAGCCGCATCTCCACCACATCGCCAAACACATCCCAGAACTGGATCCGAAAGCGGAAATACTCCTGCTATTAGGAAGAGATGTTATCCAGGTACACAAGGTTAGGCAGCAGATCAATGGACCACTCGACGCCCCCTTCGCGCAACGTCTGGATCTGGGCTGGGTGGTGATAGGAGAGGTGTGTCTCGGTGACGTACACAAACCGATGGTTAACACACTCAAGACCAATGTGCTAGAGAGTGGCCGCCATTCAATCTTTCGACCCTGCCCGAGTGTCCCGTGCATCAAGGAAGCACAACAAGGCGTTAACAAGCGCGAGGCAAGCGACGAGTCGCTGGGCCAGTCAGTCTTCGCTCTAACGAAGTATGACAACAAACTTGCACAATCAGCTCAAGATACCATTTCTTTAAAAATCAAAGACACCAAGGTCTTCAGAGATGAAGCAAATAATGGGGTTGCCCCATTGCCAATCAGAGAACCACGCCAGCGCTCACCAGATAACAAAGAGCAGGCAGTCAAACGGTTCACGTCCTTACGGAAAACCTGGAAAAGGAAACCTGAGATACAGCAACGCACCCGATTGGCCCACGAGGTACTGTGCACCCTAATGGCAGAGGTCACAGCCATTATAAACGCACAATCATTCCTACCTGTGTCTTCTGACCCAGAAAACCCCTTTATACTTTCGCCATCAACGCTCCTTACGCAGAAGGCAGGAGCACCTCCTCCACCAGGAGACTTCTCAGACAAGGATTTGTACACAAAGCAATGGAGACAAGTCCAGGCTCTGGCAAATCAGTTCTGGTCCCGCTGGAGACAGAAATATCTACCTTTGTTGCAACAGAGACAAAAGTGGACAGAACCCCGCAGGAATCTTCAAGTTGAAGACTTAGTCCTGCTCAGGGACAAGCAAGTCGCTCGCAACAGCTGGCCAACGGCCAGAATCACTGCTACATTCCCTATCGAGGATGGACATGTCAGGAAGATCGAATTGAAGACTACCGACCAAGGCGATGTGAAAATTTACCAAGGGCCAGTTACAGAAGTTATTCTACTTCTACCCAATGACTGATTAAGAGACTAAGTTTTGTACTCTGCTCATTGTGACCTTACGAAGGTCAAGCGGGGAGTGTGCTGTCTTTACGACAGTTATTTAGTTTATAATATTTTCGCTTAGTAATTCATTCAATAGTATTTTCTAGTTAGAATTAGAAGTGTTTAAAGTATATTCATTGCATGTAAAATATATCGGCATGCGATGACGTCACATCCGGTTTCGCCGCGTCTTGTGGGAAAACACCGGTTTGAAATTAGCGCGAGGGTGGGGGCTTTCCACGAGGCTCACCTGAGCACAAGCAGTTTTGCAGGCATGAGAAATCACAGTGAGAGCAACGCTGTAAGTTAATAGATAATCGATATATTGAACTAAGATGTTAATAGTGATCCTGTTAGAGGTAACGTCGGTAGATAATGTTTATGCTTTCGTTAGTTAAAGAGTCGCGGATAGTTTGCATGGAAGTGTATTTAAAGTAGACAATGGAGCAGGTAAACTCTCCCTGTATACTGCACCTTAGTGTAATGTAGTTATAGTCACCTTTGCAAGTATTTACACTTGAAATGTGATATTAAGGAAGGAACAAATACTGTATCAATCTTGTATTGTTTTATCAACAGTTTTCACCATATGTTAATGTGAAGAGTGAACAGTAAATGGTTAATCTTACTGCGATCTGGTTCTTATTAACTGTGGTTTATCCGGACGTTAAATTCGGCGTTTCGTTACACCCGAAGGAGAACGTTACACACAGAGTGATTATTCCTCTACACGGTCCCATCAAACACTCCCGTGGTCAGACGCAGAGTGAATCTCCCTCCACGCCATCCCATCACACTCTCCCGGGGTCAGACACAGAGAGATTATTCCTCTACACGGTCCCATCAAACACTCCCGTGGTCAGACGCAGAGTGAATCTCCCTCCACGCCATCCCATCACACTCTCCCGGGGTCAGACCCAGAGTCATTATTCCTCTACACGGTCACATCAAACTCTTCCGAGGTCAGACACAGAGAGATTATTCCTCAACACGGTACCATCACACACTCCCGGTTTCAGACACAGAGTCATTATTCCTCTACACGGTCCCATCAAACACTCCCGGTGTCAGACACAGTGTGAATCTCCTTCCACACCGTCCCATCACACACTCCCTGGGTCAGACACAGAGTGAATATTCCTCTCCACGGTCCCATCAAACACTCCCGTGGTCAGACACAGAGTGATTATTCCTCTACACGGTCCCATCAAACACTCCGGGTGTAAGACACAGAGTGATTATTCCACTACAAGGTCCCATCAAACACTCCCGGGGTCAGACACAGAGTGAATCTCAATCCACAGCGTCCCATCACACACTCCCGGGGTCTGACACAGAGTGATTATTCCTCTACACCGTCGCATCAAACACTCCCGGGGTCAGACACAGAGTGAATCTCAATCCTCACCGTCCCATCAGACACTCCCGGGGTCAGACACAGAGATTATTCCTCTACACGGTACCATTAAACACTCCCGTGGTCAGACACAGAGAGATTATTTCTCTACACGGTCCCATCAAACACTCCCGGGGTCAGACACAGAGAGAATCTCAATCCTCACCGTCCCATCACACACTCCCGGGTTCAGACACAGAGAGATTATTCCTCAACAGGGTCCCATCAAACACTACCGGGGTCAGACACAGAGAGATTATTCCTCTACACGGTCCCATCAAACACTCCCGGGGTCAGACACAGAGAGATTATTCCTCTACACGGTCCCATCAAACACTCCCGGGGTCAGACACAGAGAGAATCTCAATCCTCACCGTCCCATCACACACTCCCGGGTTCAGACACAGAGAAATTATTCCTCTACACGGTACCATCAAACAGTCCCGGGGTCAGACACAGAGAGATTATTCCTCTACACGGTCCCAGCAAACACTTCGGGGGTCAGACACAGAGTCATTATTCCTCTACACGGTCACATCAAACTCTTCCGGGGTCAGACACAGAGTGATTATTCCTCTCCACGGTCCCATCAAACACTCCCGGGCTCAGACACAGAGTGATTATTCCTCTACACGGCCCCATTAAACTCTCCCGGGGTCAGACACAGAGTGATTATTCCTCTACACGGTCCCATCAAACACTCCCGTGGTCAGACGCAGAGTGAATCTCCCTCCACGCCATCCCATAACACTCTCCCGGGGTCAGACACTGAGTGATTATTCCTCTACACGGCCCGATCAAACTCTCCCGGGGTCATACACAGAGTGTTTATTCCTCTACACGTTCCCATCAAACGCTCCCGGGGGTCAGACACAGAGTGATTATTCCTCTACACGGTCCCATGAAAGACTCCCGGGGTCAGACACAGAGTGAATCTCCGTCCACGCCGTCCCAACACACACTCCCGGGGTCAGACAGAGTGATTATTCCTCTACACGGTCCCAGCAAACACACCCGGGTTCAGACACAGAGTGAATCACCCTCCACACCGTCCCGTCACAGACTCCCGGTGTCAGACACAGAATGATTATTCCTCTACACCGCCCATCACACACTCCCGGTGTCAGACACAGAGTGAATCTCCCTCCACACGGTCCCATCAAACACTCCCGGGGTCAGACACAGAGTGATTTTTCCTCTGCACGGTCCCATCAAACAATCCCGGGGTCAGACACAGAGTGAGTCTCAATCCACACCGTCCCATCACAATCTCTCGGTATCAGACTCAGAGTGATTATTACTCGACACGGTCCCATCAAACACTCCCGGGGTCAGACACAGAGTGAATTTATATCCACACCGTCCAATCATAATCTCTCGGGGTCAGACACAGAGTGAATCTCCCTCCACCCCGTCACATCACACACTCCAGTGGTCAGACACAGTATGATTATTCCTCTCCGCGGTCTCATCAAACACTCCCGGGGTCAGACACAGAGAGATTATTCCTCTACACGGTCCCACCTAACGCTCCCGGGGTCAGACACAGAGTGAAATTATATCCACACCGTCCCATCACACACTCCCGTGGTCAGACACAGAGTGATTATTCCTCTACACGGTCCCATCAAACACTCCCGGGGTCAGACAAAGAGTGAATCTCCCTACACACATTCCCATCACACACTCCCGTGGCCAGACACAGTATGATTATTCCTCTCCACGGTCCCATCACACACTCCCGGGGTCAGACACAGAGAGATTATTCCTCTACACGGTCCCATCAAACACTCCCGGGGTCAGACACAGAGTGAATTTATATCCACACCGTCCCATCATACACTCCCGGGGTCAGACACAGAGTGATTATTCCTCTACACGGTCCCATCAAACACTCCCGGGGTCAGACACAGAGTGAATTTATATCCACACCGTCCCATCATACACTCCCGGGGTCAGACACAGAGTGAATCTCCTTCCACCCCGTCCCATCACACACTCCAGTGGTCAGACACAGTATGATTATTCCTCTCCGCGGTCTCATCAAACACTCCCGGGGTCAGACACAGAGAGATTATTCCTCTACACTGTACCAACAAACACTCCGTGGGTCAGACACACAGAGATTATTCCTCTCCACGGTCCCATCAAACACTCCCGGGCTCAGACACAAAGTGATTATTCCTCTACACGGCCCGATCAAACACTCCCGGGGTCATACACAGAGTGTTTATTCCTCTACACGTTCCCATCAAACGCTCCCGGGGGTCAGACACAGAGTGATTATTCCTCTACACGGTCTCATCAAACACTCCAGGGGTCAGACACAGAGAGATTATTCCTGTACACTGTCCCAACTAACGCTCCCGGGGTCAGACACAGAGTCATTATTCCTCTACACCGTTACATCAAACTCTTCCGGGGTCAGACACAGAGTGAATTTATATCCACACCGTCCCATCACACAATCCCGTGGTCAGACACAGAGTGATTATTCCTCTGCACGGTCCCATCAAACACTCCCGGGGTCAGACACAGAGTGAATCCCACTCCACGCCGTCCCATCACACACTCCCGGGGTCAGACACAGAGTGATTATTCCTCTACAGGGTCCCATCAAACAGTCCCGGGGTCAGACACAGAGAGATTATTCCTCTACACTTTCCCAGCAAACACTCCCGGGGTCAGGCACAGAGTCATTATTCCTCTACACGGTCACATCAAACTCTTCCGGGGTCAGGCACAGAGTGATTATTCCTCAACCCGGTACAATCACACATTCCCGGTGTCAGACACAGTGTGAATCTCCTTCAACACCATGCCATCACACACTCCCGGGGTCAGACACAGAGTGATTATTCCTCTACACGGCCCCATCAAACTCTCCCGGGGTCAGACACAGAGTGATTATTCCTCTACACAGTCCCATCAAACACACCCGGGGTCAGACACAGAGTGAATCTCCCTCCACGCCATCCCATCACACTCTCCCGGGGTCAGACACATAGTGATTATTCCTCTACACGGTCCCATCAAACACTCCCGTGGTCAGACACAGAGTGATTATTCCTCTACACGGCCCGATCAAACTCTCCCAAGTTCATACACAGAGTGATTATTCCTCTACACGTTCCCATCAAACGCTCCCGGGGGTCAGACACAGAGTGATTATTCCTCTACACGGTCCCATCAAACACTCCCGGGGTCAGACAGAGTGATTATTCCTCTACACGGACACAGCAAACACTCCCGGGGTCAGACACAGAGTGAATCCCCCTCCACACCGTCCCGTCACAAACTCCCGGTGTCAGACACAGAGTGATTATTCCTCTACACCGCCCATCACACACTCCCGGGGTCAGACACAGAGTGAATCTCCCTCCACACGGTCCCATCACAAACTCCCAGGGTCATACACAGAGGGATTATTCCTCAACACGATCCCATCAAACACTGCCGGGGTCAGACACAGAGTGAATCTCCCTCCACTCCGTCGCATCACACACTCCCGGGGTCAGACACAGAGTGATTATTCCTCTACACGGTTCCATCACACACACCCGGGTTCAGAGGCAGAGTGATTATTCCTCTCCACGGTCCCATCAAACACTCCCGGGGTCAAACACAGAGTGATTATTCCTCTACACGGTCCCATCAAACTCTCCCGGGGTCAGACACAGAGTGATTATTCCTCTACACGGTCCCATCAAACACTCCCGGGGTCAGACACAGAGTGAATCTCCCTCCACGCCATCCCACCACACTCTCCCGGGGTCAGACACAGAGTGATTATTCCTCTCCACGGTCCCATCAAACACTCCGGGTGTAAGACACAGAGTGATTATTCCACTACAAGGTCCCATCAAACACTCCCGGGGTCAGACACAGAGTGAATCTCAATCCACAGCGTCCCATCACACACTCCCGGGGTCAGACACAGAGAGATTATTCCTCTACACGGTACCATCAAACACTCCCGGGGTCAGACACTTACTGAATCTCAATCCTCACCGTCCATCAGAGACTCCCGGGGTCAGACACAGAGAGATTATTCCTCTACACGGTACCATCAAACACTCCCGTGGTCAGACACAGGGAGATTATTCCTCTACACGGTCCCATCAAACACTCCGGGTGTAAGACACAGAGTGATTATTCCACTACAAGGTCCCATCAAACACTCCCGGGGTCAGACACAGAGAGATTATTCCTCTACACGGTACCATCAAACAGTCCCGGGGTCAGACACAGAGAGATTATTCCTCTACACGGTCCCAACAAACACTCCCGAGGTCAGACACAGAGTCATTATTCCTCTACACGGTCACATCAAACACTTCCGGTGTCAGACACAGAGTGATTATTCCTCAACACGGTACCATCACACACTCCCGGTGTCAGACACAGTGTGAATCTCCTTCAACACAGTCCCATCTCAATCTCCCGGGGTCAGACACAGAGTGATTATTCCTCTCCACGGTCCCATCAAACACTCCCGGGGTCAGACACAGAGTGATTATTCCTCTACACGGTACCATCACACTCTCCCGGTGTCAGACGCAGAGAGATTATTCCTCTACACGGTACCATCAAACACTCCCGTGGTCAGACACAGAGTGAATCTCAATCCTCACCGTCCCATCACACACTCCCAGGGTCAGACACAGAGAGATTATTCCTCTACACGGTCTCATCAAACACTCCCGGGGTCAGACACAGAGTGAATCTCCATCCTCACCGTCCCATCACACACTCCCGGGGTCAGACACAGAGTGATTATTCCTCTACACGGTCCCATCAAACACTCCCGGGGTCAGACACAGAGTGAATCTCCCTCCACGCCATCCCACCACACTCTCCCGGGGTCAGACACAGAGAGATTATTCCTCTACACGGTACCATCAAACACTCCCGTGGTCAGACACAGAGAGATTATTCCTCTACACGGTCCCATCAAACACTCCCGGGGTCAGACACAGAGAGAATCTCAATCCTCACCGTCCCATCACACACTCCCGGGTTCAGACACAGAGAGATTATTCCTCTACACGGTACCATCAAACAGTCCCGGGGTCAGACACAGAGAGATTATTCCTCTACACGGTCCCAGCAAACACTTCGGGGGTCAGACACTGAGTCATTATTCCTCTACACGGTCACATCAAACTCTTCCGGGGTCAGACACAGAGTGATTATTCCTCTCCACGGTCCCATCAAACATTCCCGGGCTCAGACACAGAGTGATTATTCCTCTACACAGCCCCATCAAACTCTCCCGGGGTCAGACACAGAGTGATTATTCCTCTACACGGTCCCATCAAACACTCCCGTGGACAGACGCAGAGTGAATCTCCCTCCACGCCATCCCATCACACTCTCCCGGGGTCAGACACTGAGTGATTATTCCTCTACACGGCCCGATCAAACTCTCCCGGGGTCATACACAGAGTGTTTATTCCTCTACACGTTCCCATCAAACGCTCACGGGGGTCAGACCCAGAGTGATTATTCCTCTACACGGTCCCATGAAACACTCCCGGGGTCAGACACAGAGTGAATCTCCGTCCACGCCGTCCCAACACACACTCCCGGGGTCAGACAGAGTGATTATTCCTCTACACGGTCCCAGCAAACACTCCCGGGTTCAGACACAGAGTGAATCACCCTCCACACCGTCCCGTCACAAACTCCCGGTGTCAGACACAGAATGATTATTCCTCTACACCGCCCATCACACACTCCCGGTGTCAGACACAGAGTGAATCTCCCTCCACACGGTCCCATCAAACACTCCCGGGGTCAGACACAGAGTGAGTCTCAATCCACACCGTCCCATCACAATCTCTCGGTATCAGACTCAGAGTGATTATTACTCGACACGGTCCCATCAAACACTCCCGGGGTCAGACACAGAGTGAATTTATATCCACACCGTCCAATCATAATCTCTCGGGGTCAGACACAGAGTGAATCTCCCTCCACCCCGTCCCATCACACACTCCAGTGGTCAGACACAGTATGATTATTCCTCTCCGCGGTCTCATCAAACACTCCCGGGGTCAGACACAGAGAGATTATTCCTCTACACGGTCCCAACTAACGCTCCCGGGGTCAGACACAGAGTGAAATTATATCCACACCGTCCCATCACACACTCCCGTGGTCAGACACAGAGTGATTATTCCTCTACACGGTCCCATCAAACACTCCCGGGGTCAGACAAAGAGTGAATCTCCCTACACACATTCCCATCACACACTCCCGTGGCCAGACACAGTATGATTATTCCTCTCCGCGGTCTCATCAAACACTCCCGGGGTCAGACACAGAGAGATTATTCCTCTACACGGTCCCAACTAACGCTCCCGGGGTCAGACACAGAGTGAAATTATATCCACACCGTCCCATCACACACTCCCGTGGTCAGACACAGAGTGATTATTCCTCTACACGGTCCCATCAAACACTCCCGGGGTCAGACAAAGAGTGAATCTCCCTACACACATTCCCATCACACACTCCCGTGGCCAGACACAGTATGATTATTCCTCTCCACGGTCCCATCACACACTCCCGGGGTCAGACACAGAGAGATTATTCCTCTACACGGTCCCATCAAACACTCCCGGGGTCAGACACAGAGTGAATTTATATCCACACCGTCCCATCATACACTCCCGGGGTCAGACACAGAGTGATTATTCCTCTACACTGTACCAACAAACACTCCGTGGGTCAGACACACAGAGATTATTCCTCTACACGGTCCCATCAAACACTCCCAGTGTCAGACACAGAGTGATTATTCCTCTACACGGTCCCATCAAACACTCCGTGGGTCAGACACAGAGTGAATTTATATCAACACCGTCCCATCATACACTCCCGGGGTCAGACACAGAGTGATTATTCCTCTACACTGTACCATCAAACACTCCGTGGGTCAGACACAGAGTGATTATTCCTCTACACGAACCCATCAAACACTCCCGGGGTCAGACACAGAGTGATTATTCCTCTACATGGTCCCATCAAACACTCCCGGGGTCAGGCACAGAGTGATTTTTCCTCTGCACGGTCACATCAAACACTCCCGGGGACAGACACAGAGTGAGTCTCAATCCACACCGTCCCATCTCAAACTCCCGGTATCAGACTCAGAGTGATTATTCCTCTACACGGTCCCATCAAACACTCCCGGGGTCAGACACAGAGTGAATTTATATCCACACCGTCCCATCATAATCTCTCGGGGTCAGACACAGAGTGAATCTCCCTCCACCGTCCCATCACACACTCCAGTGGTCAGACACAGTATGATTATTCCTCTCCAAGGTCTCATCAAACACTCCAGGGGTCAGACACAGAGAGATTATTCCTGTACACTGTCCCAACTAACGCTCCCGGGGTCAGACACAGAGTCATTATACGTCTACACGGTTACATCAAACTCTTCCGGGGTCAGACACAGAGTGAATTTATATCCACACCGTCCCATCACACAATCCCGTGGTCAGACACAGAGTGATTATTCCTCTGCACGGTCCCATCAAACACTCCCGGGGTCAGACACAGAGTGAATCCCCCTCCACGCCGTCCCATCACACACTCCCGGGGTCAGACACAGAGTGATTAGTCCTCTACAGGGTCCCATCAAACACTCCCGGGGTCAGGCACACAGTGATTTTTCCTATACACGGTCCCATGAAACACTCCCGGGGTCAGACACAGAGTGAATCTCAATCCACAGCGTCCCATCACACACTCCCGGGGTCAGACACAGAGAGATTATTCCTGTACACTGTCCCAACTAACGCTCCCGGGGTCAGACACAGAGTCATTATTCCTCTACACCGTTACATCAAACTCTTCCGGGGTCAGACACAGAGTGAATTTATATCCACACCGTCCCATCACACAATCCCGTGGTCAGACACAGAGTGATTATTCCTCTGCACGGTCCCATCAAACACTCCCGGGGTCAGACACAGAGTGAATCCCACTCCACGCCGTCCCATCACACACTCCCGGGGTCAGACACAGAGTGATTATTCCTCTACAGGGTCCCATCAAACAGTCCCGGGGTCAGACACAGAGAGATTATTCCTCTACACTTTCCCAGCAAACACTCCCGGGGTCAGGCACAGAGTCATTATTCCTCTACACGGTCACATCAAACTCTTCCGGGGTCAGGCACAGAGTGATTATTCCTCAACCCGGTACCATCACACATTCCCGGTGTCAGACACAGTGTGAATCTCCTTCAACACCATGCCATCACACACTCCCGGGGTCAGACACAGAGTGATTATTCCTCTACACGGCCCCATCAAACTCTCCCGGGGTCAGACACAGAGTGATTATTCCTCTACACAGTCCCATCAAACACACCCGGGGTCAGACACAGAGTGAATCTCCCTCCACGCCATCCCATCACACTCTCCCGGGGTCAGACACATAGTGATTATTCCTCTACACGGTCCCATCAAACACTCCCGTGGTCAGACACAGAGTGATTATTCCTCTACACGGCCCGATCAAACTCTCCCAAGTTCATACACAGAGTGATTATTCCTCTACACGTTCCCATCAAACGCTCCCGGGGGTCAGACACAGAGTGATTATTCCTCTACACGGTCCCATCAAACACTCCCGGGGTCAGACAGAGTGATTATTCCTCTACACGGACCCAGCAAACACTCCCGGGGTCAGACACAGAGTGAATCCCCCTCCACACCGTCCCGTCACAAACTCCCGGTGTCAGACACAGAGTGATTATTCCTCTACACCGCCCATCACACACTCCCGGGGTCAGACACAGAGTGAATCTCCCTCCACACGGTCCCATCACAAACTCCCAGGGTCATACACAGAGGGATTATTCCTCAACACGATCCCATCAAACACTGCCGGGGTCAGACACAGAGTGAATCTCCCTCCACTCCGTCGCATCACACACTCCCGGGGTCAGACACAGAGTGATTATTCCTCTACACGGTTCCATCACACACACCCGGGTTCAGAGGCAGAGTGATTATTCCTCTCCACGGTCCCATCAAACACTCCCGGGGTCAAACACAGAGTGATTATTCCTCTACACGGTCCCATCAAACTCTCCCGGGGTCAGACACAGAGTGATTATTCCTCTACACGGTCCCATCAAACACTCCCGGGGTCAGACACAGAGTGAATCTCCCTCCACGCCATCCCACCACACTCTCCCGGGGTCAGACACAGAGTGATTATTCCTCTCCACGGTCCCATCAAACACTCCGGGTGTAAGACACAGAGTGATTATTCCACTACAAGGTCCCATCAAACACTCCCGGGGTCAGACACAGAGTGAATCTCAATCCACAGCGTCCCATCACACACTCCCGGGGTCAGACACAGAGAGATTATTCCTCTACACGGTACCATCAAACACTCCCGGGGTCAGACACTGACTGAATCTCAATCCTCACCGTCCATCAGAGACTCCCGGGGTCAGACACAGAGAGATTATTCCTCTACACGGTACCATCAAACACTCCCGTGGTCAGACACAGGGAGATTATTCCTCTACACGGTCCCATCAAACACTCCGGGTGTAAGACACAGAGTGATTATTCCACTACAAGGTCCCATCAAACACTCCCGGGGTCAGACACAGAGAGATTATTCCTCTACACGGTACCATCAAACAGTCCCGGGGTCAGACACAGAGAGATTATTCCTCTACACGGTCCCAACAAACACTCCCGAGGTCAGACACAGAGTCATTATTCCTCTACACGGTCACATCAAACACTTCCGGTGTCAGACACAGAGTGATTATTCCTCAACACGGTACCATCACACACTCCCGGTGTCAGACACAGTGTGAATCTCCTTCAACACAGTCCCATCTCAATCTCCCGGGGTCAGACACAGAGTGATTATTCCTCTCCACGGTCCCATCAAACACTCCCGGGGTCAGACACAGAGTGATTATTCCTCTACACGGTACCATCACACTCTCCCGGTGTCAGACGCAGAGAGATTATTCCTCTACACGGTACCATCAAACACTCCCGTGGTCAGACACAGAGTGAATCTCAATCCTCACCGTCCCATCACACACTCCCAGGGTCAGACACAGAGAGATTATTCCTCTACACGGTCCCATCAAACACTCCCGGGGTCAGACACAGAGTGAATCTCCATCCTCACCGTCCCATCACACACTCCCGGGGTCAGACACAGAGTGATTATTCCTCTACACGGTCCCATCAAACACTCCCGGGGTCAGACACAGAGTGAATCTCCCTCCACGCCATCCCACCACACTCTCCCGGGGTCAGACACAGAGAGATTATTCCTCTACACGGTACCATCAAACACTCCCGTGGTCAGACACAGAGAGATTATTCCTCTACACGGTCCCATCAAACACTCCCGGGGTCAGACACAGAGAGAATCTCAATCCTCACCGTCCCATCACACACTCCCGGGTTCAGACACAGAGAGATTATTCCTCTACACGGTACCATCAAACAGTCCCGGGGTCAGACACAGAGAGATTATTCCTCTACACGGTCCCAGCAAACACTTCGGGGGTCAGACACTGAGTCATTATTCCTCTACACGGTCACATCAAACTCTTCCGGGGTCAGACACAGAGTGATTATTCCTCTCCACGGTCCCATCAAACATTCCCGGGCTCAGACACAGAGTGATTATTCCTCTACACAGCCCCATCAAACTGTCCCGGGGTCAGACACAGAGTGATTATTCCTCTACACGGTCCCATCAAACACTCCCGTGGACAGACGCAGAGTGAATCTCCCTCCACGCCATCCCATCACACTCTCCCGGGGTCAGACACTGAGTGATTATTCCTCTACACGGCCCGATCAAACTCTCCCGGGGTCATACACAGAGTGTTTATTCCTCTACACGTTCCCATCAAACGCTCACGGGGGTCAGACCCAGAGTGATTATTCCTCTACACGGTCCCATGAAACACTCCCGGGGTCAGACACAGAGTGAATCTCCGTCCACGCCGTCCCAACACACACTCCCGGGGTCAGACAGAGTGATTATTCCTCTACACGGTCCCAGCAAACACTCCCGGGTTCAGACACAGAGTGAATCACCCTCCACACCGTCCCGTCACAAACTCCCGGTGTCAGACACAGAATGATTATTCCTCTACACCGCCCATCACACACTCCCGGTGTCAGACACAGAGTGAATCTCCCTCCACACGGTCCCATCAAACACTCCCGGGGTCAGACACAGAGTGAGTCTCAATCCACACCGTCCCATCACAATCTCTCGGTATCAGACTCAGAGTGATTATTACTCGACACGGTCCCATCAAACACTCCCGGGGTCAGACACAGAGTGAATTTATATCCACACCGTCCAATCATAATCTCTCGGGGTCAGACACAGAGTGAATCTCCCTCCACCCCGTCCCATCACACACTCCAGTGGTCAGACACAGTATGATTATTCCTCTCCGCGGTCTCATCAAACACTCCCGGGGTCAGACACAGAGAGATTATTCCTCTACACGGTCCCAACTAACGCTCCCGGGGTCAGACACAGAGTGAAATTATATCCACACCGTCCCATCACACACTCCCGTGGTCAGACACAGAGTGATTATTCCTCTACACGGTCCCATCAAACACTCCCGGGGTCAGACAAAGAGTGAATCTCCCTACACACATTCCCATCACACACTCCCGTGGCCAGACACAGTATGATTATTCCTCTCCACGGTCCCATCACACACTCCCGGGGTCAGACACAGAGAGATTATTCCTCTACACGGTCCCATCAAACACTCCCGGGGTCAGACACAGAGTGAATTTATATCCACACCGTCCCATCATACACTTCCGGGGTCAGACACAGAGTGATTATTCCTCTACACTGTACCAACAAACACTCCGTGGGTCAGACACACAGAGATTATTCCTCTACACGGTCCCATCAAACACTCCCAGTGTCAGACACAGAGTGATTATTCCTCTACACGGTCCCATCAAACACTCCGTGGGTCAGACACAGAGTGAATTTATATCAACACCGTCCCATCATACACTCCCGGGGTCAGACACAGAGTGATTATTCCTCTACACTGTACCATCAAACACTCCGTGGGTCAGACACAGAGTGATTATTCCTCTACACGAACCCATCAAACACTCCCGGGGTCAGACACAGAGTGATTATTCCTCTACATGGTCCCATCAAACACTCCCGGGGTCAGGCACAGAGTGATTTTTCCTCTGCACGGTCACATCAAACACTCCCGGGGACAGACACAGAGTGAGTCTCAATCCACACCGTCCCATCTCAAACTCCCGGTATCAGACTCAGAGTGATTATTCCTCTACACGGTCCCATCAAACACTCCCGGGGTCAGACACAGAGTGAATTTATATCCACACCGTCCCATCATAATCTCTCGGGGTCAGACACAGAGTGAATCTCCCTCCACCGTCCCATCACACACTCCAGTGGTCAGACACAGTATGATTATTCCTCTCCAAGGTCTCATCAAACACTCCAGGGGTCAGACACAGAGAGATTATTCCTGTACACTGTCCCAACTAACGCTCCCGGGGTCAGACACAGAGTCATTATACGTCTACACGGTTACATCAAACTCTTCCGGGGTCAGACACAGAGTGAATTTATATCCACACCGTCCCATCACACAATCCCGTGGTCAGACACAGAGTGATTATTCCTCTGCACGGTCCCATCAAACACTCCCGGGGTCAGACACAGAGTGAATCCCCCTCCACGCCGTCCCATCACACATTCCCGGGGTCAGACACAGAGTGATTAGTCCTCTACAGGGTCCCATCAAACACTCCCGGGGTCAGGCACACAGTGATTTTTCCTATACACGGTCCCATGAAACACTCCCGGGGTCAGACAGAGTGAATCTCCCTCCACGCCGTCCCATCACACACTCCCGCGGTCAGACACAGTATGATTATTCCTCTCCACGGTCCCATCAAACACTCCCGGGGTCAGACACAGTGTGAGTCTCCTTCCACACCGTCCCATCACACTCTCCCGGGGTCAGACACAGAGTGATTATTACTCTCCACGGTCCCATCAAACACTCCCGGGGTCAGACACAGTGTGAGTCTCCTTCCACACCGTCCCATCACACTCTCCCGGGGTCAGACACAGAGTGATTATTCCTCTACACGATCCCATCAAACACTCCCGGGGTCACACACTGAGTGATTATTCCTCTACACTGTCCCATCAAACACTCCCGGGGTCAGACATAGAGTGGTTATTCCTCAACTCGGTCCCATCAAGCACTCCCGGTGTCAGACACAGAGTGATTATTCCTCTACACGGTCCCATCAAACACTCCCGGGGTCAGACACTGAGTGATTATTCCTCTACACTGTCCCATCAAACACTCCCGGGGACAGACATAGAGTGGTTATTCCTCAACACGGTCGCATCAAACACTCCCGGTGTAAGACACAGAGTGATTATTCCTCTACACGGTCCCATCAAACATTCCCGGGGTCAGACACAGAGTGATTATTCCTCTCCACGGTCTCATCAAACACTCCAGGTGTCAGACACAGAGAGATTATTCCTGTACACTGTCCCAACTAACGCTCCCGGGGTCAGGCACAGAGTCATTATTCCTCTACACGGTTACATCAAACTCTTCCGGTGTCAGACACAGAGTGAATTTATATCCACACCGTCTCATCACACAATCCCGAGGTCAGACACAGAGTGATTATTCCTCTGCACGGTCCCATCAAACACTCCCGGGGTCAGACACAGAGTGAATCCCCCTCCACGCCGTCCCATCACACACTCCCGGGGTCAGACACAGAGTGATTATTCCTCTACAGGGTCCCATCAAACACTCCCGGGGTCAGGCACACAGTGATTTTTCCTCTACACGGTCCCATGAAACACTCCCGGGGTCAGACAGAGTGAATCTCCCTCCACGCCGTCCCATCACACACTCCCGGGGTCAGAC
Source organism: Hypanus sabinus (assembly GCF_030144855.1). Taxonomy (NCBI): domain Eukaryota; kingdom Metazoa; phylum Chordata; class Chondrichthyes; order Myliobatiformes; family Dasyatidae; genus Hypanus; species Hypanus sabinus. The sequence goes on along the minus strand of NW_026779136.1, from coordinate 1,039,745 downwards.
ACAGTGAGAATCTCCCTCCACACCGTCCCATCACACACTCCCGTGGTCAGACAGAGTATGATTATTCCTCTCCACGGTCCCATCAAACACTCCCGGGGTCAGACACAGTGTGAGTCTCCTTCCACACCGTCCCATCACACTCTCCCGGGGTCAGACACAGAGTGATTATTGCTCTACACCGTCCCATCAAACTCTCCAGGTGTCAGACACAGAGTGAATCTCCGTCCACACCGTCCCATCACACACTCCCGGGGTCAGACACAGAGAGATTATTCCTCTACACGGTCCCAACAAACGCTCCCGGGGTTAGACACAGAGTCATTATTCCTCTACACGGTCACATCAAAGTCTTCCGGGGTCAGACACAGAGAGATTATTCCTCTACACGGTCCCATCACACACGCCCGGGGTCAGACACAGTGTGATTATTCCTCTACACGGTACCATCACACACTCCCGGTGTCAGACACAGTGTGAATCTCCTACCACACCGTCCCATCACACTCTCCCGGGGTCAGACACACAGTGATTATTCCTCTACACGGTCCCCTCAAACACTCCCGGGGTCAGACACAGAGTGATTATTCCTCTACACGGTCCCATCAAACACTCCCGGGGTCTGACACAGAGTGATTATTCCTCTACACGGTCCCATCAAACACTCCCGGGGTCAGACACAGAGTCATAACTCCTCTACACGGTCACATCAAACTATTCCGGGGTCAGACACAGAGTGGTTATTCCTCTACACGGTACCATCTCACACTCCCGGTGTCAGACACAGTGTGAATCTCCTTCAACACCGTCCCATCACACTCTCCCCGGGGTCCGACACACAGTGATTATTCCTCTACAGGGACCCATCAAACACACCCGGGGTCAGACACAGAGTGAATCTCTCTACACGCCGTCCCATCACACACTCCCGGCGTCAGACACAGAGTGATTATTCCACTACACGGTCCCATCAAACACTCCCGGGGTCAGACACAGAGTGAATCTCCCTCCACACCGTCCCATCACACACTCCCGTGGTCAGACACAGAGTGATTATTCTTCTCCACGGTCCCATCAAACACTCCCTGGGTCAGACACAGAGTGAATCTCCCTCCACACCGTCCCATCACACACTCCCGTGGTCAGACACAGAGTGATTATTCTTCTCCACGGTCCCATCACACTCTCCCGGTGTCAGACACAGAGTGATTTATATCAACACCGTCGCATCATACATTCCCGGGGTCAGACACAGAGTAATTATTCCTCTACACTGTACCATCAAACACTCCGTGGGTCAGACACAGAGTGATTATTCCTCTACACGATCCCATCAAACTCTCCCGGGGTCACACACTGAGTGGTTATTCCTCAATACGGTCCCATCAAACACTCCCGGTGTCAGACACATAGTGATTATTCCTCTACACGGTACCATCACACTCTCCCGGGGTCAGACACAGTGTGAGTCTCCTTCCACACCGTCCCATCACACTCTCCCGGGGTCAGACACAGAGTGATTATTCCTCTACACGATCCCATCAAACACTCCCGGGGTCACACACTGAGTGATTATTCCTCTACACTGTCCCATCAAACACTCCCGGGGTCAGACATAGAGTGGTTATTCCTCAACTCGGTCCCATCAAGCACTCCCGGTGTCAGACACAGAGTGATTATTCCTCTACACGGTCCCATCAAACACTCCCGGGGTCAGACACTGAGTGATTATTCCTCTACACTGTCCCATCAAACACTCCCGGGGACAGACATAGAGTGGTTATTCCTCAACACGGTCGCATCAAACACTCCCGGTGTAAGACACAGAGTGATTATTCCTCTACACGGTCCCATCAAACATTCCCGGGGTCAGACACAGAGTGATTATTCCTCTCCACGGTCTCATCAAACACTCCAGGTGTCAGACACAGAGAGATTATTCCTGTACACTGTCCCAACTAACGCTCCCGGGGTCAGGCACAGAGTCATTATTCCTCTACACGGTTACATCAAACTCTTCCGGTGTCAGACACAGAGTGAATTTATATCCACACCGTCTCATCACACAATCCCGAGGTCAGACACAGAGTGATTATTCCTCTGCACGGTCCCATCAAACACTCCCGGGGTCAGACACAGAGTGAATCCCCCTCCACGCCGTCCCATCACACACTCCCGGGGTCAGACACAGAGTGATTATTCCTCTACAGGGTCCCATCAAACACTCCCGGGGTCAGGCACACAGTGATTTTTCCTCTACACGGTCCCATGAAACACTCCCGGGGTCAGACAGAGTGAATCTCCCTCCACGCCGTCCCATCACACACTCCCGGGGTCAGACACAGTGAGAATCTCCCTCCACACCGTCCCATCACACACTCCCGTGGTCAGACAGAGTATGATTATTCCTCTCCACGGTCCCATCAAACACTCCCGGGGTCAGACACAGTGTGAGTCTCCTTCCACACCGTCCCATCACACTCTCCCGGGGTCAGACACAGAGTGATTATTGCTCTACACCGTCCCATCAAACTCTCCAGGTGTCAGACACAGAGTGAATCTCCGTCCACACCGTCCCATCACACACTCCCGGGGTCAGACACAGAGAGATTATTCCTCTACACGGTCCCAACAAACGCTCCCGGGGTTAGACACAGAGTCATTATTCCTCTACACGGTCACATCAAAGTCTTCCGGGGTCAGACACAGAGAGATTATTCCTCTACACGGTCCCATCACACACGCCCGGGGTCAGACACAGTGTGATTATTCCTCTACACGGTACCATCACACACTCCCGGTGTCAGACACAGTGTGAATCTCCTACCACACCGTCCCATCACACTCTCCCGGGGTCAGACACACAGTGATTATTCCTCTACACGGTCCCCTCAAACACTCCCGGGGTCAGACACAGAGTGATTATTCCTCTACACGGTCCCATCAAACACTCCCGGGGTCTGACACAGAGTGATTATTCCTCTACACGGTCCCATCAAACACTCCCGGGGTCAGACACAGAGTCATAACTCCTCTACACGGTCACATCAAACTATTCCGGGGTCAGACACAGAGTGGTTATTCCTCTACACGGTACCATCTCACACTCCCGGTGTCAGACACAGTGTGAATCTCCTTCAACACCGTCCCATCACACTCTCCCCGGGGTCCGACACACAGTGATTATTCCTCTACAGGGACCCATCAAACACACCCGGGGTCAGACACAGAGTGAATCTCTCTACACGCCGTCCCATCACACACTCCCGGCGTCAGACACAGAGTGATTATTCCACTACACGGTCCCATCAAACACTCCCGGGGTCAGACACAGAGTGAATCTCCCTCCACACCGTCCCATCACACACTCCCGTGGTCAGACACAGAGTGATTATTCTTCTCCACGGTCCCATCAAACACTCCCTGGGTCAGACACAGAGTGAATCTCCCTCCACACCGTCCCATCACACACTCCCGTGGTCAGACACAGAGTGAATCTCCCTCCACACCGTCCCATCACACACTCCCGTGGTCAGACACAGAGTGATTATTCTTCTCCACGGTCCCATCACACTCTCCCGGTGTCAGACACAGAGTGATTTATATCAACACCGTCGCATCATACATTCCCGGGGTCAGACACAGAGTAATTATTCCTCTACACTGTACCATCAAACACTCCGTGGGTCAGACACAGAGTGATTATTCCTCTACACGATCCCATCAAACTCTCCCGGGGTCACACACTGAGTGGTTATTCCTCAATACGGTCCCATCAAACACTCCCGGTGTCAGACACATAGTGATTATTCCTCTACACGGTACCATCACACTCTCCCGGTGTCAGACACAGTGTGAATCTCCTTCCACACCGTCCCATCACACTCTCCCGCGGTCAGACACTCAGTGATTATTCCTCTACACGGTCCCATCAAACACTCCCGGGGTCAGACACAGAGTGATTATTCCTCTACACGGTCACATCAAACTCTTCCCGGGTCAGACACAGAGTGATTATTCCTCTACACGGTACCATCACACACTCCCGGTGTCAGACACAGTGTGAATCTCCTTTAACACCGTCCCATCACACTCTCCCCGGGGTCCGACACACAGTGATTATTCCTCTACAGGGACCCATCAAATACTCCAGGTGTCAGACACAGTGTGAATCTCCTTCCACACCGTCCCATCACACTCCCCCGGGGTCAGACACAGAGTGAATCTGCCTCCACACCGTCCCATCACACACTCCCGTGGTCAGACACAGAGTGATTATTCTTCTCCACGGTCCCATCAAACACTCCCGGGGTCAGACACAGAGTGAATCTCCCTCCACACCGTCCCATCACACACTCCCGTGGTCAGACACAGAGTGATTATTCTTCTCCACGGTCCCATCACACTCTCCCGGGGTCAGACACAGAGTGATTATTCCTCTACACGGTCCCATCAAACACTCCCGGGGTCAGACACAGAGAGATTATTCCTCTACACGGTACCATCAAACAGTCCCGGGGTCAGACACAGAGAGATTATTCCTCTACACTTTCCCAGCAAACACTCCCGGGGTCAGGCACAGAGTCATTATTCCTCTACACGGTCACATCAAACTCTTCCGGGGTCAGACACAGAGGTATTATTCCTCAACCCGGTACCATCACACACTCCCGGTCTCAGACACAGTGTGAATCTCCTTCAACACCGTCCCATCACACACTCCCGGGGTCAGACACAGAGTGATTATTCCTCTACACGGCACAATCAAACTCTCCCGGGGTCAGACACAGAGTGATTATTCCTCTACACAGTCCCATCAAACACACCCGGGGTCAGACACAGAGTGAATCTCCCTCCACGCCATCCCATCACACTCTCCCGGGGTCAGACACAGAGTGATTATTCCTCTACACGTTCCCATCAAACGCTCCCGGGGGTCAGACACAGAGTGATTATTCCTCTACACGGTCCCATCAAACACTCCCGGGGTCAGACACAGAGTGAATCTCCGTCCACACCGTCCCAACACACACTCCCGGGGTCAGACAGAGTGATTAATCCTCTACACGGACCCAGCAAACACTCCCGGGGTCAGACACAGAGTGAATCTCCCTGCACACCGTCCCGTCACAAACTCCCGGTGTCAGACACAGAGTGATTATTCCTCTACACCGCCCATCACACACTCCCGGGGTCAGACACAGAGTGAATCTCCCTCCACACGGTCCCATCACAAACTCCCAGGGTCATACACAGAGGGATTATTCCTCAACACGGTCCCATCAAACACTCCCGGGGTCAAACACAGAGTGATTATTCCTCTACACGGCCCCATCAAACTCTCCCGGGGTCAGACTCAGAGTGATTATTCCTCTACACGGTCCCATCAAACACTCCCTGGGTCAGACACAGAGTGAATCTCCCTCCACGCCATCCCACCACACTCTCCCGGGGTTAGACACAGAGTGATTATTCCTCTACACGGTCCCATCAAACACTCCCGTGGTCAGACACAGAGTGATTATTCCTCTACACGGCCCCATCAAACTCTCCCGGGGTCAGACACAGAGTGATTATTCCTCTCCACGGTCCCATCAAACACTCCGGGTGTATGACACAGAGTGATTATTCCACTACAAGGTCCCATCAAACACTCCCGGGGTCAGACACAGAGTGAATCTCAATCCACAGCGTCCCATCACACACTCCCGGAGTCAGACACAGAGAGATTATTCCTCTACACGGTACCATCAAACACTCCCGGGGTCAGACACTGACTGAATCTCAATCCTCACCGTCCATCAGACACTCCAGGGGTCAGACACAGAGAGATTATTCCTCTACACGGTACCATCAAACACTCCCGTGGTCAGACACAGGGAGATTATTCCTCTACACGGTCCCATCAAATACTCCGGGTGTAAGACACAGAGTGATTATTCCACTACAAGGTCCCATCAAACACTCCCGGGGTCAGACACAGAGAGATTATTCCTCTACACGGTACCATCAAACAGTCCCGGGGTCAGACACAGAGAGATTATTCCTCTAGACGGTCCCAGCAAACACTCCCGAGGTCAGACACAGAGTCATTATTCCTCTACACGGTCACATCAAACTCTTCCATTGTCAGACACAGAGTGATTATTCCTCAACACGGTACCATCACACACTCCCGGTGTCAGACACAGTGTGAATCTCCTTCAACACAGTCCCATCTCAATCTCCCGGGGACAGACACAGAGTGATTATTCCTCTCCACGGTCCCATCAAACACTCCCGGGGTCAGACACAGAGTGATTATTCCTCTACACGGTACCATCACACTCTCCCGGTGTCAGACACAGAGAGATTATTCCTCTACACGGTACCATCAAACACTCCCGTGGTCAGACACAGAGTGAATCTCAATCCTCACCGTCCCATCACACACTCCCAGGGTCAGACACAGAGAGATTATTCCTCTACACGGTCCCATCAAACACTCCCGGGGTCAGACACAGAGTGAATCTCCATCCTCACCGTCCCATCACACACTCCCGGGGTCAGACACAGAGAGATTATTCCTCTACACGGTACCATCAAACACTCCCGGGGTCAGACACAGAGTGAATCTCAATCCTCACCGTCCCATCACACACTCCCGGGGTCAGACACAGAGAGATTATTCCTCTACACGGTACCATCAAACAGTCCCGGGGTCAGACACAGAGTCATTATTCCTCTACACGGTCACATCAAACTCTTCCGGTGTCAGACACAGAGTGATTATTCCTCAACACGGTACCATCACACACACACGGTGTCAGACACAGTGTGAATCTCCTTCAACACCGTCCCATCACACACTCCCGGGGTCAGACACAGAGTGATTATTCCTCTCCGCGGTCCATCAAACACTCCCGGGGTCAGACACACAGTGATTATTCCACTACACGGTCCCATCAAACACACCCGGGGTCAGACACAGAGTGAATCTCCCTCCACGCCATCCCATCACACTCTCCCAGGGTCAGACACAGCGTGATTATTCCTCTACACGGTCCCATCAAACACTCCCGGGGTCAGACACAGAGAGATTATTCCTCTACACGGTACCATCAAACAGTCCCGGGGTCAGACACAGAGAGATTATTCCTCTACACGGTCCCAGCAAACACTCTCGGGGTCAGGCACAGAGTCATTATTCCTCTAAACGGTCACATCAAACTCGTCCGGGGTCAGACACAGAGTGATTATTCCTCAACACGGTACCATCACGCACTCCCGGTGTCCGACACAGTGTGAATCTCCTTCAACACCGTCCCATCACACACTCCCGGGGTCAGACACAGAGTGATTATTCCTCTACACGGCGCCATCAAACTCTCCCGGGGTCAGACACAGAGTGATTATTCCTCTACACGGTCCCATCAAACACACCCGGGGTCAGACACAGAGTGAATCTCCCTCCACGCCATCCCATCACACTCTCCCGGGGTCAGACACAGAGTGATTATTCCTCTACACGGTCCCATCAAACACTCCCGTGGTCAGACACAGAGTGATTATTCCTCGACACGGCCCATCAAACTCTCCCGGGGTCAGACACAGAGTGATTATTCCTCTACACGGTCCCATGAAACACTCCCGGGGTCAGACACAGAGTGAATCTCCGTCCACACCGTCCCAACACACACTCCCGGGGTCAGACAGAGTGATTATTCCTCTACACGGTCCCAGCAAACACTCCCGGGTTCAGACACAGAGTGAATCACCCTCCACACCGTCCCATCACACACTCCCGGTGTCAGACACAGAGTGAATCTCCCTCCACACGGTCCCAACACACACTCCCAGGGTCATACACAGAGGGATTATTCCTCAACACGGTCCCATCAAACACTGCCGGGGTCAGACACAGAGTGAATCTCCCTCCACTCCGTCCCTTCACACACTCCCGGGGTCAGACACAGAGTGATTATTCCTCTACACGGTACCATCACACACTCCCGGTGTCAGACACAGTGTGAATCTCCTTCAACACCGTCCCATCACACACTCCCGGGGTCAGACACAGAGTGATTATTCCTCTACACGGTCCCATCAAACACTCCCGGGGTCAGACACAGAGTGATTATTCCTCTACACGGCCCCATCAAACGCTCCCGGGGTCAGACACAGAGTGATTATTCCTCTACACGGTACCATCACACTCTCCCGGTGTCAGACACAGAGAGATTATTCCTCTACACGGTACCATCAAACGCTCCCGTGGTCAGACACAGAGTGAATCTCAATCCTCACCGTCCCATCACACAGTCCCGGGGTCAGACACAGAGAGATTATTCCTCTACATGGTGCCATCAAACACTCCCGGGGTCAGACACAGATAGATTATTCCTCTACACGGTCCCATCAAGCACTCCCGGGGTCAGACACAGAGTGAATCTCAATCCTCTCCGTCCCATCACACACTCCCGGGGTCAGACACAGAGAGATTATTCCTCTACACGGTCCCAGCAAACACTCCCGGGTTCAGACACAGAGTGTATCACCCTCCACACCGTCCCGTCACAAACTCCCGGTGTCAGACACAGAATGATTATTCCTCTACACCGCCCATCACACACTCCCGGTGTCAGACACAGAGTGAATCTCCCTCCACACGGTCCCAACACATACTCCCAGGGTCATACACAGAGGGATTATTCCTCAACACGGTCCCATCAAACACTGCCGGGGTCAGACACAGAGTGAATCTCCCTCCACTCCGTCCCTTCACACACTCCCGGGGTCAGACACAGAGTGATTATTCCTCTACACGGTACCATCACACACTCCCGGTGTCAGACACAGTGTGAATCTCCTTCAACACCGTCCCATCACACACTCCCGGGGTCAGACACAGAGTGATTATTCCTCTACACGGTCCCATCAAACACTCCCGGGGTCAGACACAGAGTGATTATTCCTCTACACGGCCCCATCAAACGCTCCCGGGGTCAGACACAGAGTGATTATTCCTCTACACGGTACCATCACACTCTCCCGGTGTCAGACACAGAGAGATTATTCCTCTACACGGTACCATCAAACACTCCCGTGGTCAGACACAGAGTGAATCTCAATCCTCACCGTCCCATCACACAGTCCCGGGGTCAGACACAGAGAGATTATTCCTCTACATGGTGCCATCAAACACTCCCAGGGTCAGACACAGATAGATTATTCCTCTACACGGTCCCATCAAGCACTCCCGGGGTCAGACACAGAGTGAATCTCAATCCTCTCCGTCCCATCACACACTCCCGGGGTCAGACACAGAGAGATTATTCCTCTACACGGTACCATCAAACTGTCCCGGGGTCAGACCCAGAGAGATTATTCCTCTACACGGTCCCAGCAAACACTCCCGGGGTCAGACACAGAGTCATTATTCCTCTACACGGTCACATCAAACTCTTCCGAGGTCAGACACAGAGAGATTATTCCTCAACACGGTACCATCACACACTCCCGGTTTCAGACACAGAGTCATTATTCCTCTACACGGTCCCATCGAACACTCCCGGTGTCAGACACAGTGTGAATCTCCTTCCACACCGTCCCATCACACACTCCCTGGGTCAGACACAGAGTGAATATTCCTCTCCACGGTCCCATCAAACACTCCGGGTGTAAGACACAGAGTGATTATTCCACTACAAGGTCCCATCAAACACTCCCGGGGTCAGACACAGAGTGAATCACCCTCCACACCGTCCCGTCACAAACTCCCGGTGTCAGACACAGAATGATTATTCCTCTACACCGCCCATCACACACTCCCGGTGTCAGACACAGTGTGAATCTCCTTCAACACAGTCCCATCTCAATCTCCCGGGGTCAGACACAGAGTGATTATTCCTCTCCACGGTCCCATCAAACACTCCCGGGGTCAGACACAGAGTGATTATTCCTCTACACGGTACCATCAAACACTCCCGTGGTCAGACACAGAGTGAATCTCAATCCTCACCGTCCCATCACACACTCCCAGGTTCAGACACAGAGAGATTATTCCTCTACACGGTCCCATCAAACACTCCCGGGGGCAGACACAGAGTGAATCTCCATCCTCACCGTCCCATCACACACTCCCGGGGTCAGACACAGAGAGATTATTCCTCTACACGGTACCATCAAACACTCCCGGGGTCAGACACAGAGTGAATCTCAATCCTCACCGTCCCATCACACACTCCCGGGGTCAGACACAGAGAGATTATTCCTCTACACGGTACCATCAAACAGTCCCGGGGTCAGACACAGAGTCATTATTCCTCTACACGGTCACATCAAACTCTTCCGGTGTCAGACACAGAGTGATTATTCCTCAACACGGTACCATCACACACACCCGGTGTCAGACACATTGTGAATCTCCTTCAACACCGTCCCATCACACACTCCCGGGGTCAGACACAGAGTGATTATTCCTCTCCACGGTCCATCAAACACTCCCGGGGTCAGACACAGAGAGATTATTCCTCTACACGGTACCATCAAACAGTCCCGGGGTCAGACACAGAGAGATTATTCCTCTACACGGTCCCAGCAAACACTCTCGGGGTCAGGCACAGAGTCATTATTCCTCTAAACGGTCACATCAAACTCGTCCGGGGTCAGACACAGAGTGATTATTCCTCAACACGGTACCATCACGCACTCCCGGTGTCAGACACAGTGTGAATCTCCTTCAACACCGTCCCATCACACACTCCCGGGGTCAGACACAGAGTGATTATTCCTCTACACGGCGCCATCAAACTCTCCCGGGGTCAGACACAGAGTGATTATTCCTCTACACGGTCCCATCAAACACACCCGGGGTCAGACACAGAGTGAATCTCCCTCCACGCCATCCCATCACACTCTCCCGGGGTCAGACACAGAGTGATTATTCCTCTACACGGTCCCATCAAACACTCCCGTGGTCAGACACAGAGTGATTATTCCTCGACACGGCCCATCAAACTCTCCCGGGGTCAGACACAGAGTGAATCTCCCTCCACACGGTCACATCACACACTCCCAGGGTCATACACAGAGTGATTATTCCTCTACACGTTCCCATCAAACGCTCCCGGGGGTCAGACACAGAGTGATTATTCCTCTACACGGTCCCATCAAACACTCCCGGGGTCAGACACAGAGTGAATCTCCGTCCACACCGTCCCAACACACACTCCCGGGGTCAGACAGAGTGATTATTCCTCTACACGGACCCAGCAAACACTCCCGGGGTCAGACACAGAGTGAATCTCCCTGCACACCGTCCCGTCACAAACTCCCGGTGTCAGACACAGAGTGATTATTCCTCTACACCGCCCATCACACACTCCCGGGGTCAGACACAGAGTGAATCTCCCTCCACACGGTCCCATCACAAACTCCCAGGGTCATACACAGAGGGATTATTCCTCAACACGGTCCCATCAAACACTCCCGGGGTCAAACACAGAGTGATTATTCCTCTACACGGCCCCATCAAACTCTCCCGGGGTCAGACTCAGAGTGATTATTCCTCTACACGGTCCCATCAAACACTCCCTGGGTCAGACACAGAGTGAATCTCCCTCCACGCCATCCCACCACACTCTCCCGGGGTTAGACACAGAGTGATTATTCCTCTACACGGTCCCATCAAACACTCCCGTGGTCAGACACAGAGTGATTATTCCTCTACACGGCCCCATCAAACTCTCCCGGGGTCAGACACAGAGTGATTATTCCTCTCCACGGTCCCATCAAACACTCCGGGTGTATGACACAGAGTGATTATTCCACTACAAGGTCCCATCAAACACTCCCGGGGTCAGACACAGAGTGAATCTCAATCCACAGCGTCCCATCACACACTCCCGGAGTCAGACACAGAGAGATTATTCCTCTACACGGTACCATCAAACACTCCCGGGGTCAGACACTGACTGAATCTCAATCCTCACCGTCCATCAGACACTCCAGGGGTCAGACACAGAGAGATTATTCCTCTACACGGTACCATCAAACACTCCCGTGGTCAGACACAGGGAGATTATTCCTCTACACGGTCCCATCAAATACTCCGGGTGTAACACAGAGTGATTATTCCACTACAAGGTCCCATCAAACACTCCCGGGGTCAGACACAGAGAGATTATTCCTCTACACGGTACCATCAAACAGTCCCGGGGTCAGACACAGAGAGATTATTCCTCTACACGGTCCCAGCAAACACTCCCGAGGTCAGACACAGAGTCATTATTCCTCTACACGGTCACATCAAACTCTTCCATTGTCAGACACAGAGTGATTATTCCTCAACACGGTACCATCACACACTCCCGGTGTCAGACACAGTGTGAATCTCCTTCAACACAGTCCCATCTCAATCTCCCGGGGACAGACACAGAGTGATTATTCCTCTCCACGGTCCCATCAAACACTCCCGGGGTCAGACACAGAGTGATTATTCCTCTACACGGTACCATCACACTCTCCCGGTGTCAGACACAGAGAGATTATTCCTCTACACGGTACCATCAAACACTCCCGTGGTCAGACACAGAGTGAATCTCAATCCTCACCGTCCCATCACACACTCCCAGGGTCAGACACAGAGAGATTATTCCTCTACACGGTCCCATCAAACACTCCCGGGGTCAGACACAGAGTGAATCTCCATCCTCACCGTCCCATCACACACTCCCGGGGTCAGACACAGAGAGATTATTCCTCTACACGGTACCATCAAACACTCCCGGGGTCAGACACAGAGTGAATCTCAATCCTCACCGTCCCATCACACACTCCCGGGGTCAGACACAGAGAGATTATTCCTCTACACGGTACCATCAAACAGTCCCGGGGTCAGACACAGAGTCATTATTCCTCTACACGGTCACATCAAACTCTTCCGGTGTCAGACACAGAGTGATTATTCCTCAACACGGTACCATCACACACACACGGTGTCAGACACAGTGTGAATCTCCTTCAACACCGTCCCATCACACACTCCCGGGGTCAGACACAGAGTGATTATTCCTCTCCGCGGTCCATCAAACACTCCCGGGGTCAGACACACAGTGATTATTCCACTACACGGTCCCATCAAACACACCCGGGGTCAGACACAGAGTGAATCTCCCTCCACGCCATCCCATCACACTCTCACAGGGTCAGACACAGCGTGATTATTCCTCTACACGGTCCCATCAAACACTCCCGGGGTCAGACACAGAGAGATTATTCCTCTACACGGTACCATCAAACAGTCCCGGGGTCAGACACAGAGAGATTATTCCTCTACACGGTCCCAGCAAACACTCTCGGGGTCAGGCACAGAGTCATTATTCCTCTAAACGGTCACATCAAACTCGTCCGGGGTCAGACACAGAGTGATTATTCCTCAACACGGTACCATCACGCACTCCCGGTGTCCGACACAGTGTGAATCTCCTTCAACACCGTCCCATCACACACTCCCGGGGTCAGACACAGAGTGATTATTCCTCTACACGGCGCCATCAAACTCTCCCGGGGTCAGACACAGAGTGATTATTCCTCTACACGGTCCCATCAAACACACCCGGGGTCAGACACAGAGTGAATCTCCCTCCACGCCATCCCATCACACTCTCCCGGGGTCAGACACAGAGTGATTATTCCTCTACACGGTCCCATCAAACACTCCCGTGGTCAGACACAGAGTGATTATTCCTCGACACGGCCCATCAAACTCTCCCGGGGTCAGACACAGAGTGATTATTCCTCTACACGGTCCCATGAAACACTCCCGGGGTCAGACACAGAGTGAATCTCCGTCCACACCGTCCCAACACACACTCCCGGGGTCAGACAGAGTGATTATTCCTCTACACGGTCCCAGCAAACACTCCCGGGTTCAGACACAGAGTGAATCACCCTCCACACCGTCCCATCACACACTCCCGGTGTCAGACACAGAGTGAATCTCCCTCCACACGGTCCCAACACACACTCCCAGGGTCATACACAGAGGGATTATTCCTCAACACGGTCCCATCAAACACTGCCGGGGTCAGACACAGAGTGAATCTCCCTCCACTCCGTCCCTTCACACACTCCCGGGGTCAGACACAGAGTGATTATTCCTCTACACGGTACCATCACACACTCCCGGTGTCAGACACAGTGTGAATCTCCTTCAACACCGTCCCATCACACACTCCCGGGGTCAGACACAGAGTGATTATTCCTCTACACGGTCCCATCAAACACTCCCGGGGTCAGACACAGAGTGATTATTCCTCTACACGGCCCCATCAAACGCTCCCGGGGTCAGACACAGAGTGATTATTCCTCTACACGGTACCATCACACTCTCCCGGTGTCAGACACAGAGAGATTATTCCTCTACACGGTACCATCAAACACTCCCGGGGTCAGACACTGACTGAATCTCAATCCTCACCGTCCATCAGACACTCCAGGGGTCAGACACAGAGAGATTATTCCTCTACACGGTACCATCAAACACTCCCGTGGTCAGACACAGGGAGATTATTCCTCTACACGGTCCCATCAAATACTCCGGGTGTAAGACTCAGAGTGATTATTCCACTACAAGGTCCCATCAAACACTCCCGGGGTCAGACACAGAGAGATTATTCCTCTACACGGTACCATCAAACAGTCCCGGGGTCAGACACAGAGAGATTATTCCTCTACACGGTCCCAGCAAACACTCCCGAGGTCAGACACAGAGTCATTATTCCTCTACACGGTACCATCAAACACTCCCGTGGTCAGACACAGAGTGAATCTCAATCCTCACCGTCCCATCACACACTCCCAGGGTCAGACACAGAGAGATTATTCCTCTACACGGTCCCATCAAACACTCCCGGGGTCAGACACAGAGTGAATCTCCATCCTCACCGTCCCATCACACACTCCCGGGGTCAGACACAGAGAGATTATTCCTCTACACGGTACCATCAAACACTCCCGGGGTCAGACACAGAGTGAATCTCAATCCTCACCGTCCCATCACACACTCCCGGGGTCAGACACAGAGAGATTATTCCTCTACACGGTACCATCAAACAGTCCCGGGGTCAGACACAGAGTCATTATTCCTCTACACGGTCACATCAAACTCTTCCGGTGTCAGACACAGAGTGATTATTCCTCAACACGGTACCATCACACACACACGGTGTCAGACACAGTGTGAATCTCCTTCAACACCGTCCCATCACACACTCCCGGGGTCAGACACAGAGTGATTATTCCTCTCCGCGGTCCATCAAACACTCCCGGGGTCAGACACACAGTGATTATTCCACTACACGGTCCCATCAAACACACCCGGGGTCAGACACAGAGTGAATCTCCCTCCACGCCATCCCATCACACTCTCCCAGGGTCAGACACAGCGTGATTATTCCTCTACACGGTCCCATCAAACACTCCCGGGGTCAGACACAGAGAGATTATTCCTCTACACGGTACCATCAAACAGTCCCGGGGTCAGACACAGAGAGATTATTCCTCTACACGGTCCCAGCAAACACTCTCGGGGTCAGGCACAGAGTCATTATTCCTCTAAACGGTCACATCAAACTCGTCCGGGGTCAGACACAGAGTGATTATTCCTCAACACGGTACCATCACGCACTCCCGGTGTCCGACACAGTGTGAATCTCCTTCAACACCGTCCCATCACACACTCCCGGGGTCAGACACAGAGTGATTATTCCTCTACACGGCGCCATCAAACTCTCCCGGGGTCAGACACAGAGTGATTATTCCTCTACACGGTCCCATCAAACACACCCGGGGTCAGACACAGAGTGAATCTCCCTCCACGCCATCCCATCACACTCTCCCGGGGTCAGACACAGAGTGATTATTCCTCTACACGGTCCCATCAAACACTCCCGTGGTCAGACACAGAGTGATTATTCCTCGACACGGCCCATCAAACTCTCCCGGGGTCAGACACAGAGTGATTATTCCTCTACACGGTCCCATGAAACACTCCCGGGGTCAGACACAGAGTGAATCTCCGTCCACACCGTCCCAACACACACTCCCGGGGTCAGACAGAGTGATTATTCCTCTACACGGTCCCAGCAAACACTCCCGGGTTCAGACACAGAGTGAATCACCCTCCACACCGTCCCATCACACACTCCCGGTGTCAGACACAGAGTGAATCTCCCTCCACACGGTCCCAACACACACTCCCAGGGTCATACACAGAGGGATTATTCCTCAACACGGTCCCATCAAACACTGCCGGGGTCAGACACAGAGTGAATCTCCCTCCACTCCGTCCCTTCACACACTCCCGGGGTCAGACACAGAGTGATTATTCCTCTACACGGTACCATCACACACTCCCGGTGTCAGACACAGTGTGAATCTCCTTCAACACCGTCCCATCACACACTCCCGGGGTCAGACACAGAGTGATTATTCCTCTACACGGTCCCATCAAACACTCCCGGGGTCAGACACAGAGTGATTATTCCTCTACACGGCCCCATCAAACGCTCCCGGGGTCAGACACAGAGTGATTATTCCTCTACACGGTACCATCACACTCTCCCGGTGTCAGACACAGAGAGATTATTCCTCTACACGGTACCATCAAACGCTCCCGTGGTCAGACACAGAGTGAATCTCAATCCTCACCGTCCCATCACACAGTCCCGGGGTCAGACACAGAGAGATTATTCCTCTACATGGTGCCATCAAACACTCCCGGGGTCAGACACAGATAGATTATTCCTCTACACGGTCCCATCAAGCACTCCCGGGGTCAGACACAGAGTGAATCTCAATCCTCTCCGTCCCATCACACACTCCCGGGGTCAGACACAGAGAGATTATTCCTCTACACGGTCCCAGCAAACACTCCCGGGTTCAGACACAGAGTGTATCACCCTCCACACCGTCCCGTCACAAACTCCCGGTGTCAGACACAGAATGATTATTCCTCTACACCGCCCATCACACACTCCCGGTGTCAGACACAGAGTGAATCTCCCTCCACACGGTCCCAACACATACTCCCAGGGTCATACACAGAGGGATTATTCCTCAACACGGTCCCATCAAACACTGCCGGGGTCAGACACAGAGTGAATCTCCCTCCACTCCGTCCCTTCACACACTCCCGGGGTCAGACACAGAGTGATTATTCCTCTACACGGTACCATCACACACTCCCGGTGTCAGACACAGTGTGAATCTCCTTCAACACCGTCCCATCACACACTCCCGGGGTCAGACACAGAGTGATTATTCCTCTACACGGTCCCATCAAACACTCCCGGGGTCAGACACAGAGTGATTATTCCTCTACACGGCCCCATCAAACGCTCCCGGGGTCAGACACAGAGTGATTATTCCTCTACACGGTACCATCACACTCTCCCGGTGTCAGACACAGAGAGATTATTCCTCTACACGGTACCATCAAACACTCCCGTGGTCAGACACAGAGTGAATCTCAATCCTCACCGTCCCATCACACAGTCCCGGGGTCAGACACAGAGAGATTATTCCTCTACATGGTGCCATCAAACACTCCCAGGGTCAGACACAGATAGATTATTCCTCTACACGGTCCCATCAAGCACTCCCGGGGTCAGACACAGAGTGAATCTCAATCCTCTCCGTCCCATCACACACTCCCGGGGTCAGACACAGAGAGATTATTCCTCTACACGGTACCATCAAACTGTCCCGGGGTCAGACCCAGAGAGATTATTCCTCTACACGGTCCCAGCAAACACTCCCGGGGTCAGACACAGAGTCATTATTCCTCTACACGGTCACATCAAACTCTTCCGAGGTCAGACACAGAGAGATTATTCCTCAACACGGTACCATCACACACTCCCGGTTTCAGACACAGAGTCATTATTCCTCTACACGGTCCCATCGAACACTCCCGGTGTCAGACACAGTGTGAATCTCCTTCCACACCGTCCCATCACACACTCCCTGGGTCAGACACAGAGTGAATATTCCTCTCCACGGTCCCATCAAACACTCCCGTGGTCAGACACAGAGTGATTATTCCTCTACACGGTCCCATCAAACACTCCGGGTGTAAGACACAGAGTGATTATTCCACTACAAGGTCCCATCAAACACTCCCGGGGTCAGACACAGAGTGAATCACCCTCCACACCGTCCCGTCACAAACTCCCGGTGTCAGACACAGAATGATTATTCCTCTACACCGCCCATCACACACTCCCGGTGTCAGACACAGTGTGAATCTCCTTCAACACAGTCCCATCTCAATCTCCCGGGGTCAGACACAGAGTGATTATTCCTCTCCACGGTCCCATCAAACACTCCCGGGGTCAGACACAGAGTGATTATTCCTCTACACGGTACCATCAAACACTCCCGTGGTCAGACACAGAGTGAATCTCAATCCTCACCGTCCCATCACACACTCCCAGGTTCAGACACAGAGAGATTATTCCTCTACACGGTCCCATCAAACACTCCCGGGGGCAGACACAGAGTGAATCTCCATCCTCACCGTCCCATCACACACTCCCGGGGTCAGACACAGAGAGATTATTCCTCTACACGGTACCATCAAACACTCCCGGGGTCAGACACAGAGTGAATCTCAATCCTCACCGTCCCATCACACACTCCCGGGGTCAGACACAGAGTCATTATTCCTCTACACGGTCACATCAAACTCTTCCGGTGTCAGACACAGAGTGATAATTCCTCAACACGGTACCATCACACACACCCGGTGTCAGACACATTGTGAATCTCCTTCAACACCGTCCCATCACACACTCCCGGGGTCAGACACAGAGTGATTATTCCTCTCCACGGTCCATCAAACACTCCCGGGGTCAGACACAGAGTGATTATTCCACTACACGGTCGCATCAAACACACCCGGGGTCAGACAGAGAGTGAATCTCCCTCCACGCCATCCCATCACACTCTCCCAGGGTCAGACACAGCGTGATTATTCCTCTACACGGTCCCATCAAACACTCCCGGGGTCAGACACAGAGAGATTATTCCTCTACACGGTACCATCAAACAGTCCCGGGGTCAGACACAGAGAGATTATTCCTCTACACGGTCCCAGCAAACACTCTCGGGGTCAGGCACAGAGTCATTATTCCTCTAAACGGTCACATCAAACTCGTCCGGGGTCAGACACAGAGTGATTATTCCTCAACACGGTACCATCACGCACTCCCGGTGTCAGACACAGTGTGAATCTCCTTCAACACCGTCCCATCACACACTCCCGGGGTCAGACACAGAGTGATTATTCCTCTACACGGCGCCATCAAACTCTCCCGGGGTCAGACACAGAGTGATTATTCCTCTACACGGTCCCATCAAACACACCCGGGGTCAGACACAGAGTGAATCTCCCTCCACGCTATCCCATCACACTCTCCCGGGGTCAGACACAGAGTGATTATTCCTCTACACGGTCCCATCAAACACTCCCGTGGTCAGACACAGAGTGATTATTCCTCGACACGGCCCATCAAACTCTCCCGGGGTCAGACACAGAGTGAATCTCCCTCCACACGGTCACATCACACACTCCCAGGGTCATACACAGAGGGATTATTCCTCAACACGGTCCCATCAAACACTGCCGGGGCCAGACACAGTGTGAATCTCCCTCCACTCCGTCCCTTCACACACTCCCGGGGTCAGACACAGAGTGATTATTCCTCTACACGGTACCATCACACACTCCCGGTGTCAGACACAGTGTGAATCTCCTTCAACACCGTCCCATCACACACTCCCGGGGTCAGACACAGAGTGATTATTCCTCTACACGGTCCCATCAAACACTCCCGGGATCAGACACAGAGTGATTATTCCTCTACACGGCCCCATCAAACGCTCCCGGGGTCAGACACAGAGTGATTATTCCTCTACACGGTACCATCACACTCTCCCGGTGTCAGACACAGAGAGATTATTCCTCTACACGGTACCATCAAACACTCCCGTGGTCAGACACAGAGTGAATCTCAATCCTCACCGTCCCATCACACAGTCCCGGGGTCAGACACAGAGAGATTATTCCTCTACATGGTGCCATCAAACACTCCCGGGGTCAGACACAGATAGATTATTCCTCTACACGGTCCCAGCAAACACTCCCGGGGTCAGACACAGAGTCATTATTCCTCTACACGGTCACATCAAACTCTTCCGAGGTCAGACACAGAGAGATTATTCCTCAACAGGGTACCATCACACACTCCCGGTTTCAGACACAGAGTCATTATTCCTCTACACGGTCCCATCAAACACTCCCGGTGTCAGACACAGTGTGAATCTCCTTCCACACCGTCCCATCACACACTCCCTGGGTCAGACACAGAGTGAATATTCCTCTCCACGGTCCCATCAAACACTCCCGTGGTCAGACACAGAGTGATTATTCCTCTACACGGTCCCATCAAACACTCCGGGTGTAAGACACAGAGTGATTATTCCACTACAAGGTCCCATCAAACACTCCCGGGGTCAGACACAGAGTGAATCTCAATCCACAGCGTCCCATCACACACTCCCGGGGTCAGAGACAGAGAGATTATTCCTCTACACCGTCGCATCAAACACTCCCGGGGTCAGACACAGAGTGAATCTCAATCCTCACCGTCCCATCAGACACTCCCGGGGTCAGACACAGAGATTATTCCTCTACACGGTACCATCAAACACTCCCGTGGTCAGACACAGAGAGATTATTTCTCTACACGGTCCCATCAAACACTCCCGGGGTCAGACACAGAGAGAATCTCAATCCTCACCGTCCCATCACACACTCCCGGGTTCAGACACAGAGAGATTATTCCTCTACAGGGTCCCATCAAACACTACCGGGGTCAGACACAGAGAGATTATTCCTCTACACGGTCCCATCAAACACTCCCGGGGTCAGACATAGAGAGAATCTCAATCCTCACCGTCACATCACACACTCCCGGGGTCAGACACAGAGAGATTATTCCTCTACACGGTACCATCAAACAGTCCCGGGGTCAGACACAGAGAGATTATTCCTCTACACGGTCCCAGCAAACACTCCCGGGGTCAGACACAGAGTCATTATTCCTCTACACGGTCACATCAAACTCTTCCGGGGTCAGACACAGAGTGATTATTCCTCTCCACGGTCCCATCAAACACTCCCGGGCTCAGACACAGAGTGATTATTCCTCTACACGGCCCCATCAAACTCTCCCGGGGTCAGACACAGAGTGATTATTCCTCTACACGTTCCCATCAAACACTCCCGGGGTCAGACACAGAGTGAATCTCCCTGCACGCCATCCCATCACACTCTCCCGGGGTCAGACACAGTGTGATTATTCCTCTACACGGTCCCATCAAACACTCCCGTGGTCAGACGGAGAGTGAATCTCCCTCCACGCCATCCCATCACACTTTCCCGGGGTCAGACACAGAGTCATTATTCCTCTACACGGTCCCATGAAACACTCCCGGGGTCAGACACAGAGTGAATCTCCGTCCACACCGTCCCAACACACACTCCCGGGGTCAGACAGAGTGATTATTCCTCTACACGGTCCCAGCAAACACTCCCGGGTTCAGACACAGAGTGAATCACCCTCCACACCGTCCCATCACAAACTCCCGGTGTCAGACACAGAATGATTATTCCTCTACACCGCCCATCACACACTCCCGGTGTCAGACACTTAGTGAATCTCCCTCCACACTGTCCCATCAAACACTCCCGGGGTCAGACACAGAGTGATTTTTCCTCTGCACGGTCCCATCAAACAATCCCGGGGTCAGACACAGAGTGAGTCTCAATGCACACCGTCCCGTCACAATCTCTCGGTATCAGACTCAGAGTGATTATTACTCGACACGGTCCCATCAAACACTCCCGGGGTCAGACACAGAGTGAATTTATATCCACACCGTCCAATCATAATCTCTCGGGGTCAGAGACAGAGTGAATCTCCCTCCACCCCGTCCCATCACACACTCCAGTGGTCAGACACAGTATGATTATTCCTCTCCGCGGTCTCATCAAACACTCCCGGGGTCAGACACAGAGAGATTATTCCTCTACACGGTCCCAACTAACGCTCCCGGGGTCAGACACAGAGTGAAATTATATCCACAACCACCCATCACACACTCCCGTGGTCAGACACAGAGTGATTATTCCTCTACACGGTCCCATCAAACACTCCCGGGGTCAGACAAAGAGTGAATCTCCCTACACACATTCCCATCACACACTCCCGTGGCCAGACACAGTATGATTATTCCTCTCCACGGTCCCATCACACACTCCCGGGGTCAGACACAGAGTGAATCTCCCTGCACGCCATCCCATCACACTCTCCCGGGGTCAGACACAGTGTGATTATTCCTCTACACGGTCCCATCAAACACTCCCGTGGTCAGACGCAGAGTGAATCTCCCTCCACGCCATCCCATCACACTCTCCCGGGGTCAGACACAGAGTGATTATTCCTCTACACGGCCCGATCAAACTCTCCCGGGGTCATACACAGAGTGTTTATTCCTCTACACGTTCCCATCAAACGCTCCCGGGGGTCAGACACAGAGTGATTATTCCTCTACACGGTCCCATGAAACACTCCCGGGGTCAGACACAGAGTGAATCTCCGTCCACACCGTCCCAACACACACTCCCGGGGTCAGACAGAGTGATTATTCCTCTACACGGTCCCAGCAAACACTCCCGGTTTCAGACACAGAGTGAATCACCCTCCACACCGTCCCGTCACAAACTCCCGGTGTCAGACACAGAATGATTATTCCTCTACACCGCCCATCACACACTCCCGGTGTCAGACACAGAGTGAATCTCCCTCCACACTGTCCCATCAAACACTCCCGGGGTCAGACACAGAGTGATTTTTCCTCTGCACGGTCCCATCAAACAATCCCGGGGTCAGACACAGAGTGAGTCTCAATCCACACCGTCCCATCACAATCTCTCGGTATCAGACTCAGAGTGATTATTACTCGACACGGTCCCATCAAACACTCCCGGGGTCAGACACAGAGTGAATCTCCCTCCACCCCGTCCCATCACACACTCCAGTGGTCAGACACAGTATGATTATTCCTCTCCGCGGTCTCATCAAACAGTCCCGGGGTCAGACACAGAGAGATTATTCCTCTACACGGTCCCAACTAACGCTCCCGGGGTCAGACACAGAGTGAAATTATATCCACACCGTCCCATCACACACTCCCGTGGTCAGACACAGAGTGATTATTCCTCTACACGGTCCCATCAAACACTCCCGGGGTCAGACAAAGAGTGAATCTCCCTACACACATTCCCATCACACACTCCCGTGGCCAGACACAGTATGATTATTCCTCTCCACGGTCCCATCACACACTCCCGGGGTCAGACACAGAGAGATTATTCCTCTACACGGTCCCATCAAACACTCCCGGGGTCAGACACAGAGTGAATTTATATCCACACCGTCCCATCATACACTCCTGGGGTCAGACACAGAGTGATTATTCCTCTACACTGTACCAACAAACACTCCGTGGGTCAGACACACAGAGATTATTCCTCTACACGGTCCCATCAAACACTCCCAGTGTCAGACACAGAGTGATTATTCCTCTACACGGTCCCATCAAACACTCCGTGGGTCAGACACAGAGTGAATTTATATCAACACCGTCCCATCATACACTCCCGGGGTCAGACACAGAGTGATTATTCCTCTACACTGTACCATCAAACACTCCGTGGGTCAGACACAGAGTGATTATTCCTCTACACGAACCCATCAAACACTCCCGGGGTCAGACACAGAGTGATTATTCCTCTACATGGTCCCATCAAACACTCCCGGGGTCAGGCACAGAGTGATTTTTCCTCTGCACGGTCACATCAACACTCCCGGGGTCAGACACAGAGTGAGTCTCAATCCACACCGTCCCATCTCAAACTCCCGGTATCAGACTCAGAGTGATTATTCCTCTACACGGTCCCATCAAACACTCCCGGGGTCAGACACAGAGTGAATTTATATCCACACCGTCCCATCATAATCTCTCGGGGTCAGACACAGAGTGAATCTCCCTCCACCGTCCCATCACACACTCCAGTGCTCAGTCACAGTATGATTATTCCTCTCTACGGTCTCATCAAACACTCCAGGGGTCAGACACAGAGAGATTATTCCTGTACACTGTCCCAACTAACGCTCCCGTGGTCAGACACAGAGTCATTATACGTCTACACGGTTACATCAAACTCTTCCGGGGTCGACACAGAGTGAATTTATATCCACACCGTCCCATCACACAATCCCGTGGTCAGACACAGAGTGATTATTCCTCTGCACGGTCCCATCAAACACTCCCGGGGTCAGACACAGAGTGAATCCCCCTCCACGCCGTCCCATCACACACTCCCGGGGTCAGACACAGAGTGAATCCCCCTCCACACGGTCCCAACACACACTCCCAGGGTCATACACAGAGGGATTATTCCTCAACACGGTCCCATCAAACACTGCCGGGGTCAGACACAGAGTGAATCTCCCTCCACTCCGTCCCTTCACACACTCCCGGGGTCAGACACAGAGTGATTATTCCTCTACACGGTACCATCACACACTCCCGGTGTCAGACACAGTGTGAATCTCCTTCAACACCGTCCCATCACACACTCCCGGGGTCAGACACAGAGTGATTATTCCTCTACACGGTCCCATCAAACACTCCCGGGGTCAGACACAGAGTGATTATTCCTCTACACGGCCCCATCAAACGCTCCCGGGGTCAGACACAGAGTGATTATTCCTCTACACGGTACCATCACACTCTCCCGGTGTCAGACACAGAGAGATTATTCCTCTACACGGTACCATCAAACACTCCCGTGGTCAGACACAGAGTGAATCTCAATCCTCACCGTCCCATCACACAGTCCCGGGGTCAGACACAGAGAGATTATTCCTCTACATGGTGCCATCAAACACTCCCGGGGTCAGACACAGATAGATTATTCCTCTACACGGTCCCATCAAGCACTCCCGGGGTCAGACACAGAGTGAATCTCAATCCTCTCCGTCCCATCACACACTCCCGGGGTCAGACACAGAGAGATTATTCCTCTACACGGTCCCAGCAAACACTCCCGGGTTCAGACACAGAGTGAATCACCCTCCACACCGTCCCGTCACAAACTCCCGGTGTCAGACACAGAATGATTATTCCTCTACACCGCCCATCACACACTCCCGGTGTCAGACACAGAGTGAATCTCCCTCCACACGGTCCCAACACACACTCCCAGGGTCATACACAGAGGGATTATTCCTCAACACGGTCCCATCAAACACTGCCGGGGTCAGACACAGAGTGAATCTCCCTCCACTCCGTCCCTTCACACACTCCCGGGGTCAGACACAGAGTGATTATTCCTCTACACGGTACCATCACACACTCCCGGTGTCAGACACAGTGTGAATCTCCTTCAACACCGTCCCATCACACAGTCCGGGGTCAGACACAGAGTGATTATTCCTCTACACGGTCCCATCAAACACTCCCGGGGTCAGACACAGAGTGATTATTCCTCTACACGGCCCCATCAAACGCTCCCGGGGTCAGACACAGAGTGATTATTCCTCTACACGGTACCATCACACTCTCCCGGTGTCAGACACAGAGAGATTATTCCTCTACACGGTACCATCAAACACTCCCGTGGTCAGACACAGAGTGAATCTCAATCCTCACCGTCCCATCACACAGTCCCGGGGTCAGACACAGAGAGATTATTCCTCTACATGGTGCCATCAAACACTCCCAGGGTCAGACACAGATAGATTATTCCTCTACACGGTCCCATCAAGCACTCCCGGGGTCAGACACAGAGTGAATCTCAATCCTCTCCGTCCCATCACACACTCCCGGGGTCAGACACAGAGAGATTATTCCTCTACACGGTACCATCAAACTGTCCCGGGGTCAGACCCAGAGAGATTATTCCTCTACACGGTCCCAGCAAACACTCCCGGGGTCAGACACAGAGTCATTATTCCTCTACACGGTCACATCAAACTCTTCCGAGGTCAGACACAGAGAGATTATTCCTCAACACGGTACCATCACACACTCCCGGTTTCAGACACAGAGTCATTATTCCTCTACACGGTCCCATCGAACACTCCCGGTGTCAGACACAGTGTGAATCTCCTTCCACACCGTCCCATCACACACTCCCTGGGTCAGACACAGAGTGAATATTCCTCTCCACGGTCCCATCAAACACTCCCGTGGTCAGACACAGAGTGATTATTCCTCTACACGGTCCCATCAAACACTCCGGGTGTAAGACACAGAGTGATTATTCCACTACAAGGTCCCATCAAACACTCCCGGGGTCAGACACAGAGTGAATCACCCTCCACACCGTCCCGTCACAAACTCCCGGTGTCAGACACAGAATGATTATTCCTCTACACCGCCCATCACACACTCCCGGTGTCAGACACAGTGTGAATCTCCTTCAACACAGTCCCATCTCAATCTCCCGGGGTCAGACACAGAGTGATTATTCCTCTCCACGGTCCCATCAAACACTCCCGGGGTCAGACACAGAGTGATTATTCCTCTACACGGTACCATCAAACACTCCCGTGGTCAGACACAGAGTGAATCTCAATCCTCACCGTCCCATCACACACTCCCAGGTTCAGACACAGAGAGATTATTCCTCTACACGGTCCCATCAAACACTCCCGGGGGCAGACACAGAGTGAATCTCCATCCTCACCGTCCCATCACACACTCCCGGGGTCAGACACAGAGAGATTATTCCTCTACACGGTACCATCAAACACTCCCGGGGTCAGACACAGAGTGAATCTCAATCCTCACCGTCCCATCACACACTCCCGGGGTCAGACACAGAGAGATTATTCCTCTACACGGTACCATCAAACAGTCCCGGGGTCAGACACAGAGTCATTATTCCTCTACACGGTCACATCAAACTCTTCCGGTGTCAGACACAGAGTGATTATTCCTCAACACGGTACCATCAGACACACCCGGTGTCAGACACATTGTGAATCTCCTTCAACACCGTCCCATCACACACTCCCGGGGTCAGACACAGAGTGATTATTCCTCTCCACGGTCCATCAAACACTCCCGGGGTCAGACACAGAGTGATTATTCCACTACACGGTCCCATCAAACACACCCGGGGTCAGACAGAGAGTGAATCTCCCTCCACGCCATCCCATCACACTCTCCCAGGGTCAGACACAGCGTGATTATTCCTCTACACGGTCCCATCAAACACTCCCGGGGTCAGACACAGAGAGATTATTCCTCTACACGGTACCATCAAACAGTCCCGGGGTCAGACACAGAGAGATTATTCCTCTACACGGTCCCAGCAAACACTCTCGGGGTCAGGCACAGAGTCATTATTCCTCTATACGGTCACATCAAACTCGTCCGGGGTCAGACACAGAGTGATTATTCCTCAACACGGTACCATCACGCACTCCCGGTGTCAGACACAGTGTGAATCTCCTTCAACACCGTCCCATCACACACTCCCGGGGTCAGACACAGAGTGATTATTCCTCTACACGGCGCCATCAAACTCTCCCGGGTCAGACACAGAGTGATTATTCCTCTACACGGTCCCATCAAACACTCCCGTGGTCAGACACAGAGTGATTATTCCTCGACACGGCCCATCAAACTCTCCCGGGGTCAGACACAGAGTGAATCTCCCTCCACACGGTCACATCACACACTCCCAGGGTCATACACAGAGGGATTATTCCTCAACACGGTCCCATCAAACACTGCCGGGGCCAGACACAGAGTGAATCTCCCTCCACTCCGTCCCTTCACACACTCCCGGGGTCAGACACAGAGTGATTATTCCTCTACACGGTACCATCACACACTCCCGGTGTCAGACACAGTGTGAATCTCCTTCAACACCGTCCCATCACACACTCCCGGGGTCAGACACAGAGTGATTATTCCTCTACACGGTCCCATCAAACACTCCCGGGATCAGACACAGAGTGATTATTCCTCTACACGGCCCCATCAAACGCTCCCGGGGTCAGACACAGAGTGATTATTCCTCTACACGGTACCATCACACTCTCCCGGTGTCAGACACAGAGAGATTATTCCTCTACACGGTACCATCAAACACTCCCGTGGTCAGACACAGAGTGAATCTCAATCCTCACCGTCCCATCACACAGTCCCGGGGTCAGACACAGAGAGATTATTCCTCCACATGGTGCCATCAAACACTCCCGGGGTCAGACACAGATAGATTATTCCTCTACACGGTCCCAGCAAACACTCCCGGGGTCAGACACAGAGTCATTATTCCTCTACACGGTCACATCAAACTCTTCCGAGGTCAGACACAGAGAGATTATTCCTCAACACGGTACCATCACACACTCCCGGTTTCAGACACAGAGTCATTATTCCTCTACACGGTCCCATCAAACACTCCCGGTGTCAGACACAGTGTGAATCTCCTTCCACACCGTCCCATCACACACTCCCTGGGTCAGACACAGAGTGAATATTCCTCTCCACGGTCCCATCAAACACTCCCGTGGTCAGACACAGAGTGATTATTCCTCTACACGGTCCCATCAAACACTCCGGGTGTAAGACACAGAGTGATTATTCCACTACAAGGTCCCATCAAACACTCCCGGGGTCAGACACAGAGTGAATCTCAATCCACAGCGTCCCATCACACACTCCCGGGGTCAGAGACAGAGAGATTATTCCTCTACACCGTCGCATCAAACACTCCCGGGGTCAGACACAGAGTGAATCTCAATCCTCACCGTCCCATCAGACACTCCCGGGGTCAGACACAGAGATTATTCCTCTACACGGTACCATCAAACACTCCCGGGGTCAGACACAGAGAGAATCTCAATCCTCACCGTCCCATCACACACTCCCGGGTTCAGACACAGAGAGATTATTCCTCTACAGGGTCCCATCAAACACTACCGGGGTCAGACACAGAGAGATTATTCCTCTACACGGTCCCATCAAACACTCCCGGGGTCAGACATAGAGTGAATCTCAATCCTCACCGTCCCATCACACACTCCCGGGGTCAGACACAGAGAGATTATTCCTCTACACGGTACCATCAAACAGTCCCGGGGTCAGACACAGAGAGATTATTCCTCTACACGGTCCCAGCAAACACTCCCGGGGTCAGACACAGAGTCATTATTCCTCTACACGGTCACATCAAACTCTTCCGGGGTCAGACACAGAGTGATTATTCCTCTCCACGGTCCCATCAAACACTCCCGGGCTCAGACACAGAGTGATTATTCCTCTACACGGCCCCATCAAACTCTCCCGGGGTCAGACACAGAGTGATTATTCCTCTACACGTTCCCATCAAACACTCCCGGGGTCAGACACAGAGTGAATCTCCCTGCACGCCATCCCATCACACTCTCCCGGGGTCAGACACAGTGTGATTATTCCTCTACACGGTCCCATCAAACACTCCCGTGGTCAGACGCAGAGTGAATCTCCCTCCACGCCATCCCATCACACTTTCCCGGGGTCAGACACAGAGTGATTATTCCTCTACACGGTCCCATGAAACACTCCCGGGGTCAGACACAGAGTGAATCTCCGTCCACACCGTCCCAACACACACTCCCGGGGTCAGACAGAGTGATTATTCCTCTACACGGTCCCAGCAAACACTCCCGGGTTCAGACACAGAGTGAATCACCCTCCACACCGTCCCATCACAAACTCCCGGTGTCAGACACAGAATGATTATTCCTCTACACCGCCCATCACACACTCCCGGTGTCAGACACAGAGTGAATCTCCCTCCACACTGTCCCATCAAACACTCCCGGGGTCAGACACAGAGTGATTTTTCCTCTGCACGGTCCCATCAAACAATCCCGGGGTCAGACACAGAGTGAGTCTCAATGCACACCGTCCCGTCACAATCTCTCGGTATCAGACTCAGAGTGATTATTACTCGACACGGTCCCATCAAACACTCCCGGGGTCAGACACAGAGTGAATTTATATCCACACCGTCCAATCATAATCTCTCGGGGTCAGAGACAGAGTGAATCTCCCTCCACCCCGTCCCATCACACACTCCAGTGGTCAGACACAGTATGATTATTCCTCTCCGCGGTCTCATCAAACACTCCCGGGGTCAGACACAGAGAGATTATTCCTCTACACGGTCCCAACTAACGCTCCCGGGGTCAGACACAGAGTGAAATTATATCCACAACCACCCATCACACACTCCCGTGGTCAGACACAGAGTGATTATTCCTCTACACGGTCCCATCAAACACTCCCGGGGTCAGACAAAGAGTGAATCTCCCTACACACATTCCCATCACACACTCCCGTGGCCAGACACAGTATGATTATTCCTCTCCACGGTCCCATCACACACTCCCGGGGTCAGACACAGAGTGAATCTCCCTGCACGCCATCCCATCACACTCTCCCGGGGTCAGACACAGTGTGATTATTCCTCTACACGGTCCCATCAAACACTCCCGTGGTCAGACGCAGAGTGAATCTCCCTCCACGCCATCCCATCACACTCTCCCGGGGTCAGACACAGAGTGATTATTCCTCTACACGGCCCGATCAAACTCTCCCGGGGTCATACACAGAGTGTTTATTCCTCTACACGTTCCCATCAAACGCTCCCGGGGGTCAGACACAGAGTGATTATTCCTCTACACGGTCCCATGAAACACTCCCGGGGTCAGACACAGAGTGAATCTCCGTCCACACCGTCCCAACACACACTCCCGGGGTCAGACAGAGTGATTATTCCTCTACACGGTCCCAGCAAACACTCCCGGGTTCAGACATAGAGTGAATCACCCTCCACACCGTCCCGTCACAAACTCCCGGTGTCAGACACAGAATGATTATTCCTCTACACCGCCCATCACACACTCCCGGTGTCAGACACAGAGTGAATCTCCCTCCACACTGTCCCATCAAACACTCCCGGGGTCAGACACAGAGTGATTTTTCCTCTGCACGGTCCCATCAAACAATCCCGGGGTCAGACACAGAGTGAGTCTCAATCCACACCGTCCCATCACAATCTCTCGGTATCAGACTCAGAGTGATTATTACTCGACACGGTCCCATCAAACACTCCCGGGGTCAGACACAGAGTGAATCTCCCTCCACCCCGTCCCATCACACACTCCAGTGGTCAGACACAGTATGATTATTCCTCTCCGCGGTCTCATCAAACAGTCCCGGGGTCAGACACAGAGAGATTATTCCTCTACACGGTCCCAACTAACGATCCCGGGGTCAGACACAGAGTGAAATTATATCCACACCGTCCCATCACACACTCCCGTGGTCAGACACAGAGTGATTATTCCTCTACACGGTCCCATCAAACACTCCCGGGGTCAGACAAAGAGTGAATCTCCCTACACACATTCCCATCACACACTCCCGTGGCCAGACACAGTATGATTATTCCTCTCCACGGTCCCATCACACACTCCCGGGGTCAGACACAGAGAGATTATTCCTCTACACGGTCCCATCAAACACTCCCGGGGTCAGACACAGAGTGAATTTATATCCACACCGTCCCATCATACACTCCTGGGGTCAGACACAGAGTGATTATTCCTCTACACTGTACCAACAAACACTCCGTGGGTCAGACACACAGAGATTATTCCTCTACACGGTCCCATCAAACACTCCCAGTGTCAGACACAGAGTGATTATTCCTCTACACGGTCCCATCAAACACTCCGTGGGTCAGACACAGAGTGAATTTATATCAACACCGTCCCATCATACACTCCCGGGGTCAGACACAGAGTGATTATTCCTCTACACTGTACCATCAAACACTCCGTGGGTCAGACACAGAGTGATTATTCCTCTACACGAACCCATCAAACACTCCCGGGGTCAGACACAGAGTGATTATTCCTCTACATGGTCCCATCAAACACTCCCGGGGTCAGGCACAGAGTGATTTTTCCTCTGCACGGTCACATCAAACACTCCCGGGGTCAGACACAGAGTGAGTCTCAATCCACACCGTCCCATCTCAAACTCCCGGTATCAGACTCAGAGTGATTATTCCTCTACACGGTCCCATCAAACACTCCCGGGGTCAGACACAGAGTGAATTTATATCCACACCGTCCCATCATAATCTCTCGGGGTCAGACACAGAGTGAATCTCCCTCCACCGTCCCATCACACACTCCAGTGCTCAGACACAGTATGATTATTCCTCTCTACGGTCTCATCAAACACTCCAGGGGTCAGACACAGAGAGATTATTCCTGTACACTGTCCCAACTAACGCTCCCGTGGTCAGACACAGAGTCATTATACGTCTACACGGTTACATCAAACTCTTCCGGGGTCGACACAGAGTGAATTTATATCCACACCGTCCCATCACACAATCCCGTGGTCAGACACAGAGTGATTATTCCTCTGCACGGTCCCATCAAACACTCCCGGGGTCAGACACAGAGTGAATCCCCCTCCACGCCGTCCCATCACACACTCCCGGGGTCAGACACAGAGTGATTATTCCTCTACAGGGTCCCATCAAACACTCCCGGGGTCAGGCACACAGTGATTTTTCCTCTACACTGTCCCATGAAACACTCCCGGGGTCAGACAGAGTGAATCTCCCTCCACGCCGTCCCATCACACACTCCCGGGGTCAGACACAGTATGATTATTCCTCTCCACGGTCCCATCAAACACTCCCGGGGTCAGACACAGTGTGAGTCTCCTTCCACACCGTCCCATCACACTCTCCCGGGGTCAGACACAGAGTGATTATTCCTCTACACGATCCCATCAAACACTCCCGGGGTCACACACTGAGTGATTATTCCTCTACACTGTCCCATCAAACACTCCCGGGGTCAGACATAGAGTGGTTATTCCTCAACACGGTCCCATCAAGCACTCCCGGTGTCAGACACAGAGTGATTATTCCTCTACACGGTCCCATCAAACACTCCCGGGGTCAGACACTGAGTGATTATTCCTCTCCACGGTCTCATCAAACACTCCAGGGGTCAGACACAGAGAGATTATTCCTGTACACTGTCCCAACTAACGCTCCCGGGGTCAGACACAGAGTCATTATTCCTCTACACGGTTACATCAAACTCTTCCGGGGTCAGACACAGAGTGAATTTATATCCACACCGTCCCATCACACAATCCCGTGGTCAGACACAGAGTGATTATTCCTCTGCACGGTCCCATCAAACACTCCCGGGGTCAGACACAGAGTGAATCCCCCTCCACGCCGTCCCATCACACACTCCCGGGGTCAGACACAGAGTGATTATTCCTCTACAGGGTCCCATCAAACACTCCCGGGGTCAGGCAAACAGTGATTTTTCCTCTACACGGTCCCATGAAACACTCCCGGTGTCAGACAGAGTGAATGTCCCTCCACGCCGTCCCATCACACACTCCCGGGGTCAGACACAGTGAGAATCTCCCTCCACACCGTCCCATCACACACTCCCGTGGTCAGACACAGTATGATGATTCCTCTCCACGGTCCCATCAAACACTCCCGGGGTCAGACACAGTGTTAGTCTCCTTCCACACCGTCCCATCACACTCTCCCGGGGTCAGACACAGAGTGATTATTGCTCTACACCGTCCCATCAAACTCTCCAGGTGTCAGACACAGAGTGAATCTCCGTCCACACCGTCCCATCTCACACTCCCGGGGTCAGACACAGAGAGATTATTCCTCTACACGGTCCCAACAAACGCTCCCGGGGTTAGACACAGAGTCATTATTCCTCTACACGGTCACATCAAAGTCTTCCGGGGTCAGACACAGAGAGATTATTCCTCTACACGGTCCCATCACACACGCCCGGGGTCAGACACAGTGTGATTATTCCTCTACACGGTACCATCACACACTCCCGGTGTCAGACACAGTGTGAATCTCCTTCCACACCGTCCCAACACACTCTCCCGGGGTCAGACACACTGTGATTATTCCTCTACACGGTCCCATCAAACACTCCCGGGGTCAGACACAGAGTGATTATTCCTCTACACGGTCCCATCAAACACTCCCGGGGTCTGACACAGAGTGATTATTCCTCTACACGGTCCCATCAAACACTCCCGGGGTCAGACACAGAGTCATTATTCCTCTACACGGTCACATCAAACTCTTCCGGGGTCAGACACAGAGTGATTATTCCTCTACACGGTACCATCACACACTCCCGGTGTCAGACACAGTGTGAATCTCCTTCAACACCGTCCCATCACACTCTCCCCGGGGTCCGACACACAGTGATTATTCCTCTACAGGGACCCATCAAACACTCCCGGGGTCAGACACAGAGTGAATCTCTCTACACGCCGTCCCATCACACACTCCCGGCGTCAGACACAGAGTGATTATTCCTCTACACGGTCCCATCAAACACTCCCGGGGTCAGACACAGAGTGAATCTCCCTCCACACCGTCCCATCACACACTCCCGTGGTCAGACACAGAGTGATTATTCTTCCCCACGGTCCCATCACACTCTCCCGGGGTCAGACACAGAGTGAATTTATATCAACACCGTCGCATCATACATTCCCGGGGTCAGACACAGAGTAATTATTCCTCTACACTGTACCATCAAACATTCCGTGGGTCAGACACAGAGTGATTATTCCTCTACACGATCCCATCAAACTCTCCCGGGGTCACACACTGAGTGATTATTCCTCTACACTGTCCCATCAAACACTCCCGGGGTCAGACATAGAGTGGTTATTCCTCAACACGGTCCCATCAAACACTCCCGGTGTCAGACACAGAGTGATTATTCCTCTACACGGTCCCATCAAACACTCCCGGGGTCAGACACTGAGTGATTATTCCTCTACACTGTCCCATCAAACACTCCCGGGGACAAACATAGAGTGGTTATTCCTCAACACGGTCCCATCAAACACTCCCGGTGTCAGACACAGAGTGATTATTCCTCTACACGGTCCCATCAAACACTCCCGGGGTCAGATACAGAGTGATTATTCCTCCACACGGTCCCAACAAACACTCCCGGGGTCAGACAAAGAGTGAATCTCCCTTCACACCGTCCCATCACACACTCCCGGGGTCAGACACAGTGAGAATCTCCCTCCACACCGTCCCATCACACACTCCCGTGGTCAGACACAGTATGATGATTCCTCTCCACGGTCCCATCAAACACTCCCGGGGTCAGACACAGTGTTAGTCTCCTTCCACACCGTCCCATCACACTCTCCCGGGGTCAGACACAGAGTGATTATTGCTCTACACCGTCCCATCAAACTCTCCAGGTGTCAGACACAGAGTGAATCTCCGTCCACACCGTCCCATCTCACACTCCCGGGGTCAGACACAGAGAGATTATTCCTCTACACGGTCCCAACAAACGCTCCCGGGGTTAGACACAGAGTCATTATTCCTCTACACGGTCACATCAAAGTCTTCCGGGGTCAGACACAGAGAGATTATTCCTCTACACGGTCCCATCACACACGCCCGGGGTCAGACACAGTGTGATTATTCCTCTACACGGTACCATCACACACACCCGGTGTCAGACACAGTGTGAATCTCCTTCCACACCGTCCCAACACACTCTCCCGGGGTCAGACACACTGTGATTATTCCTCTACACGGTCCCATCAAACACTCCCGGGGTCAGACACAGAGTGATTATTCCTCTACACGGTCCCATCAAACACTCCCGGGGTCTGACACAGAGTGATTATTCCTCTACACGGTCCCATCAAACACTCCCGGGGTCAGACACAGAGTCATTATTCCTCTACACGGTCACATCAAACTCTTCCGGGGTCAGACACAGAGTGATTATTCCTCTACACGGTACCATCACACACTCCCGGTGTCAGACACAGTGTGAATCTCCTTCAACACCGTCCCATCACACTCTCCCCGGGGTCCGACACACAGTGATTATTCCTCTACAGGGACCCATCAAACACTCCCGGGGTCAGACACAGAGTGAATCTCTCTACACGCCGTCCCATCACACACTCCCGGCGTCAGACACAGAGTGATTATTCCTCTACACGGTCCCATCAAACACTCCCGGGGTCAGACACAGAGTGAATCTCCCTCCACACCGTCCCATCACACACTCCCGTGGTCAGACACAGAGTGATTATTCTTCCCCACGGTCCCATCACACTCTCCCGGGGTCAGACACAGAGTGAATTTATATCAACACCGTCGCATCATACATTCCCGGGGTCAGACACAGAGTAATTATTCCTCTACACTGTACCATCAAACACTCCGTGGGTCAGACACAGAGTGATTATTCCTCTACACGATCCCATCAAACTCTCCCGGGGTCACACACTGAGTGATTATTCCTCTACACTGTCCCATCAAACACTCCCGGGGTCAGACATAGAGTGGTTATTCCTCAACACGGTCCCATCAAACACTCCCGGTGTCAGACACAGAGTGATTATTCCTCTACACGGTCCCATCAAACACTCCCGGGGTCAGACACTGAGTGATTATTCCTCTACACTGTCCCATCAAACACTCCCGGGGACAAACATAGAGTGGTTATTCCTCAACACGGTCCCATCAAACACTCCCGGTGTCAGACACAGAGTGATTATTCCTCTACACGGTCCCATCAAACACTCCCGGGGTCAGATACAGAGTGATTATTCCTCCACACGGTCCCAACAAACACTCCCGGGGTCAGACAAAGAGTGAATCTCCCTTCACACCGTCCCATCACACACTCCCGTGGTCAGACACAGTATGATTATTCCTCTCCACGGTCCCATCACACACTCCCGGGGTCAGACACAGAGAGATTATTCCTCTACACGGTCCCATCAAACACTCCCGGGGTCAGACACAGAGTGAATTTATATCAACACCGTGGCATCATACACTCCCGGGGTCAGACACAGAGTGATTATTCCACTACACGATACCATCAAACACTCCGTGGGTCAGACACAGAGTGATTATTCCTCTACACGATCACATCAAACACTCCCGGGTTCAGACACTGAGTGATTATTCCTCTACACGGTCCCATCAAACACTCCCGGGGACAGGCACAGAGAGATTTTTCCTCTACACGGTCCCATCAAACAATACTGGGGTCAGACACAGAGTGAATCTCCCTAAACGCCGTCCCATCAAACACTCCCGGGGTCAGACACAGAGTGATTATTCCTCTACACGGTCCCATCAAACACTCCCGGGGTCAGACATAGAGTGGTTATTCCTCAACACGGACCCATCAAACACTCCCGGTGTCAGACACAGAGTGATTATTCCTCCACACTGTCCCATCAAACACTCCCGGGGACAGACATACAGTGGTTATTCCTCAACACGGACCCATCAAACACTCCCGGTGTCAGACACAGAGTGATTATTCCTCTACACGGTCGCATCAAACACTCCCGGGGTCAGACACAGAGTGAATTTATATCAACACCGTCGCAACATACATTCCCGGGGACAGACACCGAGTAATTATCCCTCTACACTGTACCATCAAACACTCCGTGGGTCAGACACAGAATGATTATTCCTCTACACGATCCCATCAAACACTCCCGGGGTCACACACTGAGTGATTATTCCTCTACACTGTCCCATCAAACACTCCCGGGGTCAGACATAGAGTGGTTATTCCTCTACACGGTCCCATCAAACACTCCCGGGGACAGGCACAGAGAGATTTTTCCTCTACACGGTCCCATCAAACACTACTGTGGTCATACACAGAGTGAATCTCCCTCCACGCCGTCCCATCAAACACTCCCAGGGTCAGACACAGAGTGATTATTCCTCTACACGGTCCCATCAATCACTCCAGGGGTCAGACACAGAGTGAATTTATATCAACACCGTCGCATCATACATTCCCGGGGTCAGACACAGAGTAATTATTCGTCTACACTGTACCATCAAACACTCCGTGGGTCAGACACAGAGTGATTATTCCTCTACACGGTCCCATCAAACACTCCCGGGGTCAGACACTGAGTGATTATTCCTCTACACTGTCCCATCAAACACTCCCGGGTACAGACATAGAGTGGTTATTCCTCAACACGGTCGCATCAAACACTCCCGGTGTCAGACACAGAGTGATTATTCCTCTACACGGTCCCATCAAACATTCCCGGGGTCAGCCACAGAGTGATTATTCCTCTCCACGGTCTCATCAAACACTCCAGGGGTCAGACACAGAGAGATTATTCCTGTACACTGTCCCAACTAACGCTCCCGGGGTCAGACACAGAGTCATTATTCCTCTACACGGTTACATCAAACTCTTCCGGGGTCAGACACAGAGTGAATTTATATCCACACCGTCCCATCACACAATCCCGTGGTCAGACACAGAGTGATTATTCCTCTGCACGGTCCCATCAAACACTCCCGGGGTCAGACACAGAGTGAATCCCCCTCCACGCCGTCCCAGCACACACTCCCGGGGTCAGACACAGAGTGATTATTCCTCTACAGGGTCCCATCAAACACTCCCGGGGTCAGGCACACAGTGATTTTTCCTCTACACGGTCCCATGAAACACTCCCGGGGTCAGACAGAGTGAATCTCCCTCCACGCCGTCCCATCACACACTCCCGGGGTCAGACACAGTGAGAATCTCCCTCCACACCGACCCATCACACACTCCCGTGGTCAGACACAGTACGATTATTCCTCTCCACGGTCCCATCAAACACTCCCGGGGTCAGACACAGTGTGAGTCTCCTTCCACACCGTCCCATCACACTCTCCCGGGGTCAGACACAGAGTGATTATTGCTCTACACCGTCCCATCAAACTCTCCAGGTGTCAGACACAGAGTGAATCTCCGTCCACACCGTCCCATCACACACTCCCGGGGTCAGACACAGAGAGATTATTCCTCTACACGGTCCCAACAAACGCTCCCGGGGTTAGACACAGAGTCATTATTCCTCTACACGGTCACATCAAAGTCTTCCGGGGTCAGACACAGAGAGATTATTCCTCTACACGGTCCCATCACACACGCCCGGGGTCAGACACAGTGTGATTATTCCTCTACACGGTCACATCAAACACTCCCGGGGTCAGACACTGAGTGATTATTCCTCCACACTGTCCCATCAAACACTCCCGGGGACAGACATACAGTGGTTATTCCTCAACACGGACCCATCAAACACTCCCGGTGTCAGACACAGAGTGATTATTCCTCTACACGGTCGCATCAAACACTCCCGGGGTCAGACACAGAGTGAATTTATATCAACACCGTCGCAACATACATTCCCGGGGTCAGACACCGAGTAATTATCCCTCTACACTGTACCATCAAACACTCCGTGGGTCAGACACAGAGTGATTATTCCTCTACACGATCCCATCAAACAATC
This sequence comes from Hypanus sabinus, assembly GCF_030144855.1. Classification (NCBI taxonomy): domain Eukaryota; kingdom Metazoa; phylum Chordata; class Chondrichthyes; order Myliobatiformes; family Dasyatidae; genus Hypanus; species Hypanus sabinus. The sequence continues at coordinate 1,000,142 of NW_026779136.1, read as the reverse complement.
TCGGGGTCACACACTGAGTGATTATTCCTCTACACTGTCCCATCAAACACTCCCGGGGTCAGACATAGAGTGGTTATTCCTCAACACGGACCCATCAAACACTCCCGGTGTCAGACACAGAGTGATTATTCCTCTACACGGTCACATCAAATACTCCCGGGGTCAGACACTGAGTGATTATTCCTCCACACTGTCCCATCAAACACTCCCGGGGACAGACATACAGTGGTTATTCCTCAACACGGACCCATCAAACACTCCCGGTGTCAGACACAGAGTGATTATTCCTCTACACGGTCGCATCAAACACTCCCGGGGTCAGACACAGAGTGAATTTATATCAACACCGTCGCAACATACATTCCCGGGGACAGACACCGAGTAATTATCCCTCTACACTGTACCATCAAACACTCCGTGGGTCAGACACAGAATGATTATTCCTCTACACGATCCCATCAAACACTCCCGGGGTCTGACACAGAGTGATTATTCTTCCCCACGGTCCCATCACACTCTCCCGGGGTCAGACACAGAGTGAATTTATATCAACACCGTCGCATCATACATTCCCGGGGTCAGACACAGAGTAATTATTCCTCTACACTGTACCATCAAACACTCCGTGGGTCAGACACAGAGTGATTATTCCTCTACACGATCCCATCAAACTCTCCCGGGGTCACACACTGAGTGATTATTCCTCTACACTGTCCCATCAAACACTCCCGGGGTCAGACATAGAGTGGTTATTCCTCAACACGGTCCCATCAAACACTCCCGGTGTCAGACACAGAGTGATTATTCCTCTACACGGTCCCATCAAACACTCCCGGGGTCAGACACTGAGTGATTATTCCTCTACACTGTCCCATCAAACACTCCCGGGGACAAACATAGAGTGGTTATTCCTCAACACGGTCCCATCAAACACTCCCGGTGTCAGACACAGAGTGATTATTCCTCTACACGGTCCCATCAAACACTCCCGGGGTCAGATACAGAGTGATTATTCCTCCACACGGTCCCAACAAACACTCCCGGGGTCAGACAAAGAGTGAATCTCCCTTCACACCGTCCCATCACACACTCCCGTGGTCAGACACAGTATGATTATTCCTCTCCACGGTCCCATCACACACTCCCGGGGTCAGACACAGAGAGATTATTCCTCTACACGGTCCCATCAAACACTCCCGGGGTCAGACACAGAGTGAATTTATATCAACACCGTCGCATCATACACTCCCGGGGTCAGACACAGAGTGATTATTCCACTACACGATACCATCAAACACTCCGTGGGTCAGACACAGAGTGATTATTCCTCTACACGATCACATCAAACACTCCCGGGTTCAGACACTGAGTGATTATTCCTCTACACGGTCCCATCAAACACTCCCGGGGACAGGCACAGAGAGATTTTTCCTCTACACGGTCCCATCAAACAATACTGGGGTCAGACACAGAGTGAATCTCCCTAAACGCCGTCCCATCAAACACTCCCGGGGTCAGACACAGAGTGATTATTCCTCTACACGGTCCCATCAAACACTCCCGGGGTCAGACACAGAGTGAATTTATATCAACACCGTCGCAACATACATTCCCGGGGTCAGACATCGAGTAATTATCCCTCTACACTGTACCATCAAACACTCCGTGGGTCAGACACAGAGTGATTATTCCTCTACACGATCCCATCAAACACTCCCGGGGTCACACACTGAGTGATTATTCCTCTACACTGTACCATCAAACACTCCCGGGGTCAGACATAGAGTGGTTATTCCTCAACACGGACCCATCAAACACTCCCGGTGTCAGACACAGAGTGATTATTCCTCTACACGGTCCCATCAAACACTCCCGGGGTCAGACATAGAGTGGTTATTCCTCTACACGGTCCCATCAAACACTCCCGGGGACAGGCACAGAGAGATTTTTCCTCTACACGGTCCCATCAAACACTACTGTGGTCATACACAGAGTGAATCTCCCTCCACGCCGTCCCATCAAACACTCCCAGGGTCAGACACAGAGTGATTATTCCTCTACACGGTCCCATCAATCACTCCAGGGGTCAGACACAGAGTGAATTTATATCAACACCGTCGCATCATACATTCCCGGGGTCAGACACAGAGTAATTATTCGTCTACACTGTACCATCAAACACTCCGTGGGTCAGACACAGAGTGATTATTCCTCTACACGGTCCCATCAAACACTCCCGGGGTCAGACACTGAGTGATTATTCCTCTACACTGTCCCATCAAACACTCCCGGGTACAGACATAGAGTGGTTATTCCTCAACACGGTCGCATCAAACACTCCCGGTGTCAGACACAGAGTGATTATTCCTCTACACGGTCCCATCAAACATTCCCGGGGTCAGACACAGAGTGATTATTCCTCTCCACGGTCTCATCAGACACTCCAGGGGTCAGACACAGAGAGATTATTCCTGTACACTGTCCCAACTAACGCTCCCGGGGTCAGACACAGAGTCATTATTCCTCTACACGGTTACATCAAACTCTTCCGGGGTCAGACACAGAGTGAATTTATATCCACACCGTCCCATCACACAATCCCGTGGTCAGACACAGAGTGATTATTCCTCTGCACGGTCCCATCAAACACTCCCGGGGTCAGACACAGAGTGAATCCCCCTCCACGCCGTCCCAGCACACACTCCCGGGGTCAGACACAGAGTGATTATTCCTCTACAGGGTCCCATCAAACACTCCCGGGGTCAGGCACACAGTGATTTTTCCTCTACACGGTCCCATGAAACACTCCCGGGGTCAGACAGAGTGAATCTCCCTCCACGCCGTCCCATCACACACTCCCGGGGTCAGACACAGTGAGAATCTCCCTCCACACCGACCCATCACACACTCCCGTGGTCAGACACAGTACGATTATTCCTCTCCACGGTCCCATCAAACACTCCCGGGGTCAGACACAGTGTGAGTCTCCTTCCACACCGTCCCATCACACTCTCCCGGGGTCAGACACAGAGTGATTATTGCTCTACACCGTCCCATCAAACTCTCCAGGTGTCAGACACAGAGTGAATCTCCGTCCACACCGTCCCATCACACACTCCCGGGGTCAGACACAGAGAGATTATTCCTCTACACGGTCCCAACAAACGCTCCCGGTGTTAGACACAGAGTCATTATTCCTCTACACGGTCACATCAAAGTCTTCCGGGGTCAGACACAGAGAGATTATTCCTCTACACGGTCCCATCACACACGCCCGGGGTCAGACACAGTGTGATTATTCCTCTACACGGTCACATCAAACACTCCCGGGGTCAGACACTGAGTGATTATTCCTCCACACTGTCCCATCAAACACTCCCGGGGACAGACATACAGTGGTTATTCCTCAACACGGACCCATCAAACACTCCCGGTGTCAGACACAGAGTGATTATTCCTCTACACGGTCGCATCAAACACTCCCGGGGTCAGACACAGAGTGAATTTATATCAACACCGTCGCAACATACATTCCCGGGGTCAGACACCGAGTAATTATCCCTCTACACTGCACCATCAAACACTCCGTGGGTCAGACACAGAGTGATTATTCCTCTACACGATCCCATCAAACAATCCCGGGGTCACACACTGAGTGATTATTCCTCTACACTGTCCCATCAAACACTCCCGGGGTCAGACATAGAGTGGTTATTCCTCAACACGGACCCATCAAACACTCCCGGTGTCAGACACAGAGTGATTATTCCTCTACACGGTCACATCAAATACTCCCGGGGTCAGACACTGAGTGATTATTCCTCCACACTGTCCCATCAAACACTCCCGGGGACAGACATACAGTGGTTATTCCTCAACACGGACCCATCAAACACTCCCGGTGTCAGACACAGAGTGATTATTCCTCTACACGGTCGCATCAAACACTCCCGGGGTCAGACACAGAGTGAATTTATATCAACACCGTCGCAACATACATTCCCGGGGACAGACACCGAGTAATTATCCCTCTACACTGTACCATCAAACACTCCGTGGGTCAGACACAGAATGATTATTCCTCTACACGATCCCATCAAACACTCCCGGGGTCACACACTGAGTGATTATTCCTCTACACTGTCCCATCAAACACTCCCGGGGTCAGACATAGAGTGGTTATTCCTCTACACGGTCCCATCAAACACTCCCGGGGACAGGCACAGAGAGATTTTTCCTCTACACGGTCCCATCAAACACTACTGTGGTCATACACAGAGTGAATCTCCCTCCACGCCGTCCCATCAAACACTCCCGTGGTCAGACACAGAGTGATTATTCCTCTACACGGTCCCATCAATCACTCCCGGGGTCAGACACAGAGTTAATTTATATCAACACCGTCGCATCATACATTCCCGGGGTCAGACACAGAGTAATTATTCGTCTACACTGTACCATCAAACACTCCGTGGGTCAGACACAGAGTGATTATTCCTCTACACGGTCCCATCAAACACTCCCGGGGTCAGACACTGAGTGATTATTCCTCTACACTGTCCCATCAAACACTCCCGGGTACAGACATAGAGTGGTTATTCCTCAACACGGTCGCATCAAACACTCCCGGTGTCAGACACAGAGTGATTATTCCTCTACACGGTCCCATCAAACATTCCCGGGGTCAGACACAGAGTGATTATTCCTCTCCACGGTCTCATCAAACACTCCAGGGGTCAGACACAGAGAGATTATTCCTGTACACTGTCCCAACTAACGCTCCCGTGGTCAGACACAGAGTCATTATTCCTCTACACGGTTACATCAAACTCTTCCGGGGTCAGACACAGAGTGAATTTATATCCACACCGTCCCATCACACAATCCCGTGGTCAGACACAGAGTGATTATTCCTCTGCACGGTCCCATCAAACACTCCCGGGGTCAGACACAGAGTGAATCCCCCTCCACGCCGTCCCAGCACACACTCCCGGGGTCAGACACAGAGTGATTATTCCTCTACAGGGTCCCATCAAACAATCCCGGGGTCAGGCACACAGTGATTTTTCCTCTACACGGTCCCATGAAACACTCCCGGGGTCAGACAGAGTGAATCTCCCTCCACGCCGTCCCATCACACACTCCCGGGGTCAGACACAGTGAGAATCTCCCTCCACACCTACCCATCACACACTCCCGTGGTCAGACAGAGTACGATTATTCCTCTCCACGGTCCCATCAAGCACTCCCGGGGTCAGACACAGTGTGAGTCTCCTTCCACACCGTCCCATCACACTCTCCCGGGGTCAGACACAGAGTGATTATTGCTCTACACCGTCCCATCAAACTCTCCAGGTGTCAGACACAGAGTGAATCTCCGTCCACACCGTCCCATCACACACTCCCGGGGTCAGACACAGAGAGATTATTCCTCTACACGGTCCCAACAAACGCTCCCGGGGTTAGACACAGAGTCATTATTCCTCTACACGGTCACATCAAAGTCTTCCGGGGTCAGACACAGAGAGATTATTCCTCTACACGGTCCCATCACACACGCCCGGGGTCAGACACATTGTGATTATTCCTCTACACGGTACCATCACACACTCCCGGTGTCAGACACAGTGTGAATCTCCTTCCACACCGTCCCATCACACTCTCCCGGGGTCAGACACACAGTGATTATTCCTCTACACGGTCCCATCAAACACTCCCGGGGTCAGACACAGAGTGATTATTCCTCTACACGGTCCCATCAAACACTCCCGGGGTCTGACACAGAGTGATTATTCCTCTACACGGTCCCATCAAACACTCCCGGGGTCAGACACAGAGTCATTATTCCTCTACACGGTCACATCAAACTCTTCCGGGGTCAGACACAGAGTGATTATTCCTCTACACGGTACCATCACACACCCCCGGTGTCAGACACAGTGTGAATCTCCTTCAACACCGTCCCATCACACTCTCCCCGGGGTCCGACACACAGTGATTATTCCTCTACACGGTCCCATCAAACACTCCCGGGGTCAGACACAGAGTGATTATTCCTCTACACGGTCCCATCAAACACTCCCGGGGTCTGACACAGAGTGATTATTCCTCTACACGGTCCCATCAAACACTCCCGGGGTCAGACACAGAGTCATTATTCCTCTACACGGTCCCATCACACACGCCCGGGGTCAGACACATTGTGATTATTCCTCTACACGGTACCATCACACACTCCCGGTGTCAGACACAGTGTGAATCTCCTTCCACACCGTCCCATCACACTCTCCCGGGGTCAGACACACAGTGATTATTCCTCTACACGGTCCCATCAAACACTCCCGGGGTCAGACACAGAGTGATTATTCCTCTACACGGTCCCATCAAACACTCCCGGGGTCTGACACAGAGTGATTATTCCTCTACACGGTCCCATCAAACACTCCCGGGGTCAGACACAGAGTCATTATTCCTCTACACGGTCACATCAAACTCTTCCGGGGTCAGACACAGAGTGATTATTCCTCTACACGGTACCATCACACACCCCCGGTGTCAGACACAGTGTGAATCTCCTTCAACACCGTCCCATCACACTCTCCCCGGGGTCCGACACACAGTGATTATTCCTCTACACGGTCCCATCAAACACTCCCGGGGTCAGACACAGAGTGATTATTCCTCTACACGGTCCCATCAAACACTCCCGGGGTCTGACACAGAGTGATTATTCCTCTACACGGTCCCATCAAACACTCCCGGGGTCAGACACAGAGTCATTATTCCTCTACACGGTCACATCAAACTCTTCCGGGGTCAGACACAGAGTGATTATTCCTCTACACGGTCCCATCAAACACTCCCGGGGTCAGACACAGAGTGATTATTCCTCTACACGGTCCCAACAAACACTCCAGGTGTCAGACACAGTGTGAATCTCCTTCCACACCGTCCCATCACACACTCCCGTGGTCAGACACAGAGTGATTATTCCTCTACACGGTCCCATCAAACACTCCCGGGGTCTGACACAGAGTGATTATTCCTCTACACGGTCCCATCAAACACTCCCGGAGTCAGACACAGAGTGAATCTCTATACACGCCGTCCCATCACACACTCCCGGCGTCAGACACAGAGTGATTATTCCTCTACACGGTCCCATCAAACACTCCCGGGGTCAGACACAGAGTGATTATTCCTCTACACGGTCCCAACAAACACTCCAGGTGTCAGACACAGTGTGAATCTCCTTCCACACCGTCCCATCACACACTCCCGTGGTCAGACACAGAGTGATTATTCTTCTCCACGGTCCCATCAAACACTCCCGGGGTCAGACACAGTGTGAATCTCCTTCCACACCGTCCCATCACACTCTCCCGGGGTCAGACACGGAGTGATTATTCCTCTACACGGTCCCATCAAACACTCCCGGGGTCAGACACAGAGAGATTATTCCTCTACACTGTCCCAGCAAACACTCCCGGGGTCAGGCACAGAGTCATTATTCCTCTACACGGTCACATCAAACTCTTCCGGGGTCAGACACAGAGTGAATCTCCTTCAACACCGTCCCATCACACACTCCCGGGGTCAGACACAGAGTGATTATTCCTCTACACGGTACCATCAAACAGTTCCGGGGTCAGACACAGAGAGATTATTCCTCTACACGGTCCCAGCAAACACTCCCGGGGTCAGGCACAGAGTCATTATTCCTCTACACGGTCACATCAAACTCTTCCGGGGTCAGACACAGAGTGATTATTCCTCAACCCGGTACCATCACACACTCCCGGTGTCAGACACAGTGTGAATCTCCTTCAACACCGTCCCATCACACACTCCCGTGGTCAGACACAGAGTGATTATTCCTCTACACGGCCCGATCAAACTCACCCAGGGTCATACACAGAGTGATTATTCCTCTACACGTTCCCATCAAACGCTCCCGGGGGTCAGACACAGAGTGATTATTCCTCTACACGGTCCCATCAAACACTCACGGGGTCAGACACAGAGTGAATCTCCGTCCACACCGTCCCAACACACACTCCCGGGGTCAGACAGAGCGATTATTCCTCTACACGGACCCAGCAAACACTCCCGGGGTCAGACACAGAGTGAATCTCCCTCCACACCGTCCCGTCACAAACTCCCGGTGTCAGACACAGAGTGATTATTCCTCTACACCGCCCATCACACACTCCCGGGGTCAGACACAGAGTGAATCTCCCTCCACACGGTCCCATCACAAACTCCCAGGGTCATACACAGAGGGATTATTCCTCAACATGGTCCCATCAAACACTGCCGGGGTCAGACACAGAGTGAATCTCCCTCCACTCCGTCGCATCACACACTCCCGGGGTCAGACACAGAGTGATTATTCCTCTACACGGTTCCATCACACACACCCGGGTACAGAGACAGAGTGATTATTCCTCTACACGGCCCCATCAAACTCTTCCGGGGTCAGACACAGAGTGATTATTCCTCAACCCGGTACCATCACACACTCCCGGTGTCAGACACAGTGTGAATCTCCTTCAACACCGTCCCATCACACACTCCCGGGGTCAGACACAGAGTGATTATTCCTCTACACGGCCCCATCAAACTCTCCCGGGGTCAGACACAGAGTGATTATTCCTCTACACAGTCCCATCAAACACACCCGGGGTCAGACACAGAGTGAATCTCCCTCCACGCCATCCCATCACACTCTCCCGGGGTCAGACACAGAGTGATTATTCCTCTACACGGTCCCATCAAACACTCCCGTGGTCAGACACAGAGTGATTATTCCTCTACACGGCCCGATCAAACTCTCCCAGGGTCATACACAGAGTGATTATTCCTCTACACGTTCCCATCAAACGCTCCCGGGTGTCAGACACAGAGTGATTATTCCTCTACACGGTCCCATCAAACACTCCCGGGGTCAGACACAGAGTGAATCTCCGTCCACACCGTCCCAACACACACTCCCGGGGTCAGTCAGAGTGATTATTCCTCTACACGGACCCAGCAAACACTCCCGGGGTCAGACACAGAGTGAATCTCCCTCCACACCGTCCCGTCACAAACTCCCGGTGTCAGACACAGAGTGATTATTCCTCTACACCGCCCATCACACACTCCCGGGGTCAGACACAGAGTGAATCTCCCTCCACACTGTCCCATCACAAACTCCCAGGGTCATACACAGAGGGATTATTCCTCAACACGGTCCCATCAAACACTGCCGGGGTCAGACACAGAGTGATTTTTCCTCTACAGGGTCCCATCAAACACTCCCGGGGTCAGGCACACAGTGATTTTTCCTCTACACGGTCCCATGAAACACTCCCGGGGTCAGACAGAGTGAATCTCCCCCCACGCCGTCCCATCACACACTCCCGGGGTCAGACACAGTGAGAATCTCCCTCCACACCTACCCATCACACACTCCCGTGGTCAGACACAGTACGATTATTCCTCTCCACGGTCCCATCAAGCACTCCCGGGGTCAGACACAGTGTGAGTCTCCTTCCACACCGTCCCATCACACTCTCCCGGGGTCAGACACAGAGTGATTATTGCTCTACACCGTCCCATCAAACTCTCCAGGTGTCAGACACAGAGTGAATCTCCGTCCACACCGTCCCATCACACACTCCCGGGGTCAGACACAGAGAGATTATTCCTCTACACGGTCCCAACAAACGCTCCCGGGGTTAGACACAGAGTCATTATTCCTCTACACGGTCACATCAAAGTCTTCCGGGGTCAGACACAGAGAGATTATTCCTCTACACGGTCCCATCACACACGCCCGGGGTCAGACACAGTGTGATTATTCCTCTACACGGTACCATCACACACTCCCGTTGTCAGACACAGTGTGAATCTCCTTCCACACCGTCCCATCACACTCTCCCGGGGTCAGACACACAGTGATTATTCCTCTACACGGTCCCATCAAACACTCCCGGGGTCTGACACAGAGTGATTATTCCTCTACAGTCCCATCAAACACTCCCGGGGTCAGACACAGAGTCATTATTCCTCTACACGGTCACATCAAACTCTTCCGGGGTCAGACACAGAGTGATTATTCCTCTACACGGTACCATCACACACTCCCGGTGACAGACACAGTGTGAATCTCCTTCAACACCGTCCCATCACACTCTCCCCGGGGTCCGACACACAGTGATTATTCCTCTACAGGGACCCATCAAACACTCCCGGAGTCAGACACAGAGTGAATCTCTCTACACGCCGTCCCATCACACACTCCCGGCGTCAGACACAGAGTGATTATTCCTCTACACGGTCCCATCAAACACTCCCGGGGTCAGACACAGAGTGATTATTCCTCTACACGGTCCCATCAAACACTCCGGGTGTCAGACACAGTGTGAATCTCCTTCCACACCGTCCCATCACACTCACCAGGGGTCAGACACAGAGTGAATCTCCCTCCACACCGTCCCATCACACACTCCCGTGGTCAGACACAGAGTGATTATTCTTCTCCACGGTCCCATCAAACACTCCCGGGGTCAGACACAGAGTGTATCTCCCTCCACACCGTCCCATCACACACTCCCGTGGTCAGACACAGAGTGATTATTCTTCTCCACGGTCCCATCACACTCTCCCGGGGTCAGACACGGAGTGATTATTCCTCTACACGGTCCCATCAAACACTCCCGGGGTCAGACACAGAGAGATTATTCCTCTACACGGTACCATCAAACAGTCCCGGGGTCAGACACAGAGAGATTATTCCTCTACACGGTCCCAGCAAACACTCCCGGGGTCAGGCACAGAGTCATTATTCCTCTACACGGTCACATCAAACTCTTCCGGGGTCAGACACAGAGTGAATCTCCTTCAACACCGTCCCATCACACACTCCCGGGGTCAGACACAGAGTGATTATTCCTCTACACGGTACCATCAAACAGTTCCGGGGTCAGACACAGAGAGATTATTCCTCTACACGGTCCCAGCAAACACTCCCGGGGTCAGGCACAGAGTCATTATTCCTCTACACGGTCACATCAAACTCTTCCGGGGTCAGACACAGAGTGATTATTCCTCAACCCGGTACCATCACACACTCCCGGTGTCAGACACAGTGTGAATCTCCTTCAACACCGTCCCATCACACACTCCCGTGGTCAGACACAGAGTGATTATTCCTCTACACTGCCCGATCAAACTCACCCAGGGTCATACACAGAGTGATTATTCCTCTACACGTTCCCATCAAACGCTCCCGGGGGTCAGACACAGAGTGATTATTCCTCTACACGGTCCCATCAAACACTCCCGGGGTCAGACACAGAGTGAATCTCCGTCCACACCGTCCCAACACACACTCCCGGGGTCAGACAGAGTGATTATTCCTCTACACGGACCCAGCAAACACTCCCGGGGTCAGACACAGAGTGAATCTCCCTCCACACCGTCCCGTCACATACTCCCGGTGTCAGACACAGAGTGATTATTCCTCTACACCGCCCATCACACACTCCCGGGGTCAGACACAGAGTGAATCTCCCTCCACACGGTCCATTCACAAACTCCCAGGGTCATACACAGAGGGATTATTCCTCAACACGGTCCCATCAAACACTGCCGGGGTCAGACACAGAGTGAATCTCCCTCCACTCCGTCGCATCACACACTCCCGGGGTCAGACACAGAGTGATTATTCCTCTACACGGTTCCATCACACACACCCGGGTACAGAGACAGAGTGATTATTCCTCTACACGGCCCCATCAAACTCTTCCGGGGTCAGACACAGAGTGATTATTCCTCAACCCGGTACCATCACACACTCCCGGTGTCAGACACAGTGTGAATCTCCTTCAACACCGTCCCATCACACACTCCCGGGGTCAGACACAGAGTGATTATTCCTCTACACGGCCCCATCAAACTCTCCCGGGGTCAGACACAGAGTTATTATTCCTCTACACAGTCCCATCAAACACACCCGGGGTCAGACACAGAGTGAATCTCCCTCCACGCCATCCCATCACACTCTCCCGGGGTCAGACACAGAGTGATTATTCCTCTACACGGTCCCATCAAACACTCCCGTGGTCAGACACAGAGTGATTATTCCTCTACACGGCCCGATCAAACTCTCCCAGGGTCATACACAGAGTGATTATTCCTCTACACGTTCCCATCAAACGCTCCCGGGGGTCAGACACAGAGTGATTATTCCTCTACACGGTCCCATCAAACACTCCCGGGGTCAGACACAGAGTGAATCTCCGTCCACACCGTCCCAACACACACTCCCGGGGTCAGACAGAGTGATTATTCCTCTACACGGACCCAGCAAACACTCCCGGGGTCAGACACAGAGTGAATCTCCCTCCACACCGTCCCGTCACAAACTCCCGGTGTCAGACACAGAGTGATTATTCCTCTTCACCGCCCATCACACACTCCCGGGGTCAGACACAGAGTGAATCTCCCTCCACACTGTCCCATCACAAACTCCCAGGGTCATACACAGAGGGATTATTCCTCAACACGGTCCCATCAAACACTGCCGGGGTCAGACACAGAGTGAATCTCCCTCCACTCCGTCGCATCACACACTCCCGGGGTCAGACACAGAGTGATTATTCCTCTACACGGTTCCATCACACACACCCGGGTACAGAGACAGAGTGATTATTCCTCTCCACGGTCCCATCAAACACTCCCGGGGTCAAACACAGAGTGATTATTCCTCTACACGGCCCCATCAAACTCTCCCGGGGTCAGATACAGAGTGATTATTCCTCTACACGGTCCCATCAAACACTCCCGGGGTCAGACACAGAGTGAAACTCCCTCCACGCCATCCCACCACACTCTCCCGGGGTCAGACACAGAGTGATTATTCCTCTACACGGTCCCATCAAACACTCCGTTGGTCAGACACAGAGTGATTATTCCTCTACACGGCCCCATCAAACTCTCCCGGGGTCAGACACAGAGTGATTATTCCTCTCCACGGTCCCATCAAACACTCCGGGTGTAAGACACAGAGTGATTATTCCACTACAAGGTCCCATCACACACTCCCGGGGTCAGACACAGAGAGATTATTCCTCTACACGATACCATCAAACACTCCGGGTGTAAGACACAGAGTGATTATTCCACTACAAGGTCCCATCACACACTCCCGGGGTCAGACACAGAGTGATTATTCCTCTACACTGTCCCATCAAACACTCCCGGGGTCAGAGACAGAGAGATTATTCCTCTACACCGTCGCATCAAACACTCCCGGGGTCAGACACAGAGTGAATCTCAATCCTCACCGTCCCATCAGACACTCCCGGGTTCAGACACAGAGAGATTATTCCTCTACATGGTCCCATCACACACTCCCGGGGTCAGACACAGAGTGATTATTCCTCTCCACGGTCCCATCAAACACTCCCGGGGTCAGACACAGATTGATTATTCCTCTACACGGTCCCATCAAACACACCCGGGGTCAGACACAGAGTGATTATTCCTCTACACGGTACCATCACACACTCCCGGTGTCAGACACAGTGTGAATCTCCTTCAACACCGTCCCATCACACACTCCCGGGGTCAGACACAAAGTGATTATTCCTCTACACGGTCCCATCACACACTCCCGGGGTCAGACACAGATTGATTATTCCTCTACACGGTACCATCACACACTCCCGGTGTCAGACACAGTGTGAATCTCCTTCAACACCGTCCCATCACACACTCCCGGGGTCAGACACAGAGTGATTATTCCTCTACACGGTCCCATCAAACACTCCCGGGGTCAGACACAGAGTGATTATTCCTCTACACGGCCAAATCAAACGCTCCCGGGGTCAGACACAGAGTGATTATTCCTCTACACGGTACCATCACACTCTCCCGGTGTCAGACACAGAGAGATTATTCCTCTACACGGTACCATCAAACACTCCCGTGGTCAGGCACAGAGTGATTATTCCTCTACACGGTCCCATCAAACACTCCCGGGGTCAGACACAGAGTGATTATTCCTCTACACGGCCAAATCAAACGCTCCCGGGGTCAGACACAGAGTGATTATTCCTCTACACGGTACCATCACACTCTCCCGGTGTCAGACACAGAGTGATTATTCCTCTACACGGTCCCATCAAACACTCCCGTGGTCAGACACAGAGTGATTATTCCTCTACACGTTCCCATCAAACGCTCCCGGGGGTCAGACACAGAGTGATTATTCCTCTACACGGTCCCATGAAACACTCCCGGGGTCAGACACAGAGTGAATCTCCGTCCACTCCGTCCCGTCACAAATTCCCGGGGTCAGACACAGAGAGATTATTCCTCTACACGGTCCCAGCAAACACTCCCGAGGTCAGACACAGAGTCATTATTCCTCTACACGGTCACATCAAACTCTTCCGGTGTCAGACACAGAGTGATTATTCCTCAACACGGTACCATCACACACTCCCGGTGTCAGACACAGTGTGAATCTCCTTCAACACCGTCCCATCACACACTCCCGGGGTCAGACACCGAGTGATTATTCCTCTCCACGGTCCATCAAACACTCCCGGGGTCAGACACAGAGTGATTATTCCACTACACGGTCCCTTCAAACACACCCGGGGACAGACACAGAGTGAATCTCCCTCCACGCCATCCCATCACACTCTCCCAGGGTCAGACACAGCGTAATTATTCCTCTACACGGTCCCATCAAACACTCCCGGGGTCAGACACAGAGAGATTATTCCTCTACACGGTCACATCAAACTCCTCCGAGGTCAGACACAGAGAGATTATTCCTCAACACGGTACCATCACACACTCCCGGTTTCAGACACAGAGTCATTATTCCTCTACACGGTCCCATCACACACTCCCTGGGTCAGACACAGAGTGAATATTCCTCTCCACTGTCCCATCAAACACTCCCGTGGTCAGAGACAGAGTGATTATTCCTCTACACGGTCCCATCAAACACTCCGGGTGTAAGACACAGAGTGATTATTCCACTACAAGGTCCCATCAAACACTCCCGGGGTCAGACACAGAGTGAATCTCAATCCACAGCGTCCCATCACACACTCCCGGGGTCAGACACAGAGTGATTATTCCTCTACACTGTCCCATCAAACACTCCCGGGGTCAGAGACAGAGAGATTATTCCTCTACACCGTCGCATCAAACACTCCCGGGGTCAGACACAGAGTGAATCTCAATCCTCACCGTCCCATCAGACACTCCCGGGTTCAGACACAGAGAGATTATTCCTCTACAGGGTCTCATCACACACTCCCGGGGTCAGACACAGAGTGATTATTCCTCTCCACGGTCCCATCAAACACTCCCGGGGTCAGACACAGATTGATTATTCCTCTACACGGTCCCATCAAACACACCCGGGGTCAGACACAGAGTGATTATTCCTCTACACGGTACCATCACACACTCCCGGTGTCAGGCACAGTGTGAATCTCCTTCAACACCGTCCCATCACACACTCCCGGGGTCAGACACAGAGTGATTATTCCTCTACACGGTCCCATCACACACTCCCGGGGTCAGACACAGATTGATTATTCCTCTACACGGTACCATCACACACTCCCGGTGTCAGACACAGTGTGAATCTCCTTCAAAACCGTCCCATCACACACTCCCGGGGTCAGACACAGAGTGATTATTCCTCTACACGGTCCCATCAAACACTCCCGGGGTCAGACACAGAGTGATTATTCCTCTACACGGCCAAATCAAACGCTCCCGGGGTCAGACACAGAGTGATTATTCCTCTACACGGTACCATCACACTCTCCCGGTGTCAGACACAGAGAGATTATTCCTCTACACGGTACCATCAAACACTCCCGTGGTCAGGCACAGATTGAATCTCAATCCTCTTCGTCCCATCACACAGTCCCGGGGTCAGACACAGAGTGATTATTCCTCAACACCGTCCCATCACCCAGTCCCGGGGTCAGACACAGAGTGAATCTCAATCCTCACCGACCCATCACACACTCCCGGGGTCAGACACAGAGAGATTATTCCTCTACACGGTACCATCAAACAGTCCCGGGGTCAGACCCAGAGAGATTATACCTCTACACGGTACCAGCAAACACTCCCGGGGTCAGACACAGAGAGATTATTCCTCTACACGGTCACATCAAACTCCTCCGAGGTCAGACACAGAGAGATTATTCCTCAACACGGTACCATCACACACTCCCGGTTTCAGACACAGAGTCATTATTCCTCTACACGGTCCCATCACACACTCCCTGGGTCAGACACAGAGTGAATATTCCTCTCCACTGTCCCATCAAACACTCCCGTGGTCAGAGACAGAGTGATTATTCCTCTACACGGTCCCATCAAACACTCCGGGTGTAAGACACAGAGTGATTATTCCACTACAAGGTCCCATCAAACACTCCCGGGGTCAGACACAGAGTGAATCTCAATCCACAGCGTCCCATCACACACTCCCGGGGTCAGACACAGAGTGATTATTCCTCTACACTGTCCCATCAAACACTCCCGGGGTCAGAGACAGAGAGATTATTCCTCTACACCGTCGCATCAAACACTCCCGGGGTCAGACACAGAGTGAATCTCAATCCTCACCGTCCCATCAGACACTCCCGGGTTCAGACACAGAGAGATTATTCCTCTACAGGGTCTCATCACACACTCCCGGGGTCAGACACAGAGTGATTATTCCTCTCCACGGTCCCATCAAACACTCCCGGGGTCAGACACAGATTGATTATTCCTCTACACGGTCCCATCAAACACACCCGGGGTCAGACACAGAGTGATTATTCCTCTACACGGTACCATCACACACTCCCGGTGTCAGGCACAGTGTGAATCTCCTTCAACACCGTCCCATCACACACTCCCGGGGTCAGACACAGAGTGATTATTCCTCTACACGGTCACATCAAACTCCTCCGAGGTCAGACACAGAGAGATTATTCCTCAACACGGTACCATCACACACTCCCGGTTTCAGACACAGAGTCATTATTCCTCTACACGGTCCCATCACACACTCCCTGGGTCAGACACAGAGTGAATATTCCTCTCCACTGTCCCATCAAACACTCCCGTGGTCAGAGACAGAGTGATTATTCCTCTACACGGTCCCATCAAACACTCCGGGTGTAAGACACAGAGTGATTATTCCACTACAAGGTCCCATCAAACACTCCCGGGGTCAGACACAGAGTGAATCTCAATCCACAGCGTCCCATCACACACTCCCGGGGTCAGACACAGAGTGATTATTCCTCTACACTGTCCCATCAAACACTCCCGGGGTCAGAGACAGAGAGATTATTCCTCTACACCGTCGCATCAAACACTCCCGGGGTCAGACACAGAGTGAATCTCAATCCTCACCGTCCCATCAGACACTCCCGGGTTCAGACACAGAGAGATTATTCCTCTACAGGGTCTCATCACACACTCCCGGGGTCAGACACAGAGTGATTATTCCTCTCCACGGTCCCATCAAACACTCCCGGGGTCAGACACAGATTGATTATTCCTCTACACGGTCCCATCAAACACACCCGGGGTCAGACACAGAGTGATTATTCCTCTACACGGTACCATCACACACTCCCGGTGTCAGGCACAGTGTGAATCTCCTTCAACACCGTCCCATCACACACTCCCGGGGTCAGACACAGAGTGATTATTCCTCTACACGGTCCCATCACACACTCCCGGGGTCAGACACAGATTGATTATTCCTCTACACGGTACCATCACACACTCCCGGTGTCAGACACAGTGTGAATCTCCTTCAAAACCGTCCCATCACACACTCCCGGGGTCAGACACAGAGTGATTATTCCTCTACACGGTCCCATCAAACACTCCCGGGGTCAGACACAGAGTGATTATTCCTCTACACGGCCAAATCAAACGCTCCCGGGGTCAGACACAGAGTGATTATTCCTCTACACGGTACCATCACACTCTCCCGGTGTCAGACACAGAGAGATTATTCCTCTACACGGTACCATCAAACACTCCCGTGGTCAGGCACAGATTGAATCTCAATCCTCTTCGTCCCATCACACAGTCCCGGGGTCAGACACAGAGTGATTATTCCTCAACACCGTCCCATCACACAGTCCCGGGGTCAGACACAGAGTGAATCTCAATCCTCACCGACCCATCACACACTCCCGGGGTCAGACACAGAGAGATTATTCCTCTACACGGTACCATCAAACAGTCCCGGGGTCAGACCCAGAGAGATTATACCTCTACACGGTACCAGCAAACACTCCCGGGGTCAGACACAGAGAGATTATTCCTCTACACGGTCACATCAAACTCCTCCGAGGTCAGACACAGAGAGATTATTCCTCAACACGGTACCATCACACACTCCCGGTTTCAGACACAGAGTCATTATTCCTCTACACGGTCCCATCACACACTCCCTGGGTCAGACACAGAGTGAATATTCCTCTCCACTGTCCCATCAAACACTCCCGTGGTCAGAGACAGAGTGATTATTCCTCTACACGGTCCCATCAAACACTCCGGGTGTAAGACACAGAGTGATTATTCCACTACAAGGTCCCATCAAACACTCCCGGGGTCAGACACAGAGTGAATCTCAATCCACAGCGTCCCATCACACACTCCCGGGGTCAGACACAGAGTGATTATTCCTCTACACTGTCCCATCAAACACTCCCGGGGTCAGAGACAGAGAGATTATTCCTCTACACCGTCGCATCAAACACTCCCGGGGTCAGACACAGAGTGAATCTCAATCCTCACCGTCCCATCAGACACTCCCGGGTTCAGACACAGAGAGATTATTCCTCTACAGGGTCTCATCACACACTCCCGGGGTCAGACACAGAGTGATTATTCCTCTCCACGGTCCCATCAAACACTCCCGGGGTCAGACACAGATTGATTATTCCTCTACACGGTCCCATCAAACACACCCGGGGTCAGACACAGAGTGATTATTCCTCTACACGGTACCATCACACACTCCCGGTGTCAGGCACAGTGTGAATCTCCTTCAACACCGTCCCATCACACACTCCCGGGGTCAGACACAGAGTGATTATTCCTCTACACGGTCCCATCACACACTCCCGGGGTCAGACACAGATTGATTATTCCTCTACACGGTACCATCACACACTCCCGGTGTCAGACACAGAGTGATTATTCCTCTACACGGTCCCATCAAACACTCCCGGGGTCAGACACAGAGTGATTATTCCTCTACACGGTCCCATCAAACACTCCCGGGGTCAGACACAGAGTGATTATTCCTCTACACGGCCAAATCAAACGCTCCCGGGGTCAGACACAGAGTGATTATTCCTCTACACGGTACCATCACACTCTCCCGGTGTCAGACACAGAGAGATTATTCCTCTACACGGTACCATCAAACACTCCCGTGGTCAGGCACAGATTGAATCTCAATCCTCTTCGTCCCATCACACAGTCCCGGGGTCAGACACAGAGTGATTATTCCTCAACACCGTCCCATCACACACTCCCGGGGTCAGACACAGAGTGATTATTCCTCTCCACGGTCCATCAAACACTCCCGGGGTCAGACACAGAGTGATTATTCCACTACACGGTCCCATCAAACACACCCGGGGTCAGACACAGAGTGAATCTCCCTCCACGCCATCCCATCACACTCTCCCAGGGTCAGACACAGCGTGATTATTCCTCTACACGGTCCCATCAAACAGTCCCGGGGTCAGACACAGAGAGATTATTCCTCTACACGGTCCCAGCAAACAGACCCGGGGTCAGGCACAGAGTCATTATTCCTCTACACGGTCACATCAAACTCTTCCGGGGTCAGACACAGAGTGATTATTCCTCAACACGGTACCATCACACACTCCCGGTGTCAGACACAGTGTGAATCTCCTTCAACACCGTCCCATCACACACTCCCGGGGTCAAACACAGAGTGATTATTCCTCTACACGGCCCCATCAAACTCTTCCGGGGTCAGACACATAGTGATTATTCCTCTACACGGTCCCATCAAACACTCCCGGGGTCAGACACAGAGTGAATCTCAATCCACAGCGTCCCAACACACACTCCCGGGGTCAGACACAGAGAGATTATTCCTCTACACGGTACCATCAAACACTCCCGTGGTCAGGCACAGATTGAATCTCAATCCTCTTCGTCCCATCACACAGTCCCGGGGTCAGACACAGAGTGATTATTCCTCAACACCGTCCCATCACACACTCCCGGGGTCAGACACAGAGTGATTATTCCTCTCCACGGTCCATCAAACACTCCCGGGGTCAGACACAGAGTGATTATTCCACTACACGGTCCCATCAAACACACCCGGGGTCAGACACAGAGTGAATCTCCCTCCACGCCATCCCATCACACTCTCCCAGGGTCAGACACAGCGTGATTATTCCTCTACACGGTCCCATCAAACAGTCCCGGGGTCAGACACAGAGAGATTATTCCTCTACACGGTCCCAGCAAACAGACCCGGGGTCAGGCACAGAGTCATTATTCCTCTACACGGTCACATCAAACTCTTCCGGGGTCAGACACAGAGTGATTATTCCTCAACACGGTACCATCACACACTCCCGGTGTCAGACACAGTGTGAATCTCCTTCAACACCGTCCCATCACACACTTCCGGGGTCAGACACAGAGAGATTATTCCTCTACATGGTGCCATCAAACACTCCCGGGGTCTGACACAGAGAGATTATTCCTCTACACGGTCCCATCAAGCACTCCCGGGGTCAGACACAAAGTGAATCTCAATCCTCACCGTCCCATCACACACTCCCGGGGTCAGACACAGAGAGATTATTCCTCTACACGGTACCATCAAACAGTCCCGGGGTCAGACCCAGAGAGATTATTCCCCTACACGGTCACATCAAACTCTTCCGAGGTCAGACACAGAGAGATTATTCCTCAACACGGTACCATCACACACTCCCGGTTTCAGACACAGAGTCATTATTCCTCTACACGGTCCCATCAAACACTCCCGTTGTCAGACACAGTGTGAATCTCCTTCCACACCGTCCCATCACACACTCGCTGGGTCAGACACAGAGAGAATATTCCTCTCCACGGTCCCATCAAACACTGCGGGGGTAAGACACAGAGTGATTATTCCACTACAAGGTCCCATCAAACACTCCCGGGGTCAGACACAGAGTGATTATTCCTCTACACGTTCCCATCAAACACTCCCGGGGTCAGACACAGAGTGAATCTCCCTCCACGCCATCCCATCACACTCTCCCGGGGTCAGACACAGAGTGATTATTCCTCTACACGGTCCCATCAAACACTCCCGTGGTCAGACGCAGAGTGAATCTCCCTCCACGCCATCCCATCACACTATCCCGGGGTCTGACACAGAGTGATTATTCCTCTACACGGTCCCATCAAACACTCCCGTGGTCAGACACAGAGTGATTATTCCTCTACACGGCCCGATCAAACTCTCCCGGGGTCATACACAGAGTGATTATTCCTCTACACGTTCCCATCAAACGCTCCCGGGGGTCAGACACAGAGTGATTATTCCTCTACACGGTCCCATGAAACACTCCCGGGGTCAGACACAGAGTGAATCTCCGTCCACTCCGTCCCGTCACAAATTCCCGGGGTCAGACACAGAGAGATTATTCCTCTACACGGTCCCAGCAAACACTCCCGAGGTCAGACACAGAGTCATTATTCCTCTACACGGTCACATCAAACTCTTCCGGTGTCAGACACAGAGTGATTATTCCTCAACACGGTACCATCACACACTCCCGGTGTCAGACACAGTGTGAATCTCCTTCAACACCGTCCCATCACACACTCCCGGGGTCAGACACCGAGTGATTATTCCTCTCCACGGTCAATCAAACACTCCCGGGGTCAGACACAGAGTGATTATTCCACTACACGGTCCCTTCAAACACACCCGGGGTCAGACACAGAGTGAATCTCCCTCCACGCCATCCCATCACACTCTCCCAGGGTCAGACACAGCGTGATTATTCCTCTACACGGTCCCATCAAACACTCCCGGGGTCAGACACAGAGAGATTATTCCTCTACACGGTACCATCAAACAGTCCCGGGGTCAGACACAGAGTGAATCTCAATCCTCTCCGTCCCATCACACACTCCCGGGGTCAGACACAGAGAGATTATTCCTCTACACGGTACCATCAAACAGTCCCGGGGTCAGACCCAGAGAGATTATTCCTCTACACGGTCCCAGCAATCACTCCCGGGGTCAGGCAGAGAGTCATTATTCCTCTACACGGTACCATCAAATAGTCCCGGGGTCAGACCCAGAGAGATTATTCCTCTACACGGTCACATCAAACTCCTCCGAGGTCAGACACAGGGAGATTATTCCTCAACACGGTACCATCACACACTCCCGGTTTCAGACACAGAGTTATTATTCCTCTACACGGTCCCATCAAACACTCCCGGTGTCAGACACAGTGTGAATCTCCTTCCACACCGTCCCATCACACACTCCCTGGGTCAGACACAGAGTGAATATTCCTCTCCACTGTCCCATCAAACACTCCCGTGGTCAGACACAGAGTGATTATTCCTCTACACGGTCCCATCAAACACTCCGGGTGTAAGACACAGAGTGATTATTCCACTACAAGGTCCCATCAAACACTCCCGGGGTCAGACACAGAGTGAATCTCAATCCACAGCGTCCCATCACACACTCCCGGGGTCAGACACAGAGTGATTATTCCTCTACACGGTCCCATCAAACACTCCCGGGGTCAGAGACAGAGAGATTATTCCTCTACACCGTCGCATCAAACACTCCCGGGGTCAGACACAGAGTGAACCTCAATCCTCACCGTCCCATCAGACACTCCCGGGTTCAGTCACAGAGAGATTACTCCTCTACAGGGTCCCATCACACACTCCCGGGGTCAGACACAGAGTGATTATTCCTCTCCACGGTCCCATCAAACACTCCCGGGGTCAGACACAGATTGATTATTCCTCTACACGGTCCCATCAAACACACCCGGGGTCAGACACAGAGTGATTATTCCTCTACACGGTACCATCACACACTCCCGGTGTCAGACACAGTGTGAATCTCCTTCAACACCGTCCCATCACACACTCCCGGGGTCAGACACAGAGTGATTATTCCTCTACACGGTCCCATCACACACTCCCGGGGTCAGACACAGAGTGATTATTCCTCTACACGGTACCATCACACACTCCCGGTGTCAGACACAGTGTGAATCTCCTTCAACACCGTCCCATCACACACTCCCGGGGTCAGACACAGAGTGATTATTCCTCTACACGGTCCCATCAAACACTCCCGGGGTCTGACACAGAGTGATTATTCCTCTACACGGCCAAATCAAACGCTCCCGGGGTCAGACACAGAGTGATTATTCCTCTACACGGTACCATCACACTCTCCCGGTGTCAGACACAGAGAGATTATTCCTCTACACGGTCCCATCAAGCACTCCCGGGGTCAGACACAGAGTGAATCTCAATCCTCTCCGTCCCATCACACACTCCCGGGGTCAGACACAGAGAGATTATTCCACTACACGGTACCATCAAACAGTCCCGGGGTCAGACCCAGAGAGATTATTCCTCTACACGGTCCCAGCAAACACTCCCGGGGTCAGACACAGAGAGATTATTCCTCTACACGGTACCAGCAAACACTCCCGGGGTCAGACACAGAGAGATTATTCCTCTACACGGTCACATCAAACTCCTCCGAGGTCAGACACAGAGAGATTATTCCTCAACACGGTACCATCACACACTCCCGGTGTCAGACACAGTGTGAATCTCCTTCAACACCGTCCCATCACACACTCCCGGGGTCAGACACAGAGAGATTATTCCTCTACACGGTCCCATCAAACACTCCGGGTGTAAGACACAGAGTGATTATTCCACTACAAGGTCCCATCAAACACTCCCGGGGTCAGACACAGATTGAATCTCAATCCACAGCGTCCCATCACACACTCCCGGGGTCAGACACAGAGTGATTATTCCTCTACACGGTACCATCAAACACTCCCGGGGTCAGAGACAGATAGATTATTCCTCTACCCGGTCGTATCAAACACTCCCGGGGTCAGACACAGAGTGATTATTCCTCTACACGTTCCCATCAAACGCTCCCGGGGGTCAGACACAGAGTGATTATTCCTCTACACGGTCCCATGAAACACTCCCGGGGTCAGAGACAGAGTGAATCTCCGTCCACTCCGTCCCGTCACAAATTCCCGTGGTCAGACACAGAGAGATTATTCCTCTACACGGTCCCAGCAAACACTCCCGAGGTCAGACACAGAGTCATTATTCCTCTACACGGTCACATCAAACTCTTCCGGTGTCAGACACAGAGTGATTATTCCTCAACACGGTACCATCACACACTCCCGGTGTCAGACACAGTGTGAATCTCCTTCAACACCGTCCCATCACACTCTCCCGGGGTCAGACACCGAGTGATTATTCCTCTCCACGGTCCATCAAACACTCCCGGGGTCAGACACAGTTTGATTATTCCACTACACGGTCCCATCAAACACACCCGGGGTCAGACACAGAGTGAATCTCAATCCTCACCGTCCCATCACACTCTCCCAGGGTCAGACACAGAGTGATTATTCCTCTACACGGCCCGATCAAACTCTCCCGGGGTCATACACAGAGTGATTATTCCTCTACACGTTCCCATCAAACACTCCCGTTGTCAGACACAGTGTGAATCTCCTTCCACACCGTCCCATCACACACTCGCTGGGTCAGACACAGAGAGAATATTCCTCTCCACGGTCCCATCAAACACTGCGGGGGTAAGACACAGAGTGATTATTCCACTACAAGGGCCCATCAAACACTCCCGGGGTCAGACACAGAGTGATTATTCCTCTACACGTTCCCATCAAACACTCCCGGGTTCAGACACAGAGTGAATCTCCGTCCACTCCGTCCCGTCACAAATTCCCGGTGTCAGACACAGAGTGATTATTCCTCAACACCGTCCCATCACACACTCCCGGGGTCAGACACAGAGAGATTATTCCTCTACATGGTGCCATCAAACACTCCCGGGGTCAGACACAGAGAGATTATTCCTCTACACGGTCCCATCAAGCACTCCGGGGTCAGACACAGAGTGAATCTCAATCCTCACCGTCCCATCACACACTCCCGGGGTCAGACACAGAGAGATTATTCCTCTACACGGTACCAGCAAACACTCCCGGGGTCAGACACAGAGAGATTATTCCTCTACACGGTCACATCGAACTCCTCCGAGGTCAGACACAGAGAGATTATTCCTCAACACGGTACCATCACACACTCCCGGTTTCAGACACAGAGTCATTATTCCTCTACACGGTCCCATCAAACACTCCCGGTGTCAGACACAGTGTGAATCTCCTTCCACACCGTCCCATCACACACTCCCGGGGTCAGACACAGAGTGATTATTCCTCTCCACGGTCCATCAAACACTCCCGGGGTCAGACACAGAGTGATTATTCCACTACACGGTCCCATCAAACACACCCGGGGTCAGACACAGACTGAATCTCCCTCCACGCCATCCCATCACACTCTCCCAGGGTCAGACACAGCGTGATTATTCCTCTACACGGTCCCATCAAACAGTCCCGGGGTCAGACACAGAGAGATTATTCCTCTACACGGTCCCAGCAAACAGACCCGGGGTCAGGCACAGAGTCATTATTCCTCTACACGGTCACATCAAACTCTTCCGGGGTCAGACACAGAGTGATTATTCCTCAACACGGTACCATCACACACTCCCGGTGTCAGACACAGTGTGAATCTCCTTCAACACCGTCCCATCACACACTTCCGGGGTCAGACACAGAGAGATTATTCCTCTACATGGTGCCATCAAACACTCCCGGGGTCTGACACAGAGAGATTATTCCTCTACACGGTCCCATCAAGCACTCCCGGGGTCAGACACAAAGTGAATCTCAATCCTCACCGTCCCATCACACACTCCCGGGGTCAGACACAGAGAGATTATTCCTCTACACGGTACCATCAAACAGTCCCGGGGTCAGACCCAGAGAGATTATTCCCCTACACGGTCCCAGCAAACACTCCCGGGGTCAGACACAGAGAGATTATTCCACTACACGGTCACATCAAACTCTTCCGAGGTCAGACACAGAGAGATTATTCCTCAACACGGTACCATCACACACTCCCGGTTTCAGACACAGAGTCATTATTCCTCTACACGGTCCCATCAAACACTCCCGTTGTCAGACACAGTGTGAATCTCCTTCCACACCGTCCCATCACACACTCGCTGGGTCAGACACAGAGAGAATATTCCTCTCCACGGTCCCATCAAACACTGCGGGGGTAAGACTCAGAGTGATTATTCCACTACAAGGTCCCATCAAACACTCCCGGGGTCAGACACAGAGTGATTATTCCTCTACACGTTCCCATCAAACACTCCCGGGGTCAGACACAGAGTGAATCTCCCTCCACGCCATCCCATCACACTCTCCCGGGGTCAGACACAGAGTGATTATTCCTCTACACGGTCCCATCAAACACTCCCGTGGTCAGACGCAGAGTGAATCTCCCTCCACGCCATCCCATCACACTATCCCGGGGTCTGACACAGAGTGATTATTCCTCTACACGGTCCCATCAAACACTCCCGTGGTCAGACACAGAGTGATTATTCCTCTACACGGCCCGATCAAACTCTCCCGGGGTCATACACAGAGTGATTATTCCTCTACACGTTCCCATCAAACGCTCCCGGGGGTCAGACACAGAGTGATTATTCCTCTACACGGTCCCATGAAACACTCCCGGGGTCAGACACAGAGTGAATCTCCGTCCACTCCGTCCCGTCACAAATTCCCGGGGTCAGACACAGAGAGATTATTCCTCTACACGGTCCCAGCAAACACTCCCGAGGTCAGACACAGAGTCATTATTCCTCTACACGGTCACATCAAACTCTTCCGGTGTCAGACACAGAGTGATTATTCCTCAACACGGTACCATCACACACTCCCGGTTTCAGACACAGTGTGAATCTCCTTCAACACCGTCCCATCACACACTCCCGGGGTCAGACACCGAGTGATTATTCCTCTCCACGGTCCATCAAACACTCCCGGGGTCAGACACAGAGTGATTATTCCACTACACGGTCCCTTCAAACACACCCGGGGTCAGACACAGAGTGAATCTCCCTCCACGCCATCCCATCACACTCTCCCCGGGTCAGACACAGCGTGATTATTCCTCTACACGGTCCCATCAAACACTCCCGGGGTCAGACACAGAGAGATTATTCCTCTACACGGTACCATCAAACAGTCCCGGGGTCAGACACAGAGTGAATCTCAATCCTCTCCGTCACATCACACACTCCCGGGGTCAGACACAGAGAGATTATTCCTCTACACGGTACCATCAAACAGTCCCGGGGTCAGACCCAGAGAGATTATTCCTCTACACGGTCCCAGCAAACACTCCCGGGGTCAGAAACAGAGTGATTATTCCTCTACACAGTCCCATCAAACACTCCGGGTGTAAGACACAGAGTGATTATTCCACTACAAGGTCCCATCAAACACTCCCGGGGTCAGACACAGAGTGAATCTCAATCCACAGCGTCCCATCACACACTCCCGGGGTCAGACACAGAGTGATTATTCCTCTACACGGTCCCATCAAACACTCCCGGGGTCAGAGACAGAGTGATTATTCCTCAACACGGTACCATCACACACTCCCGGTGTCAGACACAGTGTGAATCTCCTTCAACACCGTCCCATCACACACTTCCGGGGTCAGACACAGAGAGATTATTCCTCTACATGGTGCCATCAAACACTCCCGGGGTCTGACACAGAGAGATTATTCCTCTACACGGTCCAATCAAGCACTCCCGGGGTCAGACACAAAGTGAATCTCAATCCTCACCGTCCCATCACACACTCCCGGGGTCAGACACAGAGAGATTATTCCTCTACACGGTCCCAGCAAACACTCCCGGGGTCAGAAACAGAGTCATTATTCCTCTACACGGTACCATCAAATAGTCCCGGGGTCAGACCCAGAGAGATTATTCCTCTACACGGTCACATCAAACTCCTCCGAGGTCAGACACAGGGAGATTATTCCTCAACACGGTACCATCACACACTCCCGGTTTCAGACACAGAGTCATTATTCCTCTACACGGTCCCATCAAACACTCCCGGTGTCAGACACAGTGTGAATCTCCTTCCACACCGTCCCATCACACACTCCCTGGGTCAGACACAGAGTGAATATTCCTCTCCACTGTCCCATCAAACACTCCCGTGGTCAGACACAGAGTGATTATTCCTCTACACGGTCCCATCAAACACTCCGGGTGTAAGACACAGAGTGATTATTCCACTACAAGGTCCCATCAAACACTCCCGGGGTCAGACACAGAGTGAATCTCAATCCACAGCGTCCCATCACACACTCCCGGGGTCAGACACAGAGTGATTATTCCTCTACACGGTCCCATCAAACACTCCCGGGGTCAGAGACAGAGTGATTATTCCTCAACACGGTACCATCACACACTCCCGGTGTCAGACACAGTGTGAATCTCCTTCAACACCGTCCCATCACACACTTCCGGGGTCAGACACAGAGAGATTATTCCTCTACATGGTGCCATCAAACACTCCCGGGGTCTGACACAGAGAGATTATTCCTCTACACGGTCCCATCAAGCACTCCCGGGGTCAGACACAAAGTGAATCTCAATCCTCACCGTCCCATCACACACTCCCGGGGTCAGACACAGAGAGATTATTCCTCTACACGGTACCATCAAACAGTCCCGGGGTCAGACCCAGAGAGATTATTCCCCTACACGGTCCCAGCAAACACTCCCGGGGTCAGACACAGAGAGATTATTCCACTACACGGTCACATCAAACTCTTCCGAGGTCAGACACAGAGAGATTATTCCTCAACACGGTACCATCACACACTCCCGGTTTCAGACACAGAGTCATTATTCCTCTACACGGTCCCATCAAACACTCCCATTGTCAGACACAGTGTGAATCTCCTTCCACACCGTCCCATCACACACTCGCTGGGTCAGACACAGAGAGAATATTCCTCTCCACGGTCCCATCAAACAATGCGGGGGTAAGACACAGAGTGATTATTCCACTACAAGGTCCCATCAAACACTCCCGGGGTCAGACACAGAGTGATTATTCCTCTACACGTTCCCATCAAACACTCCCGGGGTCCGACACAGAGTGAATCTCCCTCCACGCCATCCCATCACACTCTCCCGGGGTCAGACACAGAGTGATTATTCCTCTACACGGTCCCATCAAACACTCCCGTGGTCAGACGCAGAGTGAATCTCCCTCCACGCCATCCCATCACACTATCCCGGGGTCTGACACAGAGTGATTATTCCTCTACACGGTCCCATCAAACACTCCCGTGGTCAGACACAGAGTGATTATTCCTCTACACGGCCCGATCAAACTCTCCCGGGGTCATACACAGAGTGATTATTCCTCTACACGTTCCCATCAAACGCTCCCGGGGGTCAGACACAGAGTGATTATTCCTCTACACGGTCCCATGAAACACTCCCGGGGTCAGACACAGAGTGAATCTCCGTCCACTCCGTCCCGTCACAAATTCCCGGGGTCAGACACAGAGAGATTATTCCTCTACACGGTCCCAGCAAACACTCCCGAGGTCAGACACAGAGTCATTATTCCTCTACACGGTCACATCAAACTCTTCCGGTGTCAGACACAGAGTGATTATTCCTCAACACGGTACCATCACACACTCCCGGTGTCAGACACAGTGTGAATCTCCTTCAACACCGTCCCATCACACACTCCCGGGGTCAGACACCGAGTGATTATTCCTCTCCACGGTCCATCAAACACTCCCGGGGTCAGACACAGAGTGATTATTCCACTACAAGGTCCCTTCAAACACACCCGGGGTCAGACACAGAGTGAATCTCCCTCCACGCCATCCCATCACACTCTCCCAGGGTCAGACACAGCGTGATTATTCCTCTACACGGTCCCATCAAACACTCCCGGGGTCAGACACAGAGAGATTATTCCTCTACACGGTACCATCAAACAGTCCCGGGGTCAGACACAGAGTGAATCTCAATCCTCTCCGTCCCATCACAACCTCCCGGGGTCAGACACAGAGAGATTATTCCTCTACACGGTACCATCAAACAGTCCCGGGGTCAGACCCAGAGAGATTATTCCTCTACACGGTCCCAGCAAACACTCCCGGGGTCAGGCACAGAGTCATTATTCCTCTACACGGTACCATCAAATAGTCCCGGGGTCAGACCCAGAGAGATTATTCCTCTACACGGTCACATCAAACTCCTCCGAGGTCAGACACAGGGAGATTATTCCTCAACACGGTACCATCACACACTCCCGGTTTCAGACACAGAGTCATTATTCCTCTACACGGTCCCATCAAACACTCCCGGTGTCAGACACAGTGTGAATCTCCTTCCACACCGTCCCATCACACACTCCCTGGGTCAGACACAGAGTGAATATTCCTCTCCACTGTCCCATCAAACACTCCCGTGGTCAGACACAGAGTGATTATTCCTCTACACGGTCCCATCAAACACTCCGGGTGTAAGACACAGAGTGATTATTCCACTACAAGGTCCCATCAAACACTCCCGGGGTCAGACACAGAGTGAATCTCAATCCACAGCGTCCCATCACACACTCCCGGGGTCAGACACAGAGTGATTATTCCTCTACACGGTCCCATCAAACACTCCCGGGGTCAGAGACAGAGAGATTATTCCTCTACACCGTCGCATCAAACACTCCCGGGGTCAGACACAGAGTGAACCTCAATCCTCACCGTCCCATCAGACACTCCCGGGTTCAGTCACAGAGAGATTACTCCTCTACAGGGTCCCATCACACACTCCCGGGGTCAGACACAGAGTGATTATTCCTCTCCACGGTCCCATCAAACACTCCCGGGGTCAGACACAGATTGATTATTCCTCTACACGGTCCCATCAAACACACCCGGGGTCAGACACAGAGTGATTATTCCTCTACACGGTACCATCACACACTCCCGGTGTCAGACACAGAGTGATTATTCCTCTACACGGTACCATCACACACTCCCGGGGTCAGACACAGAGTGATTATTCCTCTACACGGTCCCATCACACACTCCCGGGGTCAGACACAGAGTGATTATTCCTCTACACGGTACCATCACACACTCCCGGTGTCAGACACAGTGTGAATCTCCTTCAACACCGTCCCATCACACACTCCCGGGGTCAGACACAGAGTGATTATTCCTCTACACGGTCCCATCAAACACTCCCGGGGTCTGACACAGAGTGATTATTCCTCTACACGGCCAAATCAAACGCTCCCGGGGTCAGACACAGAGTGATTATTCCTCTACACGGTAACATCACACTCTCCCGGTGTCAGACACAGAGAGATTATTCCTCTACACGGTCCCATCAAGCACTCCCGGGGTCAGACACAGAGTGAATCTCAATCCTCTCCGTCCCATCACACACTCCCGGGGTCAGACACAGAGAGATTATTCCACTACACGGTACCATCAAACAGTCCCGGGGTCAGACCCAGAGAGATTATTCCTCTACACGGTCCCAGCAAACACTCCCGGGGTCAGACACAGAGTCATTATTCCTCTACACGGTCACATCAAACTCTTCCGAGTTCAGACACAGAGAGATTATTCCTCAACACGGTACCATCACACACTCCCGGTGTCAGACACAGTGTGAATCTCCTTCAACACCGTCCCATCACACACACCCGGGGTCAGACACAGAGAGATTATTCCTCTACACGGTCCCATCAAACACTCCGGGTGTAAGACACAGAGTGATTATTCCACTACAAGGTCCCATCAAACACTCCCGGGGTCAGACACAGATTGAATCTCAATCCACAGCGTCCCATCACACACTCCCGGGGTCAGACACAGAGTGATTATTCCTCTACACGGTACCATCAAACACTCCCGGGGTCAGAGACAGATAGATTATTCCTCTACCCGGTCGTATCAAACACTCCCGGGGTCAGACACAGAGTGAATCTCCGTCCACTCCGTCCCGTCACAAATTCCCGTGGTCAGACACAGAGAGATTATTCCTCTACACGGTCCCAGCAAACACTCCCGAGGTCAGACACAGAGTCATTATTCCTCTACACGGTCACATCAAACTCTTCCGGTGTCAGACACAGAGTGATTATTCCTCAACACTGTACCATCACACACTCCCGGTGTCAGACACAGTGTGAATCTCCTTCAACACCGTCCCATCACACTCTCCCGGGGTCAGACACCGAGTGATTATTCCTCTCCACGGTCCATCAAACACTCCCGGGGTCAGACACAGTTTGATTATTCCACTACACGGTCCCATCAAACACACCCGGGGTCAGACACAGAGTGAATCTCAATCCTCACCGTCCCATCACACTCTCCCAGGGTCAGACACAGAGTGATTATTCCTCTACACGGCCCGATCAAACTCTCCCGGGGTCATACACAGAGTGATTATTCCTCTACACGTTCCCATCAAACGCTCCCGGGGGTCAGACACAGAGTGATTATTCCTCAACACGGTCCCATGAAACACTCCCGGGTTCAGACACAGAGTGAATCTCCGTCCACTCCGTCCCGTCACAAATTCCCGGTGTCAGACACAGAGTGATTATTCCTCAACACCGTCCCATCACACACTCCCGGGGTCAGACACAGAGAGATTATTCCTCTACATGGTGCTATCAAACACTCCCGGGGTCAGACACAGAGAGATTATTCCTCTACACGGTCCCATCAAGCACTCCGGGGTCAGACACAGAGTGAATCTCAATCCTCACCGTCCCATCACACACTCCCGGGGTCAGACACAGAGAGATTATTCCTCTACACGGTACCAGCAAACACTCCCGGGGTCAGACACAGAGAGATTATTCCTCTACACGGTCACATCAAACTCCTCCGAGGTCAGACACAGAGAGATTATTCCTCAACACGGTACCATCACACACTCCCGGTTTCAGACACAGAGTCATTATTCCTCTACACGGTCGCATCAAACACTCCCGGTGTCAGACACAGTGTGAATCTCCTTCCACACCGTCCCATCACACACTCCCTGGGTCAGACACAGAGTGAATATTCCTCTCCACTGTCCCATCAAACACTCCCGTGGTCAGACACAGAGTGATTATTCCTCTACACGGTCCCATCAAACACTCCGGGTGTAAGACACAGAGTGATTATTCCACTACAAGGTCCCATCAAACACTCCCGGGGTCAGACAGAGAGTGAATCTCAATCCACAGCGTCCCATCACACTCTCCCGGGGTCAGACACAGAGTGATTATTCCTCTACACGGTCCCATCAAACACTCCCGGGGTCAGAGACAGAGAGATTATTCCTCTACACCGTCGCATCAAACACTCCCGGGGTCAGACACAGAGTGAATCTCAATCCTCACCGTCCCATCAGACACTCCCGGGTTCAGACACAGAGAGATTATTCCTCTACAGGGTCCCATCACACACTCCCGGGGTCAGACACAGAGTGATTATTCCTCTCCACGGTCCCATCAAACACTCCCGGGGTCAGACACAGATTGATTATTCCTCTACACGGTCCCATCAAACACACCCGGGGTCAGACACAGAGTGATTATTCCTCTACACGGTACCATCACACACTCCCGGTGTCAGACACAGTGTGAATCTCCTTCAACACCGTCCCATCACACACTCCCGGGGTCAGACACATATTCCTCAACACCGTCCCATCACACACTCCCGGGGTCAGACACAGAGTGATTATTCCTCTCCACGGTCCATCAAACACTCCCGGGGTCAGACACAGAGTGATTATTCCACTACACGGTCCCATCAAACACACCCGGGGTCAGACACAGAGTGAATCTCCCTCCACGCCATCCCATCACACTCTCCCAGGGTCAGACACAGCGTGATTATTCCTCTACACGGTCCCATCATACAGTCCCGGGGTCAGTCACAGAGAGATTATTCCTCTACACGGTCCCAGCAAACAGACCCGGGGTCAGGCACAGAGTCATTATTCCTCTACACGTCACATCAAACTCTTCCGGGGTCAGACACAGAGTGATTATTCCTCAACACGGTACCATCACACACTCCCGGTGTCAGACACAGTGTGAATCTCCTTCAACACCGTCCCATCACACACTTCCGGGGTCAGACACAGAGAGATTATTCCTCTACATGGTGCCATCAAACACTCCCGGGGTCTGACACAGAGAGATTATTCCTCTACACGGTCCCATCAAGCACTCCCGGGGTCAGACACAAAGTGAATCTCAATCCTCACCGTCCCATCACACACTCCCGGGGTCAGACACAGAGAGATTATTCCTCTACACGGTACCATCAAACAGTCCCGGGGTCAGACCCAGAGAGATTATTCCCCTACACGGTCCCAGCAAACACTCCCGGGGTCAGACACAGAGAGATTATTCCTCTACACGGTCACATCAAACTCTTCCGAGGTCAGACACAGAGAGATTATTCCTCAACACGGTACCATCACACACTCCCGGTTTCAGACACAGAGTCATTATTCCTCTACACGGTCCCATCAAACACTCCCGGTGTCAGACACAGTGTGAATCTCCTTCCACACCGTCCCATCACACACTCGCTGTGTCAGACACAGAGTGAATATTCCTCTCCACGGTCCCATCAAACACTCCGGGGGTAAGACACAGAGTGATTATTCCACTACAAGGTCCCATCAAACACTCCCGGGGTCAGACACAGAGTGATTATTCCTCTACACGTTCCCATCAAACACTCCCGGGGTCAGACACAGAGTGAATCTCCCTCCACGCCATCCCATCACACTCTCCCGGGGTCAGACACAGAGTGATTATTCCTCTACACGGTCCCATCAAACACTCCCGTGGTCAGACGCAGAGTGAATCTCCCTCCACGCCATCCCATCACACTATCCCGGGGTCAGACACAGAGTGATTATTCCTCTACACGTTCCCATCAAACGCTCCCGGGGGTCAGACACAGAGTGATTATTCCTCTACACGGTCCCATGAAACACTCCCGGGGTCAGACACAGAGTGAATCTCCGTCCACTCCGTCCCGTCACAAATTCCCGGGGTCAGACACAGAGAGATTATTCCTCTACACGGTCCCAGCAAACACTCCCGAGGTCAGACGCAGAGTCATTATTCCTCTACACGGTCACATCAAACTCTTCCGGTGTCAGACACAGAGTGATTATTCCTCAACACGGTACCATCACACACTCCCGGTGTCAGACACAGTGTGAATCTCCTTCAACACCGTCCCATCACACACTCCCGGGTTCAGACACCGAGTGATTATTCCTCTCCACGGTCCATCAAACACTCCCGGGGTCAGACACAGAGTGATTATTCCACTACACGGTCCCTTCAAACACACCCGGGGTCAGACACAGAGTGAATCTCCCTCCACGCCATCCCATCACACTCTCCCAGGGTCAGACACAGCGTGATTATTCCTCTACACGGTCCCATCAAACACTCCCGGGGTCAGACACAGAGAGATTATTCCTCTACACGGTACCATCAAACAGTCCCGGGGTCAGACACAGAGTGAATCTCAATCCTCTCCGTCCCATCACACACTCCCGGGGTCAGACACAGAGAGATTATTCCTCTACACGGTACCATCAAACAGTCCCGGGGTCAGACCCAGAGAGATTATTCCTCTACACGGTCCCAGCAAACACTCCCGGGGTCAGGCACAGAGTCATTATTCCTCTACACGGTACCATCAAACAGTCCCGGGGTCAGACCCAGAGAGATTATTCCTCTACACGGTCACATCAAACTCCTCCGAGATCAGACACAGGGAGATTATTCCTCAACACGGTAACATCACACACTCCCGGTTTCAGACACAGAGTCATTATTCCTCTACACGGTCCCATCAAACACTCCCGGTGTCAGACACAGTGTGAATCTCCTTCCACACCGTCCCATCACACACTCCCTGGGTCAGACACAGAGTGAATATTCCTCTCCACTGTCCCATCAAACACTCCCGTGGTCAGACACAGAGTGATTATTCCTCTACACGGTCCCATCAAACACTCCGGGTGTAAGACACAGAGTGATTATTCCACTACAAGGTCCCATCAAACACTCCCGGGGTCAGACACAGAGTGAATCTCAATCCACAGCGTCCCATCACACACTCCCGGGGTCAGACACAGAGTGATTATTCCTCTACACGGTCCCATCAAACACTCCCGGGGTCAGAGACAGAGAGATTATTCCTCTACACCGTCGCATCAAACACTCCCGGGGTCAGACACAGAGTGAACCTCAATCCTCACCGTCACATCAGACACTCCCGGGTTCAGACACAGAGAGATTACTCCTCTACAGGGTCCCATCACACACTCCCGGGGTCAGACACAGAGTGATTATTCCTCTCCACGGTCCCATCAAACACTCCCGGGGTCAGACACAGATTGATTATTCCTCTACACGGTCCCATCAAACACACCCGGGGTCAGACACAGAGTGATTATTCCTCTACACGGTACGATCACACACTCCCGGTGTCAGACACAGTGTGAATCTCCTTCAACACCGTCCCATCACACACTCCCGGGGTCAGACACAGAGTGATTATTCCTCTACACGGTCCCATCACACACTCCCGGTGTCAGACACAGAGTGATTATTCCTCTACACGGTACCATCACACACTCCCGGTGTCAGACACAGTGTGAATCTCCTTCAACACCGTCCCATCACACACTCCCGGGGTCAGACACAGAGTGATTATTCCTCTACACGGTCCCATCAAACACTCCCGGGGTCTGACACAGAGTGATTATTCCTCTACACGGCCAAATCAAACGCTCCCGGGGTCAGACACAGAGTGATTATTCCTCTACACGGTACCATCACACTCTCCCGGTGTCAGACACAGAGAGATTATTCCTCTACACGGTCCCATCAAGCACTCCCGGGGTCAGACACAGAGTGAATCTCAATCCTCTCCGTCCCATCACACACTCCCGGGGTCAGACACAGAGAGATTATTCCTCTACACGATACCATCAAACAGTCCCGGGGTCAGACCCAGAGAGATTATTCCTCTACACGGTCCCAGCAAACACTCCTGGGGTCAGACACAGAGTCATTATACCTCTACACGGTCACATCAAACTCTTCCGAGTTCAGACACAGAGAGATTATTCCTCAACACGGTACCATCACACACTCCCGGTGTCAGACACAGTGTGAATCTCCTTCAACACCGTCCCATCACACACTCCCGGGGTCAGACACAGAGAGTTTATTCCTCTACATGGTGCCATCAAACACTCCCGGGGTCAGACACAGAGAGATTATTCCTCTACACGGTCCCATCAAACACTCCGGGTGTAAGACACAGAGTGATTATTCCACTACAAGGTCCCATCAAACACTCCCGGGGTCAGACACAGATTGAATCTCAATCCACAGCGTCCCATCACACACTCCCGGGGTCAGACACAGAGTGATTATTCCTCTACACGGTACCATCAAACACTCCCGGGGTCAGAGACAGATAGATTATTCCTCTACCCGGTCGTATCAAACACTCCCGGGGTCAGACACAGAGTGAATTTCAATCCACACCGTCCCATCACACACTCCCGGGGTCAGACACAGATAGATTATTTCTCTACACGGTCCCATCAAACACTCCCGGGGTCAGACACAAAGTGAATCTCCCTCCACACCGTCCCGTCACAAATTCCCGGGGTCAGACACGGAGTGATTATTCCTCTACACTGCCCATCACACACTCCCGGGGTCAGACACAGAGTGATTATTCCTCTACACGGTCCCATCAAACACTCCGGGGGTAAGACACAGAGTCATTATTCTCTACAAGGTCACATCAGACTCTTCCGTGGTCAGACAGAGTGATTATTCCTCTACACGGTACCATCACACACTCCCGGTGTCAGACACAGTGTGAATCTCCTTCAACACCGGCCCATCACACACTCCCGGGGTCAGACACAGAGTGATTATTCCTCTCCACGGTCCCATCAAACAATCCGGGTGTAAGACACAGAGTGATTATTCCACTACAAGGTCCCATCAAACACTCCCGGGGTCAGACACAGAGTGAATCTCAATCCACAGCGTCCCATCACACACTCCCGGTCGTCAGACACAGAGAGTTTATTCCTCAACATGGTGCCCCCATCCACAAACACTCCCGTGGTCAACCCCACCCGGTGGATTCCGCGCCCGACGCGCACAGCCACATCCCCCGGGGTCAGACACAGAGTGAATCTCAATCCTCTCCGTCCCATCACACACTCCCGGGGTCAGACACAGAGAGATTATTCCTCTGCACGGTACCATCAAACAGTCCCGGCGTCAGACCCAGAGAGATTATTCCTCTACACGGTCCCAGCAAACACTCCCGGGGTCAGACACAGAGTCATTATTCCTCTACACGGTCACATCAAACTCTTCCGAGGTCAGACACAGAGAGATTATTCCTCAACACGGTACCATCAGACACTCCCGGGTTCAGACACAGAGAGATTACTCCTCTACAGGGTCCGATCACACACTCCCGGGGTCAGACACAGAGTGATTATTCCTCTCCACGGTCCCATCAAACACTCCCGGGGTCAGACACAGATTGATTATTCCTCTACACGGTCCCATCAAACACACCCGGGGTCAGACACAGAGTGATTATTCCTCTACACGGTACCATCACACACTCCCGGTGTCAGACACAGTGTGAATCTCCTTCAACACCGTCCCATCACACACTCCCGGGGTCAGACACAGAGTGATTATTCCTCTACACGGTCCCATCACACACTCCCGGGGTCAGACACAGAGTGATTATTCCTCTACACGGTACCATCACACACTCCCGGTGTCAGACACAGTGTGAATCTCCTTCAACACCGTCCCATCACACACTCCCGGGGTCAGACACAGAGTGATTATTCCTCTACACGGTCCCATCAAACACTCCCGGGGTCTGACACAGAGTGATTATTCCTCTACACGGCCAAATCAAACGCTCCCGGGGTCAGACACAGAGTGATTATTCCTCTACACGGTACCATCACACTCTCCCGGTGTCAGACACAGAGAGATTATTCCTCTACACGGTCCCATCAAGCACTCCCGGGGTCAGACACAGAGTGAATCTCAATCCTCTCCGTCCCATCACACACTCCCGGGGTCAGACACAGAGAGATTATTCCTCTACACGGTACCATCAAACAGTCCCGGGGTCAGACACAGAGTGAATCTCAATCCTCTCCGTCCCATCACACACTCCCGGGGTCAGACACAGAGAGATTATTCCTCTACACGGTACCATCAAACAGTCCCGGGGTCAGACCCAGAGAGATTATTCCTCTACACGGTCCCAGCAAACACTCCCGGGGTCAGGCACAGAGTCATTATTCCTCTACACGGTACCATCAAACAGTCCCGGGGTCAGACCCAGAGAGATTATTCCTCTACACGGTCACATCAAACTCCTCCGAGATCAGACACAGGGAGATTATTCCTCAACACGGTAACATCACACACTCCCGGTTTCAGACACAGAGTCATTATTCCTCTACACGGTCCCATCAAACACTCCCGGTGTCAGACACAGTGTGAATCTCCTTCCACACCGTCCCATCACACACTCCCTGGGTCAGACACAGAGTGAATATTCCTCTCCACTGTCCCATCAAACACTCCCGTGGTCAGACACAGAGTGATTATTCCTCTACACGGTCCCATCAAACACTCCGGGTGTAAGACACAGAGTGATTATTCCACTACAAGGTCCCATCAAACACTCCCGGGGTCAGACACAGAGTGAATCTCAATCCACAGCGTCCCATCACACACTCCCGGGGTCAGACACAGAGTGATTATTCCTCTACACGGTCCCATCAAACACTCCCGGGGTCAGAGACAGAGAGATTATTCCTCTACACCGTCGCATCAAACACTCCCGGGGTCAGACACAGAGTGAACCTCAATCCTCACCGTCACATCAGACACTCCCGGGTTCAGACACAGAGAGATTACTCCTCTACAGGGTCCCATCACACACTCCCGGGGTCAGACACAGAGTGATTATTCCTCTCCACGGTCCCATCAAACACTCCCGGGGTCAGACACAGATTGATTATTCCTCTACACGGTCCCATCAAACACACCCGGGGTCAGACACAGAGTGATTATTCCTCTACACGGTACGATCACACACTCCCGGTGTCAGACACAGTGTGAATCTCCTTCAACACCGTCCCATCACACACTCCCGGGGTCAGACACAGAGTGATTATTCCTCTACACGGTCCCATCACACACTCCCGGTGTCAGACACAGAGTGATTATTCCTCTACACGGTACCATCACACACTCCCGGGGTCTGACACAGAGTGATTATTCCTCTACACGGTCCCATCAAACACTCCCGGGGTCTGACACAGAGTGATTATTCCTCTACACGGCCAAATCAAACGCTCCCGGGGTCAGACACAGAGTGATTATTCCTCTACACGGTACCATCACACTCTCCCGGTGTCAGACACAGAGAGATTATTCCTCTACACGGTCCCATCAAGCACTCCCGGGGTCAGACACAGAGTGAATCTCAATCCTCTCCGTCCCATCACACACTCCCGGGGTCAGACACAGAGAGATTATTCCTCTACACGATACCATCAAACAGTCCCGGGGTCAGACCCAGAGAGATTATTCCTCTACACGGTCCCAGCAAACACTCCTGGGGTCAGACACAGAGTCATTATACCTCTACACGGTCACATCAAACTCTTCCGAGTTCAGACACAGAGAGATTATTCCTCAACACGGTACCATCACACACTCCCGGTGTCAGACACAGTGTGAATCTCCTTCAACACCGTCCCATCACACACTCCCGGGGTCAGACACAGAGAGATTATTCCTCTACATGGTGCCATCAAACACTCCCGGGGTCAGACACAGAGAGATTATTCCTCTACACGGTCCCATCAAACACTCCGGGTGTAAGACACAGAGTGATTATTCCACTACAAGGTCCCATCAAACACTCCCGGGGTCAGACACAGATTGAATCTCAATCCACAGCGTCCCATCACACACTCCCGGGGTCAGACACAGAGTGATTATTCCTCTACACGGTACCATCAAACACTCCCGGGGTCAGAGACAGATAGATTATTCCTCTACCCGGTCGTATCAAACACTCCCGGGGTCAGACACAGAGTGAATTTCAATCCACACCGTCCCATCACACACTCCCGGGGTCAGACACAGATAGATTATTTCTCTACACGGTCCCATCAAACACTCCCGGGGTCAGACACAAAGTGAATCTCCCTCCACACCGTCCCGTCACAAATTCCCGGGGTCAGACACGGAGTGATTATTCCTCTACACTGCCCATCACACACTCCGGGGGTAAGACACAGAGTCATTATTCTCTACAAGGTCACATCAGACTCTTCCGTGGTCAGACAGAGTGATTATTCCTCTACACGGTACCATCACACACTCCCGGTGTCAGACACAGTGTGAATCTCCTTCAACACCGGCCCATCACACACTCCCGGGGTCAGACACAGAGTGATTATTCCTCTCCACGGTCCCATCAAACAATCCGGGTGTAAGACACAGAGTGATTATTCCACTACAAGGTCCCATCAAACACTCCCGGGGTCAGACACAGAGTGAATCTCAATCCACAGCGTCCCATCACACACTCCCGGGGTCAGACACAGAGAGATTATTCCTCTACATGGTGCCATCAAACACTCCCGGGGTCAGACACAGAGAGATTATTCCTCTACACGGTCCCATCAAGCACTCCCGGGGTCAGACACGGAGTGAATCTCAATCCTCTCCGTCCCATCACACACTCCCGGGGTCAGACACAGAGAGATTATTCCTCTGCACGGTACCATCAAACAGTCCCGGCGTCAGACCCAGAGAGATTATTCCTCTACACGGTCCCAGCAAACACTCCCGGGGTCAGACACAGAGTCATTATTCCTCTACACGGTCACATCAAACTCTTCCGAGGTCAGACACAGAGAGATTATTCCTCAACACGGTACCATCAGACACTCCCGGGTTCAGACACAGAGAGATTACTCCTCTACAGGGTCCCATCACACACTCCCGGGGTCAGACACAGAGTGATTATTCCTCTCCACGGTCCCATCAAACACTCCCGGGGTCAGACACAGATTGATTATTCCTCTACACGGTCCCATCAAACACACCCGGGGTCAGACACAGAGTGATTATTCCTCTACACGGTACCATCACACACTCCCGGTGTCAGACACAGTGTGAATCTCCTTCAACACCGTCCCATCACACACTCCCGGGGTCAGACACAGAGTGATTATTCCTCTACACGGTCCCATCACACACTCCCGGGGTCAGACACAGAGTGATTATTCCTCTACACGGTACCATCACACACTCCCGGTGTCAGACACAGTGTGAATCTCCTTCAACACCGTCCCATCACACACTCCCGGGGTCAGACACAGAGTGATTATTCCTCTACACGGTCCCATCAAACACTCCCGGGGTCTGACACAGAGTGCTTATTCCTCTACACGGCCAAATCAAACGCTCCCGGGGTCAGACACAGAGTGATTATTCCTCTACACGGTACCATCACACTCTCCCGGTGTCAGACACAGAGAGATTATTCCTCTACACGGTCCCATCAAGCACTCCCGGGGTCAGACACAGAGTGAATCTCAATCCTCTCCGTCCCATCACACACTCCCGGGGTCAGACACAGAGAGATTATTCCTCTACACGATACCATCAAACAGTCCCGGGGTCAGACCCAGAGAGATTATTCCTCTACACGGTCCCAGCAAACACTCCCGGGGTCAGACACAGAGTCATTATACCTCTACACGGTCACATCAAACTCTTCCGAGTTCAGACACAGAGAGATTATTCCTCAACACGGTACCATCACACACTCCCGGTGTCAGACACAGTGTGAATCTCCTTCAACACCGTCCCATCACACACTCCCGGGGTCAGACACAGAGAGATTATTCCTCTACATGGTGCCATCAAACACTCCCGGGGTCAGACACAGAGAGATTATTCCTCTACACGGTCCCATCAAACACTCCGGGTGTAAGACACAGAGTGATTATTCCACTACAAGGTCCCATCAAACACTCCCGGGGTCAGACACAGATTGAATCTCAATCCACAGCGTCCCATCACACACTCCCGGGGTCAGACACAGAGTGATTATTCCTCTACACGGTACCATCAAACACTCCCGGGGTCAGAGACAGATAGATTATTCCTCTACCCGGTCGTATCAAACACTCCCGGGGTCAGACACAGAGTGAATTTCAATCCACACCGTCCCATCACACACTCCCGGGGTCAGACACAGATAGATTATTTCTCTACACGGTCCCATCAAACACTCCCGGGGTCAGACACAAAGTGAATCTCCCACCACACCGTCCCGTCACAAATTCCCGGGGTCAGACACGGAGTGATTATTCCTCTACACTGCCCATCACACACTCCCGGGGTCAGACACAGAGTGATTATTCCTCTACACGGTCCCATCAAACACTCCGGGGGTAAGACACAGAGTCATTATTCTCTACAAGGTCACATCAGACTCTTCCGTGGTCAGAGAGAGTGATTATTCCTCTACACGGTACCATCACACACTCCCGGTGTCAGACACAGTGTGAATCTCCTTCAACACCGGCCCATCACACACTCCCGGGGTCAGACACAGAGTGATTATTCCTCTCCACGGTCCCATCAAACAATCCGGGTGTAAGACACAGAGTGATTATTCCTCTACACGGTCCCATCAAACACACCCGGGGTCAGACACAGAGTGATTATTCCTCTACACGGTACCATCACACACTCCCGGTGTCAGACACAGTGTGAATCTCCTTCAACACCGTCCCATCACACACTCCCGGGGTCAGACACAGAGTGATTATTCCTCTACACGGTCCCATCACACACTCCCGGGGTCAGACACAGAGTGATTATTCCTCTACACGGTACCATCACACACTCCCGGTGTCAGACACAGTGTGAATCTCCTTCAACACCGTCCCATCACACACTCCCGGGGTCAGACACAGAGTGATTATTGCTCTACACGGTCCCATCAAACACTCCCGGGGTCTGACACAGAGTGCTTATTCCTCTACACGGCCAAATCAAACGCTCCCGGGGTC
Organism: Hypanus sabinus; assembly: GCF_030144855.1. Classification (NCBI taxonomy): domain Eukaryota; kingdom Metazoa; phylum Chordata; class Chondrichthyes; order Myliobatiformes; family Dasyatidae; genus Hypanus; species Hypanus sabinus. The sequence goes on along the minus strand of NW_026779136.1, from coordinate 955,600 downwards.
AGACACAGAGTGATTATTCCTCTACACGGTACCATCACACTCTCCCGGTGTCAGACACAGAGAGATTATTCCTCTACACGGTCCCATCAAGCACTCCCGGGGTCAGACACAGAGTGAATCTCAATCCTCTCCGTCCCATCACACACTCCCGGGGTCAGACACAGAGAGATTATTCCTCTACACGATACCATCAAACAGTCCCGGGGTCAGACCCAGAGAGATTATTCCTCTACACGGTCCCAGCAAACACTCCCGGGGTCAGACACAGAGTCATTATACCTCTACACGGTCACATCAAACTCTTCCGAGTTCAGACACAGAGAGATTATTCCTCAACACGGTACCATCACACACTCCCGGTGTCAGACACAGTGTGAATCTCCTTCAACACCGTCCCATCACACACTCCCGGGGTCAGACACAGAGAGATTATTCCTCTACATGGTGCCATCAAACACTCCCGGGGTCAGACACAGAGAGATTATTCCTCTACACGGTCCCATCAAACACTCCGGGTGTAAGACACAGAGTGATTATTCCACTACAAGGTCCCATCAAACACTCCCGGGGTCAGACACAGATTGAATCTCAATCCACAGCGTCCCATCACACACTCCCGGGGTCAGACACAGAGTGATTATTCCTCTACACGGTACCATCAAACACTCCCGGGGTCAGAGACAGATAGATTATTCCTCTACCCGGTCGTATCAAACACTCCCGGGGTCAGACACAGAGTGAATTTCAATCCACACCGTCCCATCACACACTCCCGGGGTCAGACACAGATAGATTATTTCTCTACACGGTCCCATCAAACACTCCCGGGGTCAGACACAAAGTGAATCTCCCACCACACCGTCCCGTCACAAATTCCCGGGGTCAGACACGGAGTGATTATTCCTCTACACTGCCCATCACACACTCCCGGGGTCAGACACAGAGTGATTATTCCTCTACACGGTCCCATCAAACACTCCGGGGGTAAGACACAGAGTCATTATTCTCTACAAGGTCACATCAGACTCTTCCGTGGTCAGAGAGAGTGATTATTCCTCTACACGGTACCATCACACACTCCCGGTGTCAGACACAGTGTGAATCTCCTTCAACACCGGCCCATCACACACTCCCGGGGTCAGACACAGAGTGATTATTCCTCTCCACGGTCCCATCAAACAATCCGGGTGTAAGACACAGAGTGATTATTCCACTACAAGGTCCCATCAAACACTCCCGGGGTCAGACACAGAGTGAATCTCAATCCACAGCGTCCCATCACACACTCCCGGGGTCAGACACAGAGAGATTATTCCTCTACATGGTGCCATCAAACACTCCCGGGGTCGGACACAGAGAGATTATTCCTCTACACGGTCCCATCAAGCAATCCCGGGGTCAGACACAGAGTGAATCTCAATCCTCACCGTCCCATCACACAGTCCCGGGGTCAGACACAGAGAGATTATTCCTCTACATGGTGCCATCAAACACTCCCGGGGTCAGACACAGAGAGATTATTCCTCTACACGGTCCCTTCAAGCACTCCCGGGGTCAGACACAGAGTGAATCTCAATCCTCTCCGTCCCATCACACACTCCCGGGGTCAGACACAGAGAGATTATTCCTCTGCACGGTACCATCAAACAGTCCCGGCGTCAGACCCAGAGAGATTATTCCTCTACACGGTCCCAGCAAACACTCCCGGGGTCAGACACAGAGTCATTATTCCTCTACACGGTCACATCAAACTCTTCCGAGGTCAGACACAGAGAGATTATTCCTCAACACGGTACCATCAGACACTCCCGGGTTCAGACACAGAGAGATTACTCCTCTACAGGGTCCCATCACACACTCCCGGGGTCAGACACAGAGTGATTATTCCTCTCCACGGTCCCATCAAACACTCCCGGGGTCAGACACAGATTGATTATTCCTCTACACGGTCCCATCAAACACACCCGGGGTCAGACACAGAGTGATTATTCCTCTACACGGTACCATCACACACTCCCGGTGTCAGACACAGTGTGAATCTCCTTCAACACCGTCCCATCACACACTCCCGGGGTCAGACACAGAGTGATTATTCCTCTACACGGTCCCATCACACACTCCCGGGGTCAGACACAGAGTGATTATTCCTCTACACGGTACCATCACACACTCCCGGTGTCAGACACAGTGTGAATCTCCTTCAACACCGTCCCATCACACAATCCCGGGGTCAGACACAGAGTGATTATTCCTCTACACGGTCCCATCAAACACTCCCGGGGTCTGACACAGAGTGATTATTCCTCTACACGGCCAAATCAAACGCTCCCGGGGTCAGACACAGAGTGATTATTCCTCTACACGGTACCATCACACTCTCCCGGTGTCAGACACAGAGAGATTATTCCTTTACACGGTCCCATCAAGCACTCCCGGGGTCAGACACAGAGTGAATCTCAATCCTCTCCGTCCCATCACACACTCCCGGGGTCAGACACAGAGAGATTATTCCTCTACACGATACCATCAAACAGTCCCGGGGTCAGACCCAGAGAGATTATTCCTCTACACGGTCCCAGCAAACACTCCCGGGGTCAGACACAGAGTCATTATACCTCTACACGGTCACATCAAACTCTTCCGAGTTCAGACACAGAGAGATTATTCCTCAACACGGTACCATCACACACTCCCGGTGTCAGACACAGTGTGAATCTCCTTCAACACCGTCCCATCACACACTCCCGGGGTCAGAGACAGAGAGATTATTCCTCTACATGGTGCCATCAAACACTCCCGGGGTCAGACACAGAGAGATTATTCCTCTACACGGTCCCATCAAACACTCCGGGTGTAAGACACAGAGTGATTATTCCACTACAAGGTCCCATCAAACACTCCCGGGGTCAGACACAGATTGAATCTCAATCCACAGCGTCCCATCACACACTCCCGGGGTCAGACACAGAGTGATTATTCCTCTACACGGTACCATCAAACACTCCCGGGGTCAGAGACAGATAGATTATTCCTCTACCCGGTCGTATCAAACACTCCCGGGGTCAGACACAGAGTGAATTTCAATCCACACCGTCCAATCACACACTCCCGGGGTCAGACACAGATAGATTATTTCTCTACACGGTCCCATCAAACACTCCCGGGGTCAGACACAAAGTGAATCTCCCTCCACACCGTCCCGTCACAAATTCCCGGGGTCAGACACGGAGTGATTATTCCTCTACACTGCCCATCACACACTCCCGGGGTCAGACACAGAGTGATTATTCCTCTACACGGTCCCATCAAACACTCCGGGGGTAAGACACAGAGTCATTATTCTCTACAAGGTCACATCAGACTCTTCCGTGGTCAGACAGAGTGATTATTCCTCTACACGGTACCATCACACACTCCCGGTGTCAGACACAGTGTGAATCTCCTTCAACACCGGCCCATCACACACTCCCGGGGTCAGACACAGAGTGATTATTCCTCTCCACGGTCCCATCAAACAATCCGGGTGTAAGACACAGAGTGATTATTCCACTACAAGGTCCCATCAAACACTCCCGGGGTCAGACACAGAGTGAATCTCAATCCACAGCGTCCCATCACACACTCCCGGGGTCAGACACAGAGAGATTATTCCTCTACATGGTGCCATCAAACACTCCCGGGGTCGGAAACAGAGAGATTATTCCTCTACACGGTCCCATCAAGCAATCCCGGGGTCAGACACAGAGTGAATCTCAATCCTCACCGTCCCATCACACAGTCCCGGGGTCAGACACAGAGAGATTATTCCTCTACATGGTGCCATCAAACACTCCCGGGGTCAGACACAGAGAGATTATTCCTCTATACGGTCCCATCAAGCACTCCCGGGGTCAGACACAGAGTGAATCTCAATCCTCTCCGTCCCATCACACACTCCCGGGGTCAGACACAGAGAGATTATTCCTCTGCACGGTACCATCAAACAGTCCCGGCGTCAGACCCAGAGAGATTATTCCTCTACACGGTCCCAGCAAACACTCCCGGGGTCAGACACAGAGTCATTATTCCTCTACACGGTCACATCAAACTCTTCCGAGGTCAGACACAGAGAGATTATTCCTCAACACGGTACCATCACACACTCCCGGTGTCAGACACAGTGTGAATCTCCTTCAACACCGTCCCATCACACACTCCCGGGGTCAGACACAGAGAGATTATTCCTCTCCACGGTCCCATCAAACATTCCCGGGGTCAGACACAGAGAGATTATTCCTCTACACGGTCCCATCAAACACTCCGGGTGTAAGACACAGAGTGATTATTCCACTACAAGGTCCCATCAAACACTCCCGGGGTCAGACACAGAGTGAATCTCAATCCACAGCGTCCCATCACACACTCCCGGGGTCAGACACAGAGAGATTATTCCTCTACATGGTGCCATCAAACACTCCCGGCGTCGGACACAGAGAGATTATTCCTCTACACGGTCCCATCAAGCAATCCCGGTGTCAGACACAGAGTGAATCTCAATCCTCACCGTCCCATCACACAGTCCCGGGGTCAGACACAGAGAGATTATTCCTCTACATGGTGCCATCAAACACTCCCGGGGTCAGACACAGAGAGATTATTCCTCTACACGGTCCCAGCAAACACTCCCGGGGTCAGACACAGAGTCATTATTCCTCTACACGGTCACATCAAACTCTTCCGAGTTCAGACACAGAGAGATTATTCCTCAACACGGTACCATCACACACTCCCGGTGTCAGACACAGTGTGAATCTCCTTCAACACAGTCCAATCACACACTCCCGGGGTCAGACACAGAGAGATTATTCCTCTACATGGTGCCATCAAACACTACCGGGGTCAGACACAGAGAGATTATTCCTCTACACGGTCCCATCAAACACTCCCGGGGTCGGACACAGAGAGATTATTCCTCTACAAGGTCCCATCAAACACTCCCGGGGTCAGACACAGATTGAATCTCAATCCACAGCGTCCCATCACACACTCCCGGGGTCAGACACAGAGTGATTATTCCTCTACACGGTACCATCAAACACTCCCGGGGTCAGAGACAAATAGATTATTCCTCTACCCGGTCGTATCAAACACTCCCGGGGTCAGACACAGAGTGAATTTCAATCCACACCGTCCCATCACAAACTCCCGGGGTCAGACACAGATAGATTATTTCTCTACACGGTCCCATCAAACACTCCCGGGGTCAGACACAAAGTGAATCTCCCTCCACACCGTCCCGTCACAAATTCCCGGGTTCAGACACGGAGTGATTATTCCTCTACACTGCCCATCACACACTCCCGGGGTCAGACACAGAGTGAATCTCCCTCCACACCGTCCCATCACACACTCCCGGGGTCAGACACAGAGTGATTATTCCTCTACACGGTCCCATCAAACACTCCGGGGGTAAGACACAGAGTCATTATTCTCTACAAGGTCACATCAGACTCTTCCGTGGTCAGACAGAGTGATTATTCCTCTACACGGTACCATCACACACTCCCGGTGTCAGACACAGTGTGAATCTCCTTCAACACCGGCCCATCACACACTCCCGGGGTCAGACACAGAGTGATTATTCCTCTCCACGGTCCCATCAAACAATCCGGGTGTAAGACACAGAGTGATTATTCCACTACAAGGTCCCATCAAACACTCCCGGGGTCAGACACAGAGTGAATCTCAATCCACAGCGTCCCATCACACACTCCCGGGGTCAGACACAGAGAGATTATTCCTCTACACGGTACCATCAAACAGTCCCGGGGTCAGACCCAGGGAGATTATTCCTCTACACGGTCCCAGCAAACAATCCCGGGGTCAGACACAGAGTCATTATTCCTCTACACGGTCACATCAAACTCTTCCGAGGTCAGACACAGAGAGATTATTCCTCAACACGGTACCATCACACACTCCCGGTGTCAGACACAGTGTGAATCTCCTTCAACACCGTCCCATCACACACTCCCGGGGTCAGACACAGAGAGATTATTCCTCTACATGGTGCCATCAAACACTCCCGGGGTCAGACACAGAGAGATTATACCTCTACACGGTTCCATCAAACACTCCGGGTGTAAGACACAGAGTGATTATTCCACTACCAGGTCCCATCAAACACTCCCGGGGTCAGACACAGAGTGAATCTCAATCCACAGCGTCCCATCACACACTCCCGGGGTCAGACACAGAGTGAATCTCCGTCCACTCCGTCCCGTCACAAATTCCCGGGGTCAGACACAGAGAGATTATTCCTCTACACGGTCCCAGCAAACACTCCCGAGGTCAGACACAGAGTCATTATTCCTCTACACGGTCACATCAAACTCTTCCGGTGTCAGACACAGAGTGATTATTCCTCAACACGGTACCATCACACACTCCCGGTGTCAGACACAGTGTGAATCTCCTTCAACACCGTCCCATCACACACTCCCGGGGTCAGACACCGAGTGATTATTCCTCTCCACGGTCCATCAAACACTCCCGGGGTCAGACACAGAGTGATTATTCCACTACACGGTCCCTTCAAACACACCCGGGGTCAGACACAGAGTGAATCTCCCTCCACGCCATCCCATCACACTCTCTCAGGGTCAGACACAGCGTAATTATTCCTCTACACGGTCCCATCAAACACTCCCGGGGTCAGACACAGAGAGATTCTTCCTCTACACGGTACCATCAAACAGTCCCGGTGTCAGACACAGAGAGATTATTCCTCAACACGGTACCATCACACACTCCCTGTGTCAGACACAGTGTGAATCTCCTTCAACACCGTCCCATCACACACTCCCGGGGTCAGACACAGAGAGATTATTCCTCTACACGGTCCCATCAAGCACTCCTGGGGTCAGACACAGAGTGAATCTCAATCCTCACCGTCCCATCACACTCTCCCAGGGTCAGACACAGAGTGATTATTCCTCTACACGGCCCGATCAAACTCTCCCGGGGTCATACACAGAGTGATTATTCCTCTACACGTTCCCATCAAACGCTCCCGGGGGTCAGACACAGAGTGATTATTCCTCTACACGGTCCCATGAAACACTCCCGGGGTCAGACACAGAGTGAATCTCCGTCCACTCCGTCCCGTCACAAATTCCCGGGGTCATACACAGAGAGATTATTCCTCTACACGGTCCCATCAAACATACCCGGGGTCAGACACAGAGTGAATCTCCCTCCACGCCATCCCATCACACTCTCCCAGGGTCAGACACAGCGTGATTATTCCTCTACACGGTCCCATCAAACACTCCCGCGGTCAGACACAGAGAGATTATTCCTCTACACGGTACCATCAAACAGTCCCGGGGTCAGACACAGAGAGATTATTCCCCTACACGGTCCCAGCAAACACTCCCGGGGTCAGACACAGATAGATTATTCCTCTACACGGTACCATCAAACAGTCCCGGGGTCAGACACAGAGTGAATATTCCTCTCCACTGTCCCATCAAACACTCCCGTGGTCAGACACAGAGTGATTATTCCTCTACACGGTCCCATCAAACACTCCGGGTGTAAGACACAGAGTGATTATTCCTCTACACGGTCCCATCAAACACTCCCGGGGTCAGACACAGAGTGATTATTCCTCTACACGGCCAAATCAAACGCTCCCGGGGTCAGACACAGAGTGATTATTCCTCTACACGGTCCCAGCAAACACTCCCGGGGTCAGACACAGAGTCATTATTCCTCTACACGGTCACATCAAACTCTTCCGAGGTCAGACACAGAGAGATTATTCCTCAACACGGTACCATCACACACTCCCGGTGTCAGACACAGTGTGAATCTCCTTCAACACCGTCCCATCACACACTCCCGGGGTCAGACACAGAGAGATTATTCCTCTCCACGGTCCCATCAAACATTCCCGGGGTCAGACACAGAGAGATTATTCCTCTACACGGTCCCATCAAACACTCCGGGTGTAAGACACAGAGTGATTATTCCACTACAAGGTCCCATCAAACACTCCCGGGGTCAGACACAGAGTGAATCTCAATCCACAGCGTCCCATCACACACTCCCGGGGTCAGACACAGAGAGATTATTCCTCTACATGGTGCCATCAAACACTCCCGGCGTCGGACACAGAGAGATTATTCCTCTACACGGTCCCATCAAGCAATCCCGGTGTCAGACACAGAGTGAATCTCAATCCTCACCGTCCCATCACACAGTCCCGGGGTCAGACACAGAGAGATTATTCCTCTACATGGTGCCATCAAACACTCCCGGGGTCAGACACAGAGAGATTATTCCTCTACACGGTCCCAGCAAACACTCCCGGGGTCAGACACAGAGTCATTATTCCTCTACACGGTCACATCAAACTCTTCCGAGTTCAGACACAGAGAGATTATTCCTCAACACGGTACCATCACACACTCCCGGTGTCAGACACAGTGTGAATCTCCTTCAACACAGTCCAATCACACACTCCCGGGGTCAGACACAGAGAGATTATTCCTCTACATGGTGCCATCAAACACTACCGGGGTCAGACACAGAGAGATTATTCCTCTACACGGTCCCATCAAACACTCCCGGGGTCGGACACAGAGAGATTATTCCTCTACAAGGTCCCATCAAACACTCCCGGGGTCAGACACAGATTGAATCTCAATCCACAGCGTCCCATCACACACTCCCGGGGTCAGACACAGAGTGATTATTCCTCTACACGGTACCATCAAACACTCCCGGGGTCAGAGACAAATAGATTATTCCTCTACCCGGTCGTATCAAACACTCCCGGGGTCAGACACAGAGTGAATTTCAATCCACACCGTCCCATCACAAACTCCCGGGGTCAGACACAGATAGATTATTTCTCTACACGGTCCCATCAAACACTCCCGGGGTCAGACACAAAGTGAATCTCCCTCCACACCGTCCCGTCACAAATTCCCGGGTTCAGACACGGAGTGATTATTCCTCTACACTGCCCATCACACACTCCCGGGGTCAGACACAGAGTGAATCTCCCTCCACACCGTCCCATCACACACTCCCGGGGTCAGACACAGAGTGATTATTCCTCTACACGGTCCCATCAAACACTCCAGGGGTAAGACACAGAGTCATTATTCTCTACAAGGTCACATCAGACTCTTCCGTGGTCAGACAGAGTGATTATTCCTCTACACGGTACCATCACACACTCCCGGTGTCAGACACAGTGTGAATCTCCTTCAACACCGGCCCATCACACACTCCCGGGGTCAGACACAGAGTGATTATTCCTCTCCACGGTCCCATCAAACAATCCGGGTGTAAGACACAGAGTGATTATTCCACTACAAGGTCCCATCAAACACTCCCGGGGTCAGACACAGAGTGAATCTCAATCCACAGCGTCCCATCACACACTCCCGGGGTCAGACACAGAGAGATTATTCCTCTACACGGTACCATCAAACAGTCCCGGGGTCAGACCCAGGGAGATTATTCCTCTACACGGTCCCAGCAAACAATCCCGGGGTCAGACACAGAGTCATTATTCCTCTACACGGTCACATCAAACTCTTCCGAGGTCAGACACAGAGAGATTATTCCTCAACACGGTACCATCACACACTCCCGGTGTCAGACACAGTGTGAATCTCCTTCAACACCGTCCCATCACACACTCCCGGGGTCAGACACAGAGAGATTATTCCTCTACATGGTGCCATCAAACACTCCCGGGGTCAGACACAGAGAGATTATACCTCTACACGGTCCCATCAAACACTCCGGGTGTAAGACACAGAGTGATTATTCCACTACCAGGTCCCATCAAACACTCCCGGGGTCAGACACAGAGTGAATCTCAATCCACAGCGTCCCATCACACACTCCCGGGGTCAGACACAGAGTGAATCTCCGTCCACTCCGTCCCGTCACAAATTCCCGGGGTCAGACACAGAGAGATTATTCCTCTACACGGTCCCAGCAAACACTCCCGAGGTCAGACACAGAGTCATTATTCCTCTACACGGTCACATCAAACTCTTCCGGTGTCAGACACAGAGTGATTATTCCTCAACACGGTACCATCACACACTCCCGGTGTCAGACACAGTGTGAATCTCCTTCAACACCGTCCCATCACACACTCCCGGGGTCAGACACCGAGTGATTATTCCTCTCCACGGTCCATCAAACACTCCCGGGGTCAGACACAGAGTGATTATTCCACTACACGGTCCCTTCAAACACACCCGGGGTCAGACACAGAGTGAATCTCCCTCCACGCCATCCCATCACACTCTCTCAGGGTCAGACACAGCGTAATTATTCCTCTACACGGTCCCATCAAACACTCCCGGGGTCAGACACAGAGAGATTCTTCCTCTACACGGTACCATCAAACAGTCCCGGTGTCAGACACAGAGAGATTATTCCTCAACACGGTACCATCACACACTCCCTGTGTCAGACACAGTGTGAATCTCCTTCAACACCGTCCCATCACACACTCCCGGGGTCAGACACAGAGAGATTATTCCTCTACACGGTCCCATCAAGCACTCCTGGGGTCAGACACAGAGTGAATCTCAATCCTCACCGTCCCATCACACTCTCCCAGGGTCAGACACAGAGTGATTATTCCTCTACACGGCCCGATCAAACTCTCCCGGGGTCATACACAGAGTGATTATTCCTCTACACGTTCCCATCAAACGCTCCCGGGGGTCAGACACAGAGTGATTATTCCTCTACACGGTCCCATGAAACACTCCCGGGGTCAGACACAGAGTGAATCTCCGTCCACTCCGTCCCGTCACAAATTCCCGGGGTCATACACAGAGAGATTATTCCTCTACACGGTCCCATCAAACATACCCGGGGTCAGACACAGAGTGAATCTCCCTCCACGCCATCCCATCACACTCTCCCAGGGTCAGACACAGCGTGATTATTCCTCTACACGGTCCCATCAAACACTCCCGCGGTCAGACACAGAGAGATTATTCCTCTACACGGTACCATCAAACAGTCCCGGGGTCAGACACAGAGAGATTATTCCCCTACACGGTCCCAGCAAACACTCCCGGGGTCAGACACAGATAGATTATTCCTCTACACGGTACCATCAAACAGTCCCGGGGTCAGACACAGAGTGAATATTCCTCTCCACTGTCCAATCAAACACTCCCGTGGTCAGACACAGAGTGATTATTCCTCTACACGGTCCCATCAAACACTCCGGGTGTAAGACACAGAGTGATTATTCCTCTACACGGTCCCATCAAACACTCCCGGGGTCAGACACAGAGTGATTATTCCTCTACACGGCCAAATCAAACGCTCCCGGGGTCAGACACAGAGTGATTATTCCTCTACACGGTACCATCACACTCTCCCGGTGTCAGACACAGAGAGATTATTCCTCTACACGGTACCATCAAACACTCCCGTGGTCAGGCACAGATTGAATCTCAATCCTCACCGTCCCATCACACAGTCCCGCGGTCAGACACAGAGTGATTATTCCTCAACACCGTCCCATCACACACTCCCGCGGTCAGACACAGAGTGATTATTCCTCTCCACGGTCCATCAAACACTCCCGGGATCAGACACAGAGTGATTATTCCACTACACGGTCCCATCAAACACACCCGGGGTCAGACACAGAGTGAATCTCCCTCCACGCCATCCCATCACACTCTCCCAGGGTCAGACACAGCGTGATTATTCCTCTACACGGTCCCATCAAACAGTCCCGGGGTCAGTCACAGAGAGATTATTCCTCTACACGGTCCCAGCAAACAGACCCGGGGTCAGACACAGAGTCATTATTCCTCTACACGGTCCCATCAAACTCTTCCGGGGTCAGACACAGAGTGATTATTCCTCAACACGGTACCATCACACACTCCCGGTGTCAGACACAGTGTGAATCTCCTTCAACACCGTCCCATCACACACTTCCGGGGTCAGACACAGAGAGATTATTCCTCTACATGGTGCCATCAAACACTCCCGGGGTCTGACACAGAGAGATTATTCCTCTACACGGTCCCATCAAGCACTCCCGGGGTCAGACACAAAGTGAATCTCAATCCTCACCGTCCCATCACACACTCCCGGGGTCAGACCCAGAGAGATTATTCCCCTACACGGTCCCAGCAAACACTCCCGGGGTCAGACACAGAGAGATTATTCCTCTACACGGTCACATCAAACTCTTCCGAGGTCAGACACAGAGAGATTATTCCTCAACACGGTACCATCACACACTCCCGGTTTCAGACACAGAGTCATTATTCCTCTACACGGTCCCATCAAACACTCCCGGTGTCAGACACAGTGTGAATCTCCTTCCACACCGTCCCATCACACACTCGCTGGGTCAGACACAGAGTGAATATTCCTCTCCACGGTCCCATCAAACACTCCGGGGGTAAGACACAGAGTGATTATTCCACTACAAGGTCCCATCAAACACTCCCGGGGTCAGACACAGAGTGATTATTCCTCTACACGTTCCCATCAAACACTCCCGGGGTCAGACACAGAGTGAATCTCCCTCCACGCCATCCCATCACACTCTCCCGGGGTCAGACACAGAGTGCTTATTCCTCTACACGGTCCCATCAAACACTCCCGTGGTCAGACGCAGAGTGAATCTCCCTCCACGCCATCCCATCACACTATCCCGGGGTCAGACACAGAGTGATTATTCCTCTACACGGTCCCATCAAACACTCCCGTGGTCAGACACAGAGTGATTATTCCTCTACACGGCCCGATCAAACTCTCCCGGGGTCATACACAGAGTGATTATTCCTCTACACGTTCCCATCAAACGCTCCCGGGGGTCAGACGCAGAGTGATTATTCCTCTACACGGTCCCATGAAACACTCCCGGGGTCAGACACAGAGTGAATCTCCGTCCACTCCGTCCCGTCACAAATTCCCGGGGTCAGACACAGAGAGATTATTCCTCTACACGGTCCCAGCAAACACTCCCGAGGTCAGACACAGAGTCATTATTCCTCTACACGGTCACATCAAACTCTTCCGGTGTCAGACACAGAGTGATTATTCCTCAACACGGTACCATCACACACTCCCGGTGTCAGACACAGTGTGAATCTCCTTCAACACCGTCCCATCACACACTCCCGGGGTCAGACACCGAGTGATTATTCCTCTCCACGGTCCATCAAACACTCCCGGGGTCAGACACAGAGTGATTATTCCACTACACGGTCCCTTCAAACACACCCGGGGTCAGACACAGAGTGAATCTCCCTCCACGCCATCCCATCACACTCTCCCAGGGTCAGACACAGCGTGATTATTCCTCTACACGGTCCCATCAAACACTCCCGGGGTCAGACACAGATAGATTATTCCTCTACACGGTACCATCAAACAGTCCCGGGGTCAGACACAGAGTGAATCTCAATCCTCTCCGTCCCATCACACATTCCCGGGGTCAGACACAGAGAGATTATTCCTCTACACGGTACCATCAAACAGTCCCGGGGTCAGACCAAGAGAGATTATTCCTCTACACGGTCCCAGCAAACACTCCCGGGGTCAGGCACAGAGTCATTATTCCTCTACACGGTACCATCAAACAGTCCCGGGGTCAGACCCAGAGAGATTATTCCTCTACACGGTCACATCAAACTCCTCCGAGGTCAGACACAGAGAGATTATTCCTCAACACGGTACCATCACACACTCCCGGTTTCAGACACAGAGTCATTATTCCTCTACACGGTCCCATCAAACACTCCCGGTTTCAGACACAGTGTGAATCTCCTTCCACACCGTCCCATCACACACTCCCTGGGTCAGACACAGAGTGAATATTCCTCTCCACTGTCCCATCAAACACTCCCGTGGTCAGACACAGAGTGATTATTCCTCTACACAGTCCCATCAAACACTCCGGGTGTAAGACACAGAGTGATTATTCCACTACAAGGTCCCATCAAACACTCCCGGGGTCAGACACAGAGTGAATCTCAATCCACAGCGTCCCATCACACACTCCCGGGGTCAGACACAGAGTGATTATTCCTCTACACGGTCCCATCAAACACTCCCGGGGTCAGAGACAGAGAGATTATTCCTCTACACCGTCGCATCAAACACTCCCGGGGTCAGACACAGAGTGAACCTCAATCCTCACCGTCCCATCAGACACTCCCGGGTTCAGACACAGAGAGATTACTCCTCTACAGGGTCCCATCACACACTCCCGGGGTCAGACACAGAGTGATTATTCCTCTCCACGGTCCCATCAAACACTCCCGTGGTCAGACACAGATTGATTATTCCTCTACACGGTCCCATCAAACACACCCGGGGTCAGACACAGAGTGATTATTCCTCTACACGGTACCATCACACACTCCCGGTGTCAGACACAGTGTGAATCTCCTTCAACACCGTCCCATCACACACTCCCGGGGTCAGACACAGAGTGATTATTCCTCTACACGGTCCCATCACACACTCCCGGGGTCAGACACAGAGTGATTATTCCTCTACACGGTACCATCACACACTCCCGGTGTCAGACACAGTGTGAATCTCCTTCAACACCGTCCCATCACACACTCCCGGGGTCAGACACATAGTGATTATTCCTCAACACGGTACCATCACACACTCCCTGTGTCAGACACAGTGTGAATCTCCTTCAACACCGTCCCATCACACACTCCCGGGGTCAGACACAGAGAGATTATTCCTCTACATGGTGCCATCAAACACCCCCGGGGTCAGACACAGAGAGATTATTCCTCTACACGGTCCCATCAAGCACTCCTGGGGTCAGACACAGAGTGAATCTCAATCCTCACCGTCCCATCACACTCTCCCAGGGTCAGACACAGAGTGATTATTCCTCTACACGGCCCGATCAAACTCTCCCGGGGTCATACACAGAGTGATTATTCCTCTACACGTTCCAATCAAACGCTCCCGGGGGTCAGACACAGAGTGATTATTCCTCTACACGGTCCCATGAAACACTCCCGGGGTCAGACACAGAGTGAATCTCCGTCCACTCCGTCCCGTCACAAATTCCCGGGGTCATACACAGAGAGATTATTCCTCTACACGGTCCCAGCAAACACTCCCGAGGTCAGACACAGAGTCATTATTCCTCTACACGGTCACATCAAACTCTTCCGGTGTCAGACACAGAGTGATTATTCCTCAACACCGTCCCATCACACACTCCCGGGGTCAGACACAGAGAGATTATTCCTCTACATGGTGCCATCAAACACTCCCGGGGTCAGACACAGAGAGATTATTCCTCTACACGGTCCCATCAAGCACTCCGGGGTCAGACACAGAGTGAATCTCAATCCTCACCGTCCCATCACACACTCCCGGGGTCAGACACAGAGAGATTATTCCTCTACACGGTACCATCAAACAGTCCCGGGGTCAGACCCAGAGAGATTATTCCTCTACACGGTACCAGCAAACACTCCCGGGGTCAGACACAGAGAGATTATTCCTCTACACGGTCACATCAAACTCCTCCGAGGTCAGACACAGAGAGATTATTCCTCAACACCGTACAATCACACACTCCCGGTTTCAGACACAGAGTCATTATTCCTCTACACGGTCCCATCAAACACACCCGGGGTCAGACACAGAGTGATTATTCCTCTACACGGTACCATCACACACTCCCGGTGTCAGACACAGTGTGAATCTCCTTCAACACCGTCCCATCACACATTCCCGGGGTCAGACACAGAGTGATTATTCCTCTACACGGTCCCATCACACACTCCCGGGGTCAGACACAGAGTGATTATTCCTCTACACGGTACCATCACACACTCCCGGTGTCAGACACAGTGTGAATTTCCTTCAACACCGTCCCATCACACACTCCCGGGGTCAGACACATAGTGATTATTCCTCAACACGGTACCATCACACACTCCCTGTGTCAGACACAGTGTGAATCTCCTTCAACACCGTCCCATCACACACTCCCGGGGTCAGACACAGAGAGATTATTCCTCTACATGGTGCCATCAAACACTCCCGGGGTCAGACACAGAGAGATTATTCCTCTACACGGTCCCATCAAGCACTCCTGGGGTCAGACACAGAGTGAATCTCAATCCTCACCGTCCCATCACACTCTCCCAGGGTCAGACACAGCGTGATTATTCCTCTACACGGTCCCATCAAACACTCCCGGGGTCAGACACAGATAGATTATTCCTCTACACGGTACCATCAAGCAGTCCCGGGGTCAGACACAGAGTGAATCTCAATCCTCTCCGTCCCATCACACATTCCCGGGGTCAGACACAGAGAGATTATTCCTCTACACGGTACCATCAAACAGTCCCGGGGTCAGACCAAGAGAGATTATTCCTCTACACGGTCCCAGCAAACACTCCCGGGGTCAGGCACAGAGTCATTATTCCTCTACACGGTACCATCAAACAGTCCCGGGGTCAGACCCAGAGAGATTATTCCTCTACACGGTCACATCAAACTCCTCCGAGGTCAGACACAGAGAGATTATTCCTCAACACGGTACCATCACACACTCCCGGTTTCAGACACAGAGTCATTATTCCTCTACACGGTCCCATCAAACACTCCCGGTTTCAGACACAGTGTGAATCTCCTTCCACACCGTCCCATCACACACTCCCTGGGTCAGACACAGAGTGAATATTCCTCTCCACTGTCCCATCAAACACTCCCGTGGTCAGACACAGAGTGATTATTCCTCTACACAGTCCCATCAAACACTCCGGGTGTAAGACACAGAGTGATTATTCCACTACAAGGTCCCATCAAACACTCCCGGGGTCAGACACCGAGTGAATCTCAATCCACAGCGTCCCATCACACACTCCCGGGGTCAGACACAGAGTGATTATTCCTCTACACGGTCCCATCAAAAACTCCCGGGGTCAGAGACAGAGAGATTATTCCTCTACACCGTCGCATCAAACACTCCCGGGGTCAGACACAGAGTGAACCTCAATCCTCACCGTCCCATCAGACACTCCCGGGTTCAGACACAGAGAGATGACTCCTCTACAGGGTCCCATCACACACTCCCGGGGTCAGACACAGAGTGATTATTCCTCTCCACGGTCCCATCAAACACTCCCGTGGTCAGACACAGATTGATTATTCCTCTACACGGTCCCATCAAACACACCCGGGGTCAGACACAGAGTGATTATTCCTCTACACGGTACCATCACACACTCCCGGTGTCAGACACAGTGTGAATCTCCTTCAACACCGTCCCATCACACACTCCCGGGGTCAGACACAGAGTGATTATTCCTCTACACGGTCCCATCACACACTCCCGGGGTCAGACACAGAGTGATTATTCCTCTACACGGTACCATCACACACTCCCGGTGTCAGACACAGTGTGAATCTCCTTCAACACCGTCCCATCACACACTCCCGGGGTCAGACACATAGTGATTATTCCTCAACACGGTACCATCACACACTCCCTGTGTCAGACACAGTGTGAATCTCCTTCAACACCGTCCCATCACACACTCCCGGGGTCAGACACAGAGAGATTATTCCTCTACATGGTGCCATCAAACACTCCCGGGGTCAGACACAGAGAGATTATTCCTCTACACGGTCCCATCAAGCACTCCTGGGGTCAGACACAGAGTGAATCTCAATCCTCACCGTCCCATCACACTCTCCCAGGGTCAGACACAGAGTGATTATTCCTCTACACGGCCCGATCAAACTCTCCCGGGGTCATACACAGAGTGATTATTCCTCTACACGTTCCCATCAAACGCTCCCGGGGGTCAGACACAGAGTGATTATTCCTCTACACGGTCCCATGAAACACTCCCGGGGTCAGACACAGAGTGAATCTCCGTCCACTCCGTCCCGTCACAAATTCCCGGGGTCATACACAGAGAGATTATTCCTCTACACGGTCCCAGCAAACACTCCCGAGGTCAGACACAGAGTCATTATTCCTCTACACGGTCACATCAAACTCTTCCGGTGTCAGACACAGAGTGATTATTCCTCTACACCGTCCCATCACACACTCCCGGGGTCAGACACAGAGAGATTATTCCTCTACATGGTGCCATCAAACACTCCCGGGGTCAGACACAGAGAGATTATTCCTCTACACGGTCCCATCAAGCACTCCGGGGTCAGACACAGAGTGAATCTCAATCCTCACCGTCCCATCACACACTCCCGGGGTCAGACACAGAGAGATTATTCCTCTACACGGTACCATCAAACAGTCCCGGGGTCAGACCCAGAGAGATTATTCCTCTACACGGTACCAGCAAACACTCCCGGGGTCAGACACAGAGAGATTATTCCTCTACACGGTCACATCAAACTCCTCCGAGGTCAGACACAGAGAGATTATTCCTCAACACGGTACCATCACACACTCCCGGTTTCAGACACAGAGTCATTATTCCTCTACACGGTCCCATCAAACACACCCGGGGTCAGACACAGAGTGATTATTCCTCTACACGGTACCATCACACACTCCCGGTGTCAGACACAGTGTGAATCTCCTTCAACACCGTCCCATCACACATTCCCGGGGTCAGACACAGAGTGATTATTCCTCTACACGGTCCCATCACACACTCCCGGGGTCAGACACAGAGTGATTATTCCTCTACACGGTACCATCACACACTCCCGGTGTCAGACACAGTGTGAATCTCCTTCAACACCGTCCCATCACACACTCCCGGGGTCAGACACATAGTGATTATTCCTCAACACGGTACCATCACACACTCCCTGTGTCAGACACAGTGTGAATCTCCTTCAACACCGTCCCATCACACACTCCCGGGGTCAGACACAGAGAGATTATTCCTCTACATGGTGCCATCAAACACTCCCGGGGTCAGACACAGAGAGATTATTCCTCTACACGGTCCCATCAAGCACTCCTGGGGTCAGACACAGAGTGAATCTCAATCCTCACCGTCCCATCACACTCTCCCAGGGTCAGACACAGAGTGATTATTCCTCTACACGGCCCGATCAAACTCTCCCGGGGTCATACACAGAGTGATTATTCCTCTACACGTTCCCATCAAACGCTCCCGGGGGTCAGACACAGAGTGATTATTCCTCTACACGGTCCCATGAATCTCTCCCGGGGTCAGACACAGAGTGAATCTCCGTCCACTCCGTCCCGTCACAAATTCCCGAGGTCAGACACAGAGTCATTATTCCTCTACACGGTCACATCAAACTCTTCCGGTGTCAGACACAGAGTGATTATTCCTCAACACCGTCCCATCACACACTCCCGGGGTCAGACACAGAGAGATTATTCCTCTACATGGTGCCATCAAACACTCCCGGGGTCAGACACAGAGAGATTATTCCTCTACACGGTCCCATCAAGCACTCCGGGGTCAGACACAGAGTGAATCTCAATCCTCACCGTCCCATCACACACTCCCGGGGTCAGACACAGAGAGATTATTCCTCTACACGGTACCATCAAACAGTCCCGGGGTCAGACCCAGAGAGATTATTCCTCTACACGGTACCAGCAAACACTCCCGGGGTCAGACACAGAGAGATTATTCCTCTACACGGTCACATCAAACTCCTCCGAGGTCAGACACAGAGAGATTATTCCTCAACACGGTACCATCACACACTCCCGGTTTCAGACACAGAGTCATTATTCCTCTACACGGTCCCATCAAACACTCCCGGTGTCAGACACAGTGTGAATCTCCTTCCACACCGTCCCATAACACACTCCCTGGGTCAGACACAGAGTGAATATTCCTCTCCACTGTCCCATCAAACACTCCCGTGGTCAGACACAGAGTGATTATTCCTCTACACGGTCCCATCAAACACTCCCGGGGTCAGAGACAGAGAGATTATTCCTCTACACCGTCGCATCAAACACTCCCGGGGTCAGACACAGAGTGAATCTCAATCCTCACCGTCCCATCAGACACTCCCGGGTTCAGACACAGAGAGATTATTCCTCTACAGGGTCCCATCACACACTCCCGGGGTCAGACACAGAGTGATTATTCCTCTCCACGGTCCCATCAAACACTCCCGGGGTCAGACACAGATTGATTATTCCTCTACATGGTCCCATCAAACACACCCGGGGTCAGACCCAGAGTGATTATTCCTCTACACGGTACCATCACACACTCCCGGTGTCAGACACAGTGTGAATCTCCTTCAACACCGTCCCATCACACACTCCCGGGGTCAGACACAGAGTGATTATTCCTCTACACGGTCCCATCACACGCTCCCGGGGTCAGACACAGAGTGATTATTCCTCTACACGGTACCATCACACACTCCCGGTGTCAGACACAGTGTGAATCTCCTTCAACACCGTCCCATCACACACTCCCGGGGTCAGACACAGAGTGATTATTCCTCTACACGGTCCCATCAAACACTCCCGGGGTCAGACACAGAGTGATTATTCCTCTACACGGCCAAATCAAACGCTCCCGGGGTCAGACACAGAGTGATTATTCCTCTACACGGTACCATCACACTCTCCCGGTGTCAGACACAGAGAGATTATTCCTCTACACGGTACCATCAAACACTCCCGTGGTCAGGCACAGATTGAATCTCAATCCTCACCGTCCCATCACACAGTCCCGCGGTCAGACACAGAGTGATTATTCCTCAACACCGTCCCATCACACACTCCCGGGGTCAGACACAGAGTGATTATTCCTCTCCACGGTCCATCAAACACTCCCGGGGTCAGACACAGAGTGATTATTCCACTACACGGTCCCATCAAACACACCCGGGGTCAGACACAGAGTGAATCTCCCTCCACCCCATCCCATCACACTCTCCCAGGGTCAGACACAGCGTGATTATTCCTCTACACGGTCCCATCAAACAGTCCCGTGGTCAGTCACAGAGAGATTATTCCTCTACACGGTCCCAGCAAACAGACCCGGGGTCAGGCACAGAGTCATTATTCCTCTACACGGTCACATCAAACTCTTCCGGGGTCAGACACAGAGTGATTATTCCTCAACACGGTACCATCACACACTCCCGGTGTCAGACACAGTGTGAATCTCCTTCAACACCGTCCCATCACACACTTCCGGGGTCAGACACAGAGAGATTATTCCTCTACATGGTGCCATCAAACACTCCCGGGGTCTGACACAGAGAGATTATTCCTCTACACGGTCCCATCAAGCACTCCCGGGGTCAGACACAAAGTGAATCTCAATCCTCACCGTCCCATCACACACTCCCGGGGTCAGACCCAGAGAGATTATTCCCCTACACGGTCCCAGCAAACACTCCCGGGGTCAGACACAGAGAGATTATTCCTCTACACGGTCACATCAAACTCTTCCGAGGTCAGGCACAGAGAGATTATTCCTCAACACGGTACCATCACACACTCCCGGTTTCAGACACAGAGTCATTATTCCTCTACACGGTCCCATCAAACACTCCCGGTGTCAGACACAGTGTGAATCTCCTTCCACACCGTCCCATCACACACTCGCTGGGTCAGACACAGAGTGAATATTCCTCTCCACGGTCCCATCAAACACTCCGGGGGTAAGACACAGAGTGATTATTCCACTACAAGGTCCCATCAAACACTCCCGGGGTCAGACACAGAGTGATTATTCCTCTACACGTTCCCATCAAACACTCCCGGGGTAAGACACAGAGTGAATCTCCCTCCACGCCATCCCATCACACTCTCCCGGGGTCAGACACAGAGTGATTATTCCTCTACACGGTCCCATCAAACACTCCCGTGGTCAGACGCAGAGTGAATCTCCCTCCACGCCATCCCATCACACTATCCCGGGGTCAGACACAGAGTGATTATTCCTCTACACGGTCCCATCAAACTCTCCCGTGGTCAGACACAGAGTGATTATTCCTCTACACGGTACCATCACACACTCCCGGTGTCAGACACAGTGTGAATCTCCTTCAACACCGTCCCATCACACACTCGCGGGGTCAGACACATAGTGATTATTCCTCAACACGGTACCATCACACACTCCCTGTGTCAGACACAGTGTGAATCTCCTTCAACACCGTCCCATCACACACTCCCGGGGTCAGACACAGAGAGATTATTCCTCTACATGGTGCCATCAAACACTCCCGGGGTCAGACACAGAGAGATTATTCCTCTACACGGTCCCATCAAGCACTCCTGGGGTCAGACACAGAGTGAATCTCAATCCTCACCGTCCCATCACACTCTCCCAGGGTCAGACACAGAGTGATTATTCCTCTACACGGCCCGATCAAACTCTCCCGGGGTCATACACAGAGTGATTATTCCTCTACACGTTCCCATCAAACGCTCCCGGGGGTCAGACACAGAGTGATTATTCCTCTACACGGTCCCATGAAACACTCCCGGGGTCAGACACAGAGTGAATCTCCGTCCACTCCGTCCCGTCACAAATTCCCGGGGTCATACACAGAGAGATTATTCCTCTACACGGTCCCAGCAAACACTCCCGAGGTCAGACACAGAGTCATTATTCCTCTACACGGTCACATCAAACTCTTCCGGTGTCAGACACAGAGTGATTATTCCTCAACACCGTCCCATCACACACTCCCGGGGTCAGACACAGTGAGATTATTCCTCTACATGGTGCCATCAAACACTCCCGGGGTCAGACACAGAGAGATTATTCCTCTACACGGTCCCATCAAGCACTCCTGGGGTCAGACACAGAGTGAATCTCAATCCTCACCGTCCCATCACACTCTCCCAGGGTCAGACACAGAGTGATTATTCCTCTACACGGCCCGATCAAACTCTCCCGGGGTCATACACAGAGTGATTATTCCTCTACACGTTCCCATCAAACGCTCCCGGGGGTCAGACACAGAGTGATTATTCCTCTACACGGTCCCATGAAACACTCCCGGGGTCAGACACAGAGTGAATCTCCGTCCACTCCGTCCCGTCACAAATTCCCGGGGTCATACACAGAGAGATTATTCCTCTACACGGTCCCAGCAAACACTCCCGAGGTCAGACACAGAGTCATTATTCCTCTACACGGTCACATCAAACTCTTCCGGTGTCAGACACAGAGTGATTATTCCTCTACACCGTCCCATCACACACTCCCGGGGTCAGACACAGAGAGATTATTCCTCTACATGGTGCCATCAAACACTCCCGGGGTCAGACACAGAGAGATTATTCCTCTACACGGTCCCATCAAGCACTCCGGGGTCAGACACAGAGTGAATCTCAATCCTCACCGTCCCATCACACACTCCCGGGGTCAGACACAGAGAGATTATTCCTCTACACGGTACCATCAAACAGTCCCGGGGTCAGACCCAGAGAGATTATTCCTCTACACGGTACCAGCAAACACTCCCGGGGTCAGACACAGAGAGATTATTCCTCTACACGGTCACATCAAACTCCTCCGAGGTCAGACACAGAGAGATTATTCCTCAACACGGTACCATCACACACTCCCGGTTTCAGACACAGAGTCATTATTCCTCTACACGGTCCCATCAAACACACCCGGGGTCAGACACAGAGTGATTATTCCTCTACACGGTACCATCACACACTCCCGGTGTCAGACACAGTGTGAATCTCCTTCAACACCGTCCCATCACACATTCCCGGGGTCAGACACAGAGTGATTATTCCTCTACACGGTCCCATCACACACTCCCGGGGTCAGACACAGAGTGATTATTCCTCTACACGGTACCATCACACACTCCCGGTGTCAGACACAGTGTGAATCTCCTTCAACACCGTCCCATCACACACTCCCGGGGTCAGACACATAGTGATTATTCCTCAACACGGTACCATCACACACTCCCTGTGTCAGACACAGTGTGAATCTCCTTCAACACCGTCCCATCACACACTCCCGGGGTCAGACACAGAGAGATTATTCCTCTACATGGTGCCATCAAACACTCCCGGGGTCAGACACAGAGAGATTATTCCTCTACACGGTCCCATCAAGCACTCCTGGGGTCAGACACAGAGTGAATCTCAATCCTCACCGTCCCATCACACTCTCCCAGGGTCAGACACAGAGTGATTATTCCTCTACACGGCCCGATCAAACTCTCCCGGGGTCATACACAGAGTGATTATTCCTCTACACGTTCCCATCAAACGCTCCCGGGGGTCAGACACAGAGTGATTATTCCTCTACACGGTCCCATGAATCTCTCCCGGGGTCAGACACAGAGTGAATCTCCGTCCACTCCGTCCCGTCACAAATTCCCGGGGTCATACACAGAGAGATTATTCCTCTACACGGTCCCAGCAAACACTCCCGAGGTCAGACACAGAGTCATTATTCCTCTACACGGTCACATCAAACTCTTCCGGTGTCAGACACAGAGTGATTATTCCTCAACACCGTCCCATCACACACTCCCGGGGTCAGACACAGAGAGATTATTCCTCTACATGGTGCCATCAAACACTCCCGGGGTCAGACACAGAGAGATTATTCCTCTACACGGTCCCATCAAGCACTCCGGGGTCAGACACAGAGTGAATCTCAATCCTCACCGTCCCATCACACACTCCCGGGGTCAGACACAGAGAGATTATTCCTCTACACGGTACCATCAAACAGTCCCGGGGTCAGACCCAGAGAGATTATTCCTCTACACGGTACCAGCAAACACTCCCGGGGTCAGACACAGAGAGATTATTCCTCTACACGGTCACATCAAACTCCTCCGAGGTCAGACACAGAGAGATTATTCCTCAACACGGTACCATCACACACTCCCGGTTTCAGACACAGAGTCATTATTCCTCTACACGGTCCCATCAAACACTCCCGGTGTCAGACACAGTGTGAATCTCCTTCCACACCGTCCCATAACACACTCCCTGGGTCAGACACAGAGTGAATATTCCTCTCCACTGTCCCATCAAACACTCCCGTGGTCAGACACAGAGTGATTATTCCTCTACACGGTCCCATCAAACACTCCGGGTGTAAGACACAGAGTGATTATTCCACTACAAGGTCCCATCAAACACTCCCGGGGTCAGACACAGAGTGAATCTCAATCCACAGCGTCCCATCACACACTCCCGGGGTCAGACACAGAGTGATTATTCCTCTACACGGTCCCATCAAACACTCCCGGGGTCAGAGACAGAGAGA
This sequence comes from Hypanus sabinus, assembly GCF_030144855.1. Classification (NCBI taxonomy): domain Eukaryota; kingdom Metazoa; phylum Chordata; class Chondrichthyes; order Myliobatiformes; family Dasyatidae; genus Hypanus; species Hypanus sabinus. The sequence continues at coordinate 930,332 of NW_026779136.1, read as the reverse complement.
TTATTCCTCTACACCGTCGCATCAAACACTCCCGGGGTCAGACACAGAGTGAATCTCAATCCTCACCGTCCCATCAGACACTCCCGGGTTCAGACACAGAGAGATTATTCCTCTACAGGGTCCCATCACACACTCCCGGGGTCAGACACAGAGTGATTATTCCTCTCCACGGTCCCATCAAACACTCCCGGGGTCAGACACAGATTGATTATTCCTCTACATGGTCCCATCAAACACACCCGGGGTCAGACACAGAGTGATTATTCCTCTACACGGTACCATCACACACTCCCGGTGTCAGACACAGTGTGAATCTCCTTCAACACCGTCCCATCACACACTCCCGGGGTCAGACACAGAGTGATTATTCCTCTACACGGTCCCATCACACGCTCCCGGGGTCAGACACAGAGTGATTATTCCTCTACACGGTACCATCACACACTCCCGGTGTCAGACACAGTGTGAATCTCCTTCAACACCGTCCCATCACACACTCCCGGGGTCAGACACAGAGTGATTATTCCTCTACACGGTCCCATCAAACACTCCCGGGGTCAGACACAGAGTGATTATTCCTCTACACGGCCAAATCAAACGCTCCCGGGGTCAGACACAGAGTGATTATTCCTCTACACGGTTCCATCACACTCTCCCGGTGTCAGACACAGAGAGATTATTCCTCTACACGGTACCATCAAACACTCCCGTGGTCAGGCACAGATTGAATCTCAATCCTCACCGTCCCATCACACAGTCCCGCGGTCAGACACAGAGTGATTATTCCTCTCCACGGTCCATCAAACACTCCCGGGGTCAGACACAGAGTGATTATTCCACTACACGGTCCCATCAAACACACCCGGGGTCAGACACAGAGTGAATCTCCCTCCACGCCATCCCATCACACTCTCCCAGGGTCAGACACAGCGTGATTATTCCTCTACACGGTCCCATCAAACAGTCCCGTGGTCAGTCACAGAGAGATTATTCCTCTACACGGTCCCAGCAAACAGACCCGGGGTCAGGCACAGAGTCATTATTCCTCTACACGGTCACATCAAACTCTTCCGGGGTCAGACACAGAGTGATTATTCCTCAACACGGTACCATCACACACTCCCGGTGTCAGACACAGTGTGAATCTCCTTCAACACCGTCCCATCACACACTTCCGGGGTCAGACACAGAGAGATTATTCCTCTACATGGTGCCATCAAACACTCCCGGGGTCTGACACAGAGAGATTATTCCTCTACACGGTCCCATCAAGCACTCCCGGGGTCAGACACAAAGTGAATCTCAATCCTCACCGTCCCATCACACACTCCCGGGGTCAGACCCAGAGAGATTATTCCCCTACACGGTCCCAGCAAACACTCCCGGGGTCAGACACAGAGAGATTATTCCTCTACACGGTCACATCAAACTCTTCCGAGGTCAGGCACAGAGAGATTATTCCTCAACACGGTACCATCACACACTCACCGTTTCAGACACAGAGTCATTATTCCTCTACACGGTCCCATCAAACACTCCCGGTGTCAGACACAGTGTGAATCTCCTTCCACACCGTCCCATCACACACTCGCTGGGTCAGACACAGAGTGAATATTCCTCTCCACGGTCCCATCAAACACTCCGGGGGTAAGACACAGAGTGATTATTCCACTACAAGGTCCCATCAAACACTCCCGGGGTCAGACACAGAGTGATTATTCCTCTACACGTTCCCATCAAACACTCCCGGGGTCAGACACAGAGTGAATCTCCCTCCACGCCATCCCATCACACTCTCCCGGGGTCAGACACAGAGTGATTATTCCTCTACACGGTCCCATCAAACACTCCCGTGGTCAGACGCAGAGTGAATCTCCCTCCACGCCATCCCATCACACTATCCCGGGGTCAGACACAGAGTGATTATTCCTCTACACGGTCCCATCAAACACTCCCGTGGTCAGACACAGAGTGATTTTTCCTCTACACGGCCCGATCAAACTCTCCCGGGGTCATACACAGAGTGATTATTCCTCTACACGTTCCCATCAAACGCTCCCGGGGGTCAGACACAGAGTGATTATTCCTCTACACGGTCCCATGAAACACTCCCGGGGTCAGACACAGAGTGAATCTCCGTCCACTCCGTCCCGTCACAAATTCCCGGGGTCAGACACAGAGAGATTATTCCTCTACACGGTCCCAGCAAACACTCCCGAGGTCAGACACAGAGTCATTATTCATCTACACGGTCACATCAAACTCTTCCGGTGTCAGACACAGAGTGATTATTCCTCAACACGGTACCATCACACACTCCCGGTGTCAGACACAGTGTGAATCTCCTTCAACACCGTCCCATCACACACTCCCGGGGTCAGACACCGAGTGATTATTCCTCTCCACGGTCCATCAAACACTCCCGGGGTCAGACACAGAGTGATTATTCCACTACACGGTCCCTTCAAACACACCCGGGGTCAGACACAGAGTGAATCTCCCTCCACGCCATCCCATCACACTCTACCAGGGTCAGACACAGCGTGATTATTCCTCTACACGGTCCCATCAAACACTCCCGGGGTCAGACACAGAGAGATTATTCCTCTACACGGTACCATCAAACAGTCCCGGGGTCAGACACAGAGTGAATCTCAATCCTCTCCGTCCCATCACACACTCCCGGGGTCAGACACAGAGAGATTATTCCTCTACACGGTACCATCAAACAGTCCCGGGGTCAGACCAAGAGAGATTATTCCTCTACACGGTCCCAGCAAACACTCCCGGGGTCAGGCACAGAGTCATTATTCCTCTACACGGTACCATCAAACAGTCCCGGGGTCAGACCCAGAGAGATTATTCCTCTACACGGTCACATCAAACTCCTCCGAGGTCAGACACAGAGAGATTATTCCTCAACACGGTACCATCACACACTCCCGGTTTCAGACACAGAGTCATTATTCCTCTACACGGTCCCATCAAACACTCCCGGTGTCAGACACAGTGTGAATCTCCTTCCACACCGTCCCATCACACACTCCCTGGGTCAGACACAGAGTGAATATTCCTCTCCACTGTCCCATCAAACACTCCCGTGGTCAGACACAGAGTGATTATTCCTCTACACGGTCCCATCAAACACTCCGGGTGTAAGACACAGAGTGATTATTCCACTACAAGGTCCCATCAAACACTCCCGGGGTCAGACACAGATTGAATCTCAATCCACAGCGTCCCATCACACACTCCCGGGGTCAGACACAGAGTGATTATTCCTCTACACGGTCCCATCAAACACTCCCGGGGTCAGAGACAGAGAGATTATTCCTCTACACCGTCGCATCAAACACTCCCGGGGTCAGACACAGAGTGAACCTCAATCCTCACCGTCCCATCAGACACTCCCGGGTTCAGACACAGAGAGATTACTCCTCTACAGGGTCCCATCACACACTCCCGGGGTCAGACACAGAGTGATTATTCCTCTCCACGGTCCCATCACACACTCCCGGGGTCAGACACAGAGTGATTATTCCTCTACACGGTCCCATCAAACACACCCGGGGTCAGACACAGAGTGATTATTCCTCTACACGGTACCATCACACACTCCCGGTGTCAGACACAGTGTGAATCTCCTTCAACACCGTCCCATCACACACTCCCGGGGTCAGACACAGAGTGATTATTCCTCTACACGGTCCCATCACACACTCCCGGGGTCAGACACAGAGTGATTATTCCTCTACACGGTACCATCACACACTCCCGGTGTCAGACACAGTGTGAATCTCCTTCAACACCGTCCCATCACACACTCCCGGGGTCAGACACAGAGTGATTATTCCTCTACACGGTCCCATCAAACACTCCCGGGGTCTGACACAGAGTGATTATTCCTCTACACGGCCAAATCAAACGCTCCCGGGGTCAGACACAGAGTGATTATTCCTCTACACGGTACCATCACACTCTCCCGGTGTCAGACACAGAGAGATTATTCCTCTACACGGTCCCATCAAGCACTCCCGGGGTCAGACACAGAGTGAATCTCAATCCTCTCCGTCCCATCACACACTCCCGGGGTCAGACACAGAGAGATTATTCCTCTACACTATACCATCAAACAGTCCCGGGGTCAGACCCAGAGAGATTATTCCTCTACACGGTCCCAGCAAACACTCCCGGGGTCAGACACAGAGTCATTATTCCTCTACACGGTCACATCAAACTCTTCCGAGTTCAGACACAGAGAGATTATTCCTCAACACGGTACCATCACACACTCCCGGTGTCAGACACAGTGTGAATCTCCTTCAACACCGTCCCATCACACACTCCCGGGGTCAGACACAGAGAGATTATTCCTCTACATGGTGCCATCAATCACTCCCGGGGTCAGACACAGAGAGATTATTCCTCTACACGTCCCATCAAACACTCCCGGTGTCAGACACAGAGTGATTATTCCTCTACACGGTCCCATCAAACACTCCGGGGGTAAGACACAGAGTCATTATTCTCTACAAGGTCACCTCAGACTCTTCCGTGGTCAGACAGAGTGATTATTCCTCTACACGGTACCATCACACACTCCCGGTGTCAGACACAGTGTGAATCTCCTTCAACACCGGCCCATCACACACTCCGGGGGACAGACAGAGTGATTATTCCTCTACACGGTCCCATCAAACAGTCCCGGGGTCAGACACAGAGTGAATCTCCCTCCACGCCATCCCATCACACTCTCCCGGGGTCAGACACCGAGTGATTATTCCTCTACACGGTCCCATCAAACACTCCCGTGGTCAGACACAGAGTGATTATTCCTCTACACCGACGCATCACACACTCCCGTGGTCAAACACAGAGGGATTATTCCTCAACACGGTCCCATCAAACACTGCCTGGGTCAGACACAGAGTGAGTCTCCCTCCACACCGTCCCATCACACACTCCGGTGGTCAGACACAGAGTGATTAATCCGCTACACCGACGCATCACACACTCCCGTGGTCAAACACAGAGTGATTATTCCTCTACACGGTCCCATGATACACTCCCGGGGTCAGACACAGAGTGAATCTCCCTCCACACAGTCCCGTCACACTCTCCCTGGGTCATACACAGAGGGATTATTCCTCAACACGGTCCCATCAAACACTGCCGGGGTCAGACACAGAGTGAATCTCCCTCCACACCGTCCCATCACGCACTCCCGGGGTCAGACACAGAGTGATTATTCCTCTACACGGTCCCGTCACAAACTCCCGGTGTCAGACACAGAGTGATTATTCCTCTACCCGGTCGTATCAAACACTCCCGGGGTCAGACACAGAGTGAATTTCAATCCACACCGTCCCATCACACACTCCCGGGGTCAGACACAGATAGATTATTTCTCTACACGGTCCCATCAAACACACCCGGGGTCAGACACAAAGTGAATCTCCCTCCACACCGTCCCGTCACAAATTCCCGGGGTCAGACACGGAGTGATTATTCCTCAACACGGTCCCATCAAACACTGCCGGGGTCAGACACAGAGTGAATCTCCCTCCACACCGTCCCATCACGCACTCCCGGGGTCAGACACAGAGTGATTATTCCTCTACACGGTCCCGTCACAAACTCCCGGTGTCAGACACAGAGTGATTATTCCTCTACACCACCCATCACACTCTCCCGGGGTCAGACACAGAGTGAATCTCCCTCCACACCGTCCCATCAAACACTCCCGGGGTCAGACACAGAGAGATTATTCCTCTGCAAGGTCACATCAAACACTTCCGTGGTGAGACACTGAGTGATTATTCCTCTACACGGTACCATCACATACTCCCGGTGTCAGACACAGTGTGAATCTCCTTCAACACCGTCCCATCACACACTCCCGGGGTCAGACACAGAGTGATTATTCCTCAACACGGTCCATCAAACACTCCCGGGGTCAGACACAGAGAGATTATTCCTCTACACGGCCCCATCAAACTCTCCCGAGGTCAGACACAGTGATTATTCCTCTGCACGGTCCCATTAAAACGCTCCCGGGGGTCAGACACAGAGAAATTATTTCTCTACACTGTTCCATCAAACACTCTGGGTGTAAGACAGAGAGTGATTATTCCAATACAAGGTCCCATCAAACACTCCCGGGGTCAGACACAGAGTGAATCTCAATCCTCACCGTCCCATCACACACTCCCGGGGTCAGACACAGAGAGATTATTCCTCTACACGGTACCATCAAACACTCCCGGGGTTAGACACAGAGAGATTAATCCTCTACACGGTCCCATCAAACACTCCCGGAGTCAGACACAGAGTGAATCTCAATCCTCACCGTCCCATCACACACTCCCGGGGTCAGACACAGAGAGATTATACCTCTACACGGTACCATCAAACAGTCCCGGTGTCAGACACAGAGTGATTATTCCTCTACACTGTCCCATCAAACACTCCCGGTGTCAGACACAGTGTGAATCTCCTTCCACACCGTCCCATCACACTCTCCCGGGGTCAGACACAGAGTGATTATTCCTCTACACGGTCCCATCAAACACTCCCGTGGTCAGACACAGAGAGATTATTCCTCTACACGGTCCCATCAAACACTCCCGGGGTCACACATAGAGTCTTTATTCCTCTGCAAGGTCACATCAAACACTTCCGTGGTGAGACACAGAGTGATTATTCCACTACACGGTCCCTTCAAACACACCCGGGGTCAGACACAGAGTGAATCTCCCTCCACGCCATCCCATCACACTCTCCCAGGGTCAGACACAGCGTGATTATTCCTCTACACGGTCCCATCAAACACTCCCGGGGTCAGACACAGAGAGATTATTCCTCTACACGGTACCATCAAACAGTCCCGGGGTCAGACACAGAGTGAATCTCAATCCTCTCCGTCCCATCACACACTCCCGGGGTCAGACACAGAGAGATTATTCCTCTACACGGTACCATCAAACAGTCCCGGGGTCAGACCAAGAGAGATTATTCCTCTACACGGTCCCAGCAAACACTCCCGGGGTCAGGCACAGAGTAATTATTCCTCTACACGGTACCATCAAACAGTCCCGGGGTCAGACCCAGAGAGATTATTCCTCTACACGGTCACATCAAACTCCTCCGAGGTCAGACACAGAGAGATTATTCCTCAACACGGTACCATCACACACTCCCGGTTTCAGACACAGAGTCATTATTCCTCTACACGGTCCCATCAAACACTCCCGGTGTCAGACACAGTGTGAATCTCCTTCCACACCGTCCCATCACACACTCCCTGGGTCAGACACAGAGTGAATATTCCTCTCCACTGTCCCATCAAACACTCCGGGGGTAAGACACAGAGTGATTATTCCACTACAAGGTCCCATCAAACACTCCCGGGGTCAGACACAGAGTGATTATTCCTCTACACGTTCCCATCAAACACTCCCGGGGTCAGACACAGAGTGAATCTCCCTCCACGCCATCCCATCACACTCTCCCGGGGTCAGACACAGAGTGATTATTCCTCTACACGGTCCCATCAAACACTCCCGTGGTCAGACACAGAGTGAATCTCCCTCCACGCCATCCCATCACACACTCCCGTGGTCAGACACAGAGTGATTATTCCTCTACACGGTCCCATCAAACACTCCGGGTGTAAGACACAGAGAGATTATTCCACTACAAGGTCCCATCAAACACTCCCGGGGTCAGACACAGAGTGAATCTCAATCCACAGCGTCCCATCACACACTCCCGGGGTCAGACACAGAGTGATTATTCCTCTACACGGTCCCATCAAACACTCCCGGGGTCAGAGACAGAGAGATTATTCCTCTACACCGTCGCATCAAACACTCCCGGGGTCAGACACAGAGTGAACCTCAATCCTCACCGTCCCATCAGACACTCCCGGGTTCAGACACAGAGAGATTACTCCTCTACAGGGTCCCATCACACACTCCCGGGGTCAGACACAGAGTGATTATTCCTCTCCACGGTCCCATCAAACACTCCCGTGGTCAGACACAGATTGATTATTCCTCTACACGGTCCCATCAAACACACCCGGGGTCAGACACAGAGTGATTATTCCTCTACACGGTACCATCACACACTCCCGGTGTCAGACACAGTGTGAATCTCCTTCAACACCGTCCCATCACACACTCCCGGGGTCAGACACAGAGTGATTATTCCTCTACACGGTCCCATCACACACTCCCGGGGTCAGACACAGAGTGATTATTCCTCTACACGGTACCATCACACACTCCCGGTGTCAGACACAGTGTGAATCTCCTTCAACACCGTCCCATCACACACTCCCGGGGTCAGACACAGAGTGATTATTCCTCTACACGGTCCCATCAAACACTCCCGGGGTCTGACACAGAGTGATTATTCCTCTACACGGCCAAATCAAACGCTCCCTGGGTCAGACATAGAGTGATTATTCCTCTACACGGTACCATCACACTCTCCCGGTGTCAGACACAGAGAGATTATTCCTCTACACGGTCCCATCAAGCACTCCCGGGGTCAGACACAGAGTGAATCTCAATCCTCTCCGTCCCATCACACACTCCCGGGGTCAGACACAGAGAGATTATTCCTCTACACGATACCATCAAACAGTCCCGGGGTCAGACCCAGAGAGATTATTCCTCTACACGGTCCCAGCAAACACTCCCGGGGTCAGACACAGAGTCATTATTCCTCTACACGGTCACATCAAACTCTTCCGAGTTCAGACACAGAGAGATTATTCCTCAACACGGTACCATCACACACTCCCGGTGTCAGACACAGTGTGAATCTCCTTCAACACCGTCCCATCACACACTCCCGGGGTCAGACACAGAGAGATTATTCCTCTACATGGTGCCATCAAACACTCCCGGGGTCAGACACAGAGAGATTATTCCTCTACACGGTCCCATCAAACACTCCGGGTGTAAGACACAGAGTGATTATTCCACTACAAGGTCCCATCAAACACTCCCGGGGTCAGACACAGATTGAATCTCAATCCACAGCGTCCCATCACACACTCCCGGGGTCAGACACAGAATGATTATTCCTCTACACGGTACCATCAAACACTCCCGGGGTCAGAGACAGATAGATTATTCCTCTACCCGGTCGTATCAAACACTCCCGGGGTCAGACACAGAGTGAATTTCAATCCACACCGTCCCATCACACACTCCCGGGGTCAGACACAGATAGATTATTTCTCTACACGGTCCCATCAAACACACCCGGGGTCAGACACAAAGTGAATCTCCCTCCACACCGTCCCGTCACAAATTCCCGGGGTCAGACACGGAGTGATTATTCCTCTACACTGCCCATCACACACTCCCGGGGTCAGACACAGATTGAATCTCCCTCCACACCGTCCCATCACACACTCCCGGGGTCAGACACAGAGTGATTATTCCTCTACACCGTCCCATCAAACACTCCGGGGGTAAGACACAGAGTCATTATTCTCTACAAGGTCACATCAGACTCTTCCGTGTTCAGACAGAGTGATTATTCCTCTACACGGTACCATCACACACTCCCGGTGTCAGACACAGTGTGAATCTCCTTCAACACCGGCCCTTCACACACTCCCGGGGTCAGACACAGAGTGATTATTCCTCTCCACGGTCCCATCAAACAATCCGGGTGTAAGACACAGAGTGATTATTCCACTACAAGGTCCCATCAAACACTCCCGGGGTCAGACACAGAGTGAATCTCAATCCACAGCGTCCCATCACACACTCCCGGGGTCAGACACAGAGAGATTATTCCTCTAGACTGTCCCATCAAACACTCCCGGGGTCAGACACAGAGAGATTATTCCTCTACACGGTAACATCAAACACTCCCGGGGTCAGAGGCAGAGAGATTATTCCTCTACATGGTGCCATCAAACACTCCCGGGGTCAGACACAGAGAGATTATTCCTCTACACGGTCCCATCAAGCACTCCCGGGGTCAGACACAGATTGAATCTCAATCCTCACCGTCCCATCACACAGTCCCGGGGTCAGACACAGAGAGATTATTCCTCTACATGGTGCCATCAAACACTCCCGGGGTCAGACACAGAGAGATTATTCCTCTACACGGTCCCATCAAGCACTCCCGGGGTCAGACACAGAGTGAATCTCAATCCTCTCCGTCCCATCACACACTCCCGGGGTCAGACACAGAGAGATTATTCCTCTACACGGTACCATCAAACAGTCCCGGGGTCAGACCCAGAGAGATTATTCCTCTACACGGACCCAGCAAACACTCCCGGGGTCAGACACAGAGTCATTATTCCTCTACACGGTCACATCAAACTCTTCCGAGGTCAGACACAGAGAGATTATTCCTCAACACGGTACCATCACACACTCCCGGTGTCAGACACAGTGTGAATCTCCTTCAACACCGTCCCATCACACACTCCCGGGGTCATACACAGAGAGATTATTCCTCTACATGGTGCCATCAAACACTCCCGGGGTCAGACACAGAGAGATTATTCCTCTACACGGTCCCATCAAACACTCCGGGTGTAAGACACAGAGTGATTATTCCACTACAAGGTCCCATCAAACACTCCCGGGGTCAGACACAGAGTGAATCTCAATCCACAGCGTCCCATCACACACTCCCGGGGTCAGACACAGAGTGATTATTCCTCTACACGGTACCATCAAACACTCCCGGGATCAGAGACAGATAGATTATTCCTCTACCCGGTCGTATCAAACACTCCCGGGGTCAGACACAGAGTGAATTTCAATCCACACCGTCCCATCACACACTCCCGGGGTCAGACACAGATAGATTATTTCTCTACAGGGTCCCATCAAACACTCCCGGGGTCAGACACAGAGTGAATCTCCCTCCACTCCATCCCGTCACAAATTCCCGGGGTCAGACACGGAGTGATTATTCCTCTACACTGCCCATCACACACTCCGGGGGTAAGACACAGAGTCATTATTCTCTACAAGGTCACATCAGACTCTTCCGTGGTCAGACAGAGTGATTATTCCTCTACACGGTACCATCACACACTCCCGGTGTCAGACACAGTGTGAATCTCCTTCAACACCGGCCCATCACACACTCCGGGGGACAGACAGAGTGATTATTCCTCTCCACGGTCCCATCAAACAATCCGGGTGTAAGACACAGAGTGATTATTCCACTACAAGGTCCCATCAAACACTCCCGGGGTCAGACACAGAGTGAATCTCAATCCACAGCGTCCCATCACACACTCCCGGGGTCAGACACAGATAGATTATTCCTCTAGACGGTCCCATCAAACACACCCGGGGTCAGACACAGAGAGATTATTCCTCTACACGGTCCCATCAAACACTCCCGGGGTCAGACACAGAGTGAATCTCAATCCTCACCGTCCCATCACACACTCCCGGGTTCAGACACAGAGTGATTATTCCTCTCCACGGTCCCATCAAACAATCCGGGTGTAAGACACCGAGTGATTATTCCACTACAAGGTCCCATCAAACACTCCCGGGGTCAGATACAGAGTGAATCTCAATCCACAGCGTCCCATCACACACTCCCGGGGTCAGACACAGAGAGATTATTCCTCTAGACGGTCCCATCAAACACTCCCGGGGTCAGACACAGAGAGATTATTCCTCTACACGGTAACATCAAACACTCCCGGTGTCAGAGGCAGAGAGATTATTCCTCTACACCGTCGCATCAAACACTCCCGGGGTCAGACACAGAGTGAATCTCAATCCTCACCGTCCCATCAGTCAGTCCCGGGGTCAGACACAGAGATTATTCCTCTACAGGCTACCATCAAACACTCCCGTGGTCAGACACAGAGAGATTATTCCTCTACACGGTCCCATCAAACACTCCCGGGGTCAGACACAGAGTGAATCTCAATCCTCACCGTCCCATCACACACTCCCGGGTTCAGACACAGAGAGATTATTCCTCTACACGGTACCATCAAACACTCCCGGGGTCATACACAGAGGGATTATTCCTCAACACGGTCCAATCAAACACTCCCGGGGTCCGACACAGAGTGATTATTCCTCTAGACGGTCCCATCAAACACTCCCGGGGTCAGACACAGAGTGATTATTCCTCTACACGGCCCCATCAAACGCTCCCGTGGTCAGACACGGAGTGATTATTCCTCTGCACGGTCCCTTGAAAAGCTCCCGTGGCTCAGACACAGAGTGATTATTTCTCTACACGGTTCCATCAAACACTCCGGGTGTAAGACACAGAGTGATTATTCCACTACATGGTCACATCAAACACTCCCGGGGTCAGACACAGAGTGAATCTCAGTCCACAGCGTCCCAACACACACTCCCGGGGTCAGACACAGAGAGATTTTTCCTCTACACGGTTCCATCAAACACTCCCGGGGTCAGACACAGAGAGATTATTCCTCTACACGTTACATCAAACACTCCCGTCGTCAGACGCAGAGTCATTATTCCTCTGCAAGGTCACATCAAACACTTCCGTGGTCAGACACAGAGTGATTATTCCTCTACATGGTCCCATGAAACACTCCCGGGGTCAGACACAGAGTGAATTTCCGTCCACACCGTCCCAACACACACTCCCGGGGTCAGACAGAGTGATTATTCCTCTACACGGTCCCAGCAAACACTCCCGGGGTCAGACACAGAGTGAATCTCCCTCCACACCGTCCCGTCACAAACTCCCGGTGTCAGACACAGAGTGATTATTCCTCTACACCGCCCATCACACACTCCCGGGGTCAGACACAGAGTGAATCTCCCTCCACACGGTCACATCACACACTCCCAGGGTCATACAGAGAGGGATTATTCCTCAACACGGTCCCATCAAACACTGCCGGGGTCAGACACAGAGTGAATCTCCCTCCACTCCGTCCCATCACACACTCCCGGGGTCAGACACAGAGTGATTATTCCTCTACACGGTACCATAACACACTCCCGGTGTCAGACACAGTGTGAATCTCCTTCAACACCTCCCCATCAAACACACCCGGGGTCAGACACAGAGTGATTCTCCCTCCACGCCATCCCATCACACTCTCCCGGGGACAGACACAGAGTGATTATTCCTCTACACGGTCCCATCAAACACTCCCGTGGTCAGACACAGAGTGATTATTCCACTACACGGCCCGATCAAACTCTCCCGGGGTCATACACAGAGTGATTATTCCTCTACACGTTCCCATCAAACGCTCCCGGGGTCAGACACAGAGTGATTATTCTTATACACGGTCCCATGAACACTCCCGGGGTCAGACAGAGTGATTATTCCTCTACACGGTCCCAGCAAACACTGCCGGGGTCAGACACAGAGTGAATCTCCCTCCACACCGTCCCGTCACAAACTCCCGGTGTCAGACACAGAGTGATTATTCCTCTACACCGCCCATCACACACTCCCGGGGTCAGACACAGAGTGAATCTCCCTCCACACGGTCACATCACACACTCCCAGGGTCATACACAGAGGGATTATTCCTCAACACGGTCCAATCAAACACTGCCGGGGTCAGACACAGAGTGAATCTCCCTCCACTCCGTCCCATCACACACTCCCGGGGTCAGACACAGAGTGGTTATTCCTCTACACGGCCCCATCAAACGCTCCCGGTGTCAGACACAGTGTGAATCTCCTTCAACACCATCCCATCACACACTCCCGGGGTCCGACACAGAGTGATTATTCCTCTAGACGGTCCCATCAAACACTCCCGGGGTCAGACACAGAGTGATTATTCCTCTACACGGCCCCATCAAACGCTCCCGTGGTCAGACACGGAGTGATTATTCCTCTACACGGTCCCTTGAAACGCTCCCGTGGCTCAGACACAGAGTGATTATTTCTCTACACGGTTCCATCAAACACTCCGGGTGTAAGACACAGAGTGATTATTCCACTACAAGGTCACATCAAACACTCCCGGGGTCAGACAAAGAGTGAATCTCAGTCCACAGCGTCCCAACACACACTCCCGGGGTCAGACACAGAGAGATTATTCCTCTACACGGTCCCATCAAACACTGCCGTTGTCAGACACAGAGTCATTATTCCTCTGCAAGGTCACATCAAACACTTCCGTGGTCAGACACAGAGTGATTATTCCTCTACACGGTACCATCACACACTCCCGGTGTCAGACACAGTGTGAATCTCCTTCAACACCGTCCCATCACACACTCCCGGGGTCAGACACAGAGTGATTATTCCTCTACACGGTCCCATCAAACACTCCCGGGGTCAGACACAGAGTGATTATTCCTCTACACGGCCCCATCAAACGCTCCCGTGGCTCAGAAACAGAGTGATTATTTCTCTACACGGTTCCATCAAACACACCGGGTGTAAGACACAGAGTGATTATTCCGCTACAAGGTCACATCAAACACTCCCGGGTCAGACACAGAATGAATCTCAATCCACAGCGTCCCATCACACACTCCCGGGGTCAGACACAGAGAGATTATTCCTCTACACGGTACCATCAAACAATCCCGGGGTCAGAGACAGAGAGATTATTCCTCTACACCGTCGCATCAAACACTCCCGGGGTCAGACACAGAGTGAATCTCAATCCTCACCGTCCCATCAGACAGTCCCGGGGTCAGACACAGAGATTATTCCTCTACACGGTACCATCAACCACTCCCGTGGTCAGACACAGAGAGATTATTCCTCTACACGGTCCCATCAAACACTCCCGGGGTCAGACACAGAGTGAATCTCAATCTTCACCGTCCCATCACACACTCCCGGGTTCAGACACAGAGAGATTATTCCTCTACATGTACCATCAAACACTCCCGGTGTCAGACACAGAGAGATTATTCCTCTACACGGTCCCATCAAACACTCCCGGGTTCAGACACAGAGTGAATCTCAATCCTCACCGTCCCATCACACACTCCCGGGGTCAGACACAGAGAGATTATTCCTCTACACGGTACCATCAAACAGTCCCGGGGTCAGACACAGAGAGATTATTCCTCTACACGGTCCCAGCAAACACTCCCGGGGTCAGACACAGAGTCATTATTCCTCTACACGGTCACATCAAACTCTTCCGGGGTCAGACACAGAGTGATTATTCCTCAACACGGTACCATCACACGCTCCCGGTGTCAGACACAGTGTGAATCTCCTTCAACACCGTCCCATCACACACTCCCGGGGTCAGACACAGAGTGATTATTCCTCTCCACGGTCCCATCAAACACTCCCGGGCTCAGACACAGAGTGATTATTCCTCTACACGGCCCCATCAAACTCTCCCGGGGTCAGACACAGAGTGATTATTCCTCTACACGGTCCCATCAAACACTCCCGGGGTCAGACACAGAGTGAATCTCCCTCCACGCCATCCCATCGCCCTCTCCCGGGGTCAGACACAGAGTGATTATTCCTCTACACGGTCCCATCAAACACTTCCGTGGTCAGACACAGAGTGATTATTCCTCTACACGGCCCGATCAAACTCTCCGGGGGTCATACACAGAGTGATTATTCCTCTACACGTTCCCATCAAACGCTCCCGGGGGTCAGACACAGAGTGAATCTCCGTCCACACCGTCCCAACACACACTCCCGGGGTCAGACAGAGTGATTATTCCTCTACACGGTCCCAGCAAACACTCCCGGGGTCAGACACAGAGTGAATCTCCCTCCACACCGTCCCGTCACAAACTCCCGGTGTCAGACACAGAGTGATTATTCCTCTACACCGCCCTTCACACACTCCCGGGGTCGGACACAGAGTGAATCTCAATCCACAGCGTCCCAACACACACTCCCGGGGTCAGACACAGAGAGATTTTTCCTCTACACGGTTCCATCAAACACTCCCGGGGTCAGACACAGAGTCATTATTCCTCTGCAAGGTCACATCAAACACTTCTGTGGTCAGACACAGAGTGATTATTCCTCTACACGGTACCATCACACACTCCCGGTGTCAGACACAGTGTGAATCTCCTTCAACACCGTCCCATCACACACTCCCGGGGTCAGAGACAGAGTGATTATTCCTCTAGTTGGTCCCATCAAACACTCCCGGGGTCAGACACAGAGTGATTATTCCTCTACACGGCCCCATCAACGCTCCCGTGGCTCGGAAACAGAGTGATTATTTCTCTACACGGTTCCATCAAACACACCGGGTGTAAGACACAGAGTGATTATTCCACTACAAGGTCACATCAAACACCCCGTGGTCAGACACAGAGTGAATCTCAATCCACAGCGTCCCAACACACACTCCCGGGGTCAGACACAGAGAGATTATTCCTCTACACGGTACCATCAAACACTCCCGTTGTCAGACACAGAGTCATTATTCCTCTGCAAGGTCACATCAAACACTTCCGTGGTCAGACACAGAGTGATTATTCCTCTACACGGTACCATCACACACTCCCGGTTTCAGACACAGTGTGAATCTCCTTCAACACCGTCCCATCACACACTCCCGGGGTCAGACACAGAGTGATTATTCCTCTACACGGTCCCATCAAACACTCCCGGGGTCAGACACAGAGTGATTATTCCTCTACACGGCCCCATCAAACGCTCCCGTGGCTCAGAAACAGAGTGATTATTTCTCTACACGGTTCCATCAAACACACCGGGTGTAAGACACAGAGTGATTATTCCACTACAACGTCACATCAAACACTCCCGGGGTCAGACACAGAGTGAATCTCAATCCACAGCGTCCCATCACACACTCCCGGGGTCAGACACAGAGAGATTATTCCTCTACACGGTACCATCAAACACTCCCGGGGTCAGAGAGAGAGAGATTATTCCTATACACGGTCCCATCAAACACTCCCGGGGTCAGACACAGAGTGAATCTCAATCCTCACCGTCCCATCACACACTCCCGGGTTCAGACACAGAGAGATTATTCCTCTACATGTACCATCAAACACTCCCGGGGTCAGACACAGAGAGATTATTCCTCTACACGGTCCCATCAAACACTCCCGGGTTCAGACACAGAGTGAATCTCAATCCTCACCGTCCCATCACACACTCCCGGGGTCAGACACAGAGAGATTATTCCTCTACACGGTACCATCAAACAGTCCCGGGGTCAGACACAGAGAGATTATTCCTCTACACGGTCCCAGCAAACACTCCCGGGGTCAGACACAGAGTCATTATTCCTCAACACGGTACCATCACACGCTCCCGGTGTCAGACACAGTGTGAATCTCCTTCAACACCGTCCCATCACACACTCCCGGGGTCAGACACAGAGTGATTATTCCTCTCCACGGTCCCATCAAACACTCCCGGGCTCAGACACAGAGTGATTATTCCTCTACACGGTCCCATCAAACACTCCCGGGGTCAGACACAGAGTGAATCTCCCTCTACGCCATCCCATCACACTCTCCCGGGGTCAGACACAGAGTGATTATTCCTCTACACGGTCCCATCAAACACTCCCGTGGTCAGACACAGAGTGATTATTCCTCTACACGGCCCGATCAAACTCTCCGGGGGTCATACACAGAGTGATTATTCCTCTACACGTTCTCATCAAACGCTCCCGGGGGTCAGACACAGAGTGATTATTCCTCTACACGGTCCCATGAAACACTCCCTGGGTCAGACACAGAGTGAATCTCCGTCCACACCGTCCCATCACACACTCCCGGGGTCAGACACAGAGTGATTATTCCTCTACACGGTCCCATCAAACACTCCCGGGGTCAGACACAGAGTGATTATTCCTCTACACGGCCCCATCAAACGCTCCCGGGGTCAGACACAGAGTGATTATTCCTCTACAGGGTCCCATCAAACGCTCCCGTGGCTCAGACACCGAGTGATTATTCCTCTACACGGTACCATCACACACTCCCGGTGTCAGACACAGTGTGAATCTCCTTCAACACCGTCCCATCACACACTCCCGGGGTCAGACACAGAGTGATTATTCCTCTAGACGGTCCCATCAAACACTCCCGGGGTCAGACACAGAGTGATTATTCCTCTACACGGCCCCAACAAACACTCCCGTGGTCAGACACGGAGTGATTATTCCTCTACACGGTCCCTTGAAACGCTCCCGGGGTCAGACACAGAGTGAATCTCAATCCACAGCGTCCCAACACACACTCCCGGGGTCAGACACAGAGAGATTTTTCCTCTACACGGTTCCATCAAACACTCCCGGGGTCAGACACAGAGAGATTATTCCTCTACACGGTACCATCAAACAGTCCCGGGGTCAGACACAGAGAGATTATTCCTCTACACGGTCCCAGCAAACTCTTCCGGGGTCAGACACAGAGTGATTATTCCTCAACACGGTACCATCACACGCTCCCGGTGTCAGACACAGTGTGAATCTCCTTCAACACCGTCCCATCACACACTCCCGGGGTCAGACACAGAGTGATTATTCCTCTCCACGGTCCCATCAAACACTCCCGGGCTCAGACACAGAGTGATTATTCCTCTACACGGTCCCATCAAACACTCCCGGGGTCAGACACAGAGTGAATCTCCCTCTACGCCATCCCATCACACTCTCCCGGGGTCAGACACAGAGTGATTATTCCTCTACACTGTCCCATCAAACACTCCCGTGGTCAGACACAGAGTGATTATTCCTCTACACGGCCCGATCAAACTCTCCGGGGGTCATACACAGAGTGATTATTCCTCTACACGTTCTCATCAAACGCTCCCGGGGGTCAGACACAGAGTGATTATTCCTCTACACGGTCCCATGAAACACTCCCTGGGTCAGACACAGAGTGAATCTCCGTCCACACCATCCCATCACACACTCCCGGGGTCAGACACAGAGTGATTATTCCTCTACACGGTCCCATCAAACACTCCCGGGGTCAGACACAGAGTGATTATTCCTCTACACGGCCCCATCAAACGCTCCCGGGGTCAGACACAGAGTGATTATTCCTCTACAGGGTCCCATCAAACGCTCCCGTGGCTCAGACACCGAGTGATTATTCCTCTACACGGTACCATCACACACTCCCGGTGTCAGACACAGTGTGAATCTCCTTCAACACCGTCCCATCACACACTCCCGGGGTCAGACACAGAGTGATTATTCCTCTAGACGGTCCCATCAAACACTCCCGGGGTCAGACACAGAGTGATTATTCCTCTACACGGCCCCAACGAACACTCCCGTGGTCAGACACGGAGTGATTATTCCTCTACACGGTCCCTTGAAACGCTCCCGGGGTCAGACACAGAGTGAATCTCAATCCACAGCGTCCCAACACACACTCCCGGGGTCAGACACAGAGAGATTTTTCCTCTACACGGTTCCATCAAACACTCCCGGGGTCAGACACAGAGAGATTATTCCTCTACACGGTACCATCAAACACTCCCGGGGTCAGACACAGAGAGATTATTCGTCTACACCGTCCCATCAAACACACCCGGGGTCAGACACAGAGTGAATCTCAATCCTCGCCGTCCCATCACACACTCCGGGGGTCAGACACAGAGAGATTATTCCTCTACACGGTACCATCAAACACTCCCGGGGTTAGACACAGAGAGATTATGCCTCTACACGGTCCCATCAAACACTCCCGGGGTCAGACACAGAGTGAATCTCAATCCTCACCGTCCCATCACACACTCCCGGGGTCAGACACAGAGAGATTATTCCTCTACACGGTACCATCAAACTGTCCCGGGGTCAGACACAGAGAGATTATTCCTCTACACGGTACCATCAAACTGTCCCGGGGTCAGACACAGAGTGATTATTCCTCAACACTGTCCCATAAACACTCCCGGGGTCAGACACAGAGTGCATCTCCGCCCACACCGTCCCAACCCACACTCCCGGGGTCAGACAGAGTGATTATTCCTCTACACGGTCCCTGCAAACACTCCCGGGGTCAGACACAGAGTGAGTCTCCCTCCTCACCGTCCCGTCACAAACTCCCGGTGTCAGAAACAGAGTGATTATTCCTCTACACCGCCCATCAGACACTCCCGGTGTCAGACACAGAGTGAATCTCCCTCCACACGGTCCCATCACACACTCCCATTGTCATACACAGAGGGATTATTCCTCAGCACGGTCCGATCAAACACTCCCGTGGTCCGACACAGAGTGATTAATCCTCTACACCGACGCAACACACTCTCCCGTGGTCAAACACAGACGGATGATTCCTCTACACAGTCCCATCAAACACTCCCGGGGTCAGACCCAGAGTGATTATTCCTCTACACCGCCCATTAGACACTCCCGGTGTCAGACACAGAGTGAATCTCCCTCCACACCGTCCCATCACACACTCCCGGGGTCAGACACAGAGAGATTATTCCTCTACACGGTAGCATCAAACACTCCCGTGGTCAGCCACAGAGTGATTATTCCTCTACACCGCCCATCAAGCTATCCAGGGTCAGACACAGAGTGATTATTCCTCTACACGGTCACATCAAACGCTCCCGGGGGTCAGACAGAGAGTCATTATTCCTCTACAAGGTCACATCAGACTCTTCCGTGGTCAGACACAGAGTGATTATTCCTCTACACGGTACCATCACACACTCCCGGGGTCAGAGACAGTGTGAATCTCCTTCAACACCGTCCCATCACACTCTCCAGGGTTCAGACACAGAGTAATTATTCCTCTACATGGTCACATCGAACACTCCCGGGGTCAGACACAGAGTGATTATTCCTCTACACGGTCCCATCAAACGCTCCCGGGGGTCAGACACAGTGTGATTATTCCTCTACACGGTCCCATCAAACACTCCGGGGTCAGACACAGAGAGATTATTCCTCTACACGGTCCCATCAAACACTCCCGGGGTCAGACACAGAGAGATTATTCCTCTACACGGCCCCATCAAACGCTCCCGGGGTCAGACACAGAGTGATTATTCCTCTACACGGCCCCATCACACTCCCGGTGTCAGACACAGTGTGAATCTCCTTCAACACCGTCCCATCACACACTCCCGGGGTCAGACACAGAGAGATTATTCCTCTACACGGTACCATCAAACAGTCCCGGGGTCAGACACAGAGAGATTATTCCTCTACACGGTCCCATCAAACACTCCCGGGGTCAGACACAGAGTGAATCTCCCTCTACGCCATCTCATCACACTCTCCCGGGGTCAGACACAGAGTGATTATTCCTCTACACTGTCCCATCAAACACTCCCGTGGTCAGACACAGAGTGATTATTCTTCTACACGGCCCGATCAAACTCTCCGTGGGTCATACACAGAGTGATTATTCCTCTACACGTTCTCATCAAACGCTCCCGGGGGTCAGACACAGAGTGATTATTCCTCTACACGGTCCCATGAAACACTCCCTGGGTCAGACACAGAGTGAATCTCCGTCCACACCGTCCCATCACACACTCCCGGGGTCAGACACAGAGTGATTATTCCTCTACACGGTCCCATCAAACACTCCCGGGGTCAGACACAGAGTGATTATTCCTCTACACGGCCCCATCAAACGCTCCCGGGGTCAGACACAGAGTGATTATTCCTCTACAGGGTCCCATCAAACGCTCCCGTGGCTCAGACACCGAGTGATTATTCCTCTACACGGTACCATCACACACTCCCGGTGTCAGACACAGTGTGAATCTCCTTCAACACCGCCCCATCACACACTCCCGGGGTCAGACACAGAGTGATTATTCCTCTAGACGGTCCCATCAAACACTCCCGGGGTCAGACACAGAGTGATTATTCCTCTACACGGCCCCAACAAACACTCCCGTGGTCAGACACGGAGTGATTATTCCTCTACACGGTCCCTTGAAACGCTCCCGTGGCTCAGACACAGAGTGATTATTTCTCTACACGGTTCCATCAAACACTCCGGGTGTAAGACACAGAGTGATTATTCCACTACAAGGTCCCTTGAAACACTCCCGGGGTCAGACACAGAGTGAATCTCAATCCACAGCGTCCCAACACACACTCCCGGGGTCAGACACAGAGAGATTTTTCCTCTACACGGTTCCATCAAACACTCCCGGGGTCAGACACAGAGAGATTATTCGTCTACACCGTCCCATCAAACACACCCGGGGTCAGACACAGAGTGAATCTCAATCCTCGCCGTCCCATCACACACTCCCGGGGTCAGACACAGAGAGATTATTCCTCTACACGGTACCATCAAACACTCCCGGGGTTAGACACAAAGAGATTATTCCTCTACACGGTCCCATCAAACACTCCCGGGGTCAGACACAGAGTGAATCTCAATCCTCACCGTCCCATCACACACTCCCGGGGTCAGACACAGAGAGATTATTCCTCTACACGGTACCATCAAACTGTCCCGGGGTCAGACACAGAGAGATTATTCCTCTACACGGTCCCAGCAAACACTCCCGGGGTCAGACACTGAGTCATTATTCCTCTACACGGTCACATCAAACTCTTCCGGTTCAGACACAGAGTGATTATTCCTCAACACTGTCCCATAAACACTCCCGGGGTCAGACACAGAGTGCATCTCCGCCCACACAGTCCCAACACACTCTCCCGGGGTCAGACAGAGTGATTATTCCTCTACACGGTCCCTGCAAACACTCCCGGGGTCAGACACAGAGTGAGTCTCCCTCCTCACCGTCCCGTCACAAACTCCCGGTGTCAGAAACAGAGTGATTATTCCTCTACACCGCCCATCAGACACTCCCTGTGTCAGACACAGAGTGAATCTCCCTCCACACGGTCCCATCACACACTCCCATTGTCATACACAGAGGGATTATTCCTCAGCACGGTCCGATCAAACACTCCCGTGGTCAGACACAGAGTGATTAATCCTCTACACCGACGCAACACACTCTCCCGTGGTCAAACACAGACGGATGATTCCTCTACACAGTCCCATCAAACACTCCCGGGGTCAGACCCAGAGTGAATCTCCCTCCACACCGTCCCGTCACAAACTCCCGGGGTCAGACACAGAGAGATTATTCCTATACACGGTACCATCAAACACTCCCGGGGTTAGACACAGAGAGATTATTCCTCTACACGGTCCCATCAAACACTCCCGGGGTCAGACACAGAGTGAATCTCAATCCTCACCGTCCCATCACCCACTCCCGGGATCAGACACAGAGAGATTATTCCTCTACACGGTACCATCAAAGAGTCCCGGGGTCAGACACAGAGAGATTATTCCTCAACACTGTCCCATAAACACTCCCGGGGTCAGACACAGAGTGCATCTCCGCCCACACCGTCCCAACACACTCTCCCGGGGTCAGACAGAGTGATTATTCCTCTACACCGCCCATCAGACATTCCCGGGGTCAGACACAGAGTGAATCTCCCTCCACACGGTCCCATCACTCACTCCCATTGTCATACACAGAGGGATTATTCCTCAGCACGGTCCCATCAAACACTCCCGTGTTCAGACACAGAGTGATTAATCCTCTACACCGACGCAACACACACTCCCGTGGTCAAACACAGAGTGATGATTCCTCTACACAGTCCCATCAAACACTGCCTGGGTCAGACACAGAGTGAATCTCCCTCCACACCGTCCCATCACACACTCCGGTGGTCAGACACAGAGTGATTAATCCGCTACACCGACGCATCACACACTCCCGTGGTCAAACACAGAGTGATTATTCCTCTACACGGTCCCATGATACACTCCCGGGGTCAGACACAGAGTGAATCTCCCTCCACAGAGTCCCGTCACACTCTCCCGGGGTCAGACACCGAGTGATTATTCCTCTACACGGTCCCATCAAACACTCCCGTGGTCAGACACAGAGTGATTATTCCTCTACACCGACGCATCACACACTCCCGTGGTCAAACACAGAGGGATTATTCCTCAACACGGTCCCATCAAACACTGCCTGGGTCAGACACAGAGTGAATCTCCCTCCACACCGTCCCATCACACACTCCGGTGGTCAGACACAGAGTGATTAATCCACTACACCGACGCATCACACACTCCCGTGGTCAAACACAGAGTGATTATTCCTCTACACGGTCCCATGATACACTCCCGGGGTCAGACACAGAGTGAATCTCCCTCCACACAGTCCCGTCACACTCTCCCTGGGTCATACACAGAGGGATTATTCCTCAACACGGTCCCATCAAACACTGCCGGGGTCAGACACAGAGTGAATCTCCCTCCACACCGTCCCATCACGCACTCCCGGGGTCAGACACAGAGTGATTATTCCTCTACACGGTCCCGTCACAAACTCCCGGTGTCAGACACAGAGTGATTATTCCTCTACACCGCCCATCACACTCTCCCGGGGTCAGACACAGAGTGAATCTCCCTCCACACCGTCCCATCAAACACTCCCGGGGTCAGACAGAGTGATTATTCCTCTACACCGCCCATCAGACACTCCCGGGGTCAGACACAGAGTGAATCTCCCTCCACACGGTCCCATCACTCACTCCCATTGTCATACACAGAGGGATTATTCCTCAGCACGGTCCCATCAAACACTCCCGTGTTCAGACACAGTGTGATTAATCCTCTACACCGACGCAACACACACTCCCGTGGTCAAACACAGAGTGATGATTCCTCTACACAGTCCCATCAAACACTGCCTGGGTCAGACACAGAGTGAATCTCCCTCCACACCGTCCCATCACACACTCCGGTGGTCAGACACAGAGTGATTAATCCGCTACACCGACGCATCACACACTCCCGTGGTCAAACACAGAGTGATTATTCCTCTACACGGTCCCATGATACACTCCCGGGGTCAGACACAGAGTGAATCTCCCTCCACAGAGTCCCGTCACACTCTCCCGGGGTCAGACACCGAGTGATTATTCCTCTACACGGTCCCATCAAACACTCCCGTGGTCAGACACAGAGTGATTATTCCTCTACACCGACGCATCACACACTCCCGTGGTCAAACACAGAGGGATTATTCCTCAACACGGTCCCATCAAACACTGCCTGGGTCAGACACAGAGTGAATCTCCCTCCACACCGTCCCATCACACACTCCGGTGGTCAGACACAGAGTGATTAATCCACTACACCGACGCATCACACACTCCCGTGGTCAAACACAGAGTGATTATTCCTCTACACGGTCCCATGATACACTCCCGGGGTCAGACACAGAGTGAATCTCCCTCCACACAGTCCCGTCACACTCTCCCTGGGTCATACACAGAGCGATTATTCCTCAACACGGTCCCATCAAACACTGCCGGGGTCAGACACAGAGTGAATCTCCCTCCACACCGTCCCATCACGCACTCCCGGGGTCAGACACAGAGTGATTATTCCTCTACACGGTCCCGTCACAAACTCCCGGTGTCAGACACAGAGTGATTATTCCTCTACACCGCCCATCACACTCTCCCGGGGTCAGACACAGAGTGAATCTCCCTCCACACCGTCCCATCAAACACTCCCGGGGTCAGACACAGAGAGATTATTCCTCTACACGGTCCCATCAAACACTCCCGGTGTCAGACTTAGAGTCTTTATTCCTCTGCAAGGTCACATCAAACACTTCCGTGGTGAGACACTGAGTGATTATTCCTCTACACGGTACCATCACACACTCCCGGTGTCAGACACAGTGTGAATCTCCTTCAACACCGTCCCATCACACACTCCCGGGGTCAGACACAGAGTGATTATTCCTCAACACGGTCCATCAAACACTCCCGGGGTCAGACACAGAGAGATTATTCCTCTACACGGCCCCATCAAACTCTCCCGGGGTCAGACACAGAGTGATTATTCCTCTGCACGGTCCCATTAAAACGCTCCCGGGGGTCAGACACAGAGAAATTATTTCTCTACACGGTTCCATCAAACACTCTGGGTGTAAGACAGAGAGTGATTATTCCAATACAAGGTCCCATCAAACACTCCCGGGGTCAGACACAGAGTGAATCTCAATCCTCACCGTCCCATCACACACTCCCGGGGTCAGACACAGAGAGATTATTCCTCTACACGGTACCATCAAACACTCCCGGGGTTAGACACAGAGAGATTAATCCTCTACACGGTCCCATCAAACACTCCCGGAGTCAGACACAGAGTGAATCTCAATCCTCACCGTCCCATCACACACTCCCGGGGTCAGACACAGAGAGATTATACCTCTACACGGTACCATCAAACAGTCCCGGTGTCAGACACAGAGTGATTATTCCTCTACACTGTCCCATCAAACACTCCCGGTGTCAGACACAGTGTGAATCTCCTTCCACACCGTCCCATCACACTCCCCCGGGGTCAGACACAGAGTGATTATTCCTCTACACGGTCCCATCAAACACTCCCGTGGTCAGACACAGAGAGATTATTCCTCTACACGGTCCCATCAAACACTCCCGGGGTCACACATAGAGTCTTTATTCCTCTGCAAGGTCACATCAAACACTTCCGTGGTGAGACACAGAGTGATTATTCCACTACACGGTCCCTTCAAACACACCCGGGGTCAGACACAGAGTGAATCTCCCTCCACGCCATCCCATCACACTCTCCCGGGGTCAGACACAGAGTGAATCTCCCTCCACGCCATCCCATCACACTCTCCCAGGGTCAGACACAGCGTGATTATTCCTCTACACGGTCCCATCAAACACTCCCGGGGTCAGACACAGAGAGATTATTCCTCTACACGGTACCATCAAACAGTCCCGGGGTCAGACACAGAGTGAATCTCAATCCTCTCCGTCCCATCACACACTCCCGGGGTCAGACACAGAGAGATTATTCCTCTACACGGTAGCATCAAACACTCCCGTGGTCAGCCACAGAGTGATTATTCCTCTACACCGCCCATCAAGCTCTCCCGGGTCAGACACAGAGTGATTATTCCTCTACACGGTCACATCAAACGCTCCCGGGGGTCAGACAGAGAGTCATTATTCCTGTACAAGGTCACATCAGACTCTTCCGTGGTCAGACACAGAGTGATTATTCCTCTACACGGTACCATCACACACTCCCGGGGTCAGAGACAGTGTGAATCTCCTTCAACACCGTCCCATCACACTCTCCAGGGTTCAGACACAGATTAATTATTCCTCTACATGGTCACATCGAACACTCCCGGGGTCAGACACAGAGTGATTATTCCTCTACACGGTCCCATCAAACGCTCCCGGGGGTCAGACACAGTGTGATTATTCCTCTACACGGTCCCATCAAACACTCCGGGGTCAGACACAGATAGATTATTCCTCTACACGGTCCCATCAAACACTCCCGGGGTCAGACACAGAGAGATTATTCCTCTACACGGCCCCATCAAACGCTCCCGGGGTCAGACACAGAGTGATTATTCCTCTACACGGCCCCATCACACTCCCGGTGTCAGACACAGTGTGAATCTCCTTCAACACCGTCCCATCACACACTCCCGGGGTCAGACACAGAGTGATTATTCCTCTAGACGGTCCCATCAAACACTCCCGGGGTCAGACACAGAGTGATTATTCCTCTACACGGCCCCATCAAACGCTCCCGTGGTCAGACACGGAGTGATTATTCCTCTACACGGTCCCTTGAAACGCTCCCGTGGCTCAGACACAGAGTGATTATTTCTCTACACGGTTCCATCAAACACTCCGGGTGTAAGACACAGAGTGATTATTCCACTACAAGGTCACATCAAACATTCCCGGGGTCAGACACAGAGTGAATCTCAATCCACAGCGTCCCAACACACACTCCCGGGGTCAGACACAGAGAGATTATTCCTCTACACGGTCCCATCAAACACTGCCGTTGTCAGACACAGAGTCATTATTCCTCTGCAAGGTCACATCAAACACTTCCGTGGTCAGACACAGAGTGATTATTCCTCTACACGGTACCATCACACACTCCCGGTGTCAGACACAGTGTGAATCTCCTTCAACACCGTCCCATCACACACTCCCGGGGTCAGACACATAGTGATTATTCCTCTACACGGTCCCATCAAACACTCCCGGGGTCAGACACAGAGTGAATCTCAATCCACAGCGTCCCAACACACACTCCCGGGGTCAGACACAGAGAGATTATTCCTCTACACGGTACCATCAAACACTCCCGGGGTCAGACACAGAGAGATTATTCCTCTACACCGTCCCATCAAACACACCCGGGGTCAGACACAGAGTGAATCTCAATCCTCGCCGTACCATCACACACTCCCGGGGTCAGACACAGAGAGATTATTCCTCTAAACGGTACCATCAAAGACTCCCGGGGTTAGACACAGAGAGATTATTCCTCTACACGGTCCCATCAAACACTCCCGGGGTCAGACACAGAGAGATTATTCCTCTACACTGTCCCATAAACACTCCCGGGGTCAGACACAGAGTGCATCTCCGCCCACACCGTCCCAACACACTCTCCCGGGGTCAGACAGAGTGATTATTCCTATACACCGCCCATCAGACACTCCCGGGGTCAGACACAGAGTGAATCTCCCTCCACACGGTCCCATCACTCACTCCCATTGTCATACACAGAGGGATTATTCCTCAGCACGGTCCCATCAAACACTCCCGTGGTCAGACACAGAGTGATTAATCCTCTACACCGACGCAACACACACTCCCGTGGTCAAACACAGAGTGATGATTCCTCTACACAGTCCCATCAAACATTCCCGGGGTCAGACACAGAGTGAATCTCCCTCCACACCGTCCCGTCAAAATCTCCCGGGGTCAGACACGGAGTGATTATTCCTCTACACCGCCCATTACACACTCCCGGTGTCAGACGCAGAGTGAATCTCCCTCCACACCGTCCCATCACACACTCCCGGGGTCAGACACAGAGAGATTATTCCTCTACACCGCCCATCAAGCTCTCCCGGGTCAGACACAGAGTGATTATTCCTCTACACGGTCACATCAAACGCTCCCGGGGGTCAGTCAGAGAGTCATTATTCCTCTACAAGGTCACATCAGACTCTTCCGAGTTCAGACACAGAGTGATTATTCCTCTACACGGTACCATCACACACTCCCGGGGTCAGAGACAGTGTGAATCTCCTTCAACACCGTCCAATCACACACTCCCGGGTTCAGACACAGAGTGATTATTCCTCTACACGGTCACATCAAACACTCCCGGGGTCAGACACAGAGTGATTATTCCTCTACACGGTCCCATCAAACGCTCCCGGGGGTCAGACACAGTGTGATTATTCCTCTACACGGTACCATCACACACTCCCGGGGTCAGAGTCAGTGTGAATCTCCTTCAACACCGTCCCATCACACACTCCCGGGTTCAGACACAGAGTGATTATTCCTCTACACGGTCACATCAAACACTCCCGGGGTCAGACACAGTGTGATTATTCCTCTACACGGTCCCATCAAACGCTCCCGGGGGTCAGACACAGTGTGATTATTCCTCTACACGGTCCCATCAAACACTCTGGGGGTAAGATACAGAGTGATTATTCCACAACAAGGTCCCATCAAACACTCCCGGGGTCAGACACAGAGTGAATCTCAATCCACACCGTCGCATCACAAACTCCCGGGGTCAGACACAGATAGATTATTCCTCTACAAGGTACCATCAAACACTCCCGGGGTCAGACACAGAGAGATTATTCCTCTACACGGTCCGATCAAGCACTCCCGGGGTCAGACACAGAGTGAAACTCCCTCCACACCGTCCCGTCACAAATTCCCTGGGTCAGACACGGAGTGATTATTCCTCTACACTGCCCATCACACACTCCCGGGGTCAGACACAGAGCGAATCTCCCTCCACACCGTCCCATCACACACTCCCGGGGTCAGACGCAGAGAGATTATTCCTCTACACCGCCCATCAAACTCTCCCGGGGTCAGACACAGAGTGATTATTCCTCGACACGGTCCCATCAAACACTCCGGGGGTAAGACACAGAGTCATTATTCCTCTACAATGTCACATCAGACTCTTCCGTGGTCAGACACAGAGTGATTATTCATCTACACGGTCCCATCAAACACTCCCGGGGTCAGACACAGAGTGATTATTCCTCTACACGGCCCCATCATACTCTCCCGGGGTCAGACACAGAGAGATTATTCCTCTACACGGTCCCATCAAACACTCCGGGAGTAAGACACAGAGTCATTATTCCACTACAAGGTCGTATCAAACACTCCCGGGGTCAGACACAGAGTGAATCTCAATCCACACCGTCCCAACACACACTCCCGGGGTCAGACACATAGTGATTATTCCTCTACACGGTCCCATCAAACACTCCCGGGGTCAGACACAGAGTGAATCTCAATCCACAGCGTCCCAACACACACTCCCGGGGTCAGACACAGAGAGATTATTCCTCTACACGGTACCATCAAACACTCCCGGGGTCAGACACAGAGAGATTATTCCTCTACACCGTCCCATCAAACACACCCGGGGTCAGACACAGAGTGAATCTCAATCCTCGCCGTACCATCACACACTCCCGGGGTCAGACACAGAGAGATTATTCCTCTAAACGGTACCATCAAAGACTCCCGGGGTTAGACACAGAGAGTTTATTCCTCTACACGGTCCCATCAAACACTCCCGGGGTCAGACACAGAGAGATTATTCCTCTACACTGTCCCATAAACACTCCCGGAGTCAGACACAGAGTGCATCTCCGCCCACACCGTCCCAACACACTCTCCCGGGGTCAGACAGAGTGATTATTCCTCTACACCGCCCATCAGACACTCCCGGGGTCAGACACAGAGTGAATCTCCCTCCACACGGTCCCATCACTCACTCCCATTGTCATACACAGAGGGATTATTCCTCAGCACGGTCCCATCAAACACTCCCGTGGTCAGACACAGAGTGATTAATCCTCTACACCGACGCAACACACACTCCCGTGGTCAAACACAGAGTGATGATTCCTCTACACAGTCCCATCAAACATTCCCGGGGTCAGACACAGAGTGAATCTCCCTCCACACCGTCCCGTCAAAATCTCCCGGGGTCAGACACGCAGTGATTATTCCTCTACACCGCCCATTACACACTCCCGGTGTCAGACGCAGAGTGAATCTCCCTCCACACCGTCCCATCACACACTCCCGGGGTCAGACACAGAGAGATTATTCCTCTACACGGTAGCATCAAACACTCCCGGGGTCAGCCACAGAGTGATTATTCCTCTACACCGCCCATCAAGCTCTCCCGGGTCAGACACAGAGTGATTATTCCTCTACACGGTCACATCAAACGCTCCCGGGGGTCAGACAGAGAGTCATTATTCCTCTACAAGGTCACATCAGACTCTTCCGTGGTCAGACACAGAGTGATTATTCCTCTACACGGTACCATCACACACTCCCGTGGTCAGAGACAGTGTGAATCTCCTTCAACACCGTCCCATCACACTCTGCAGGGTTCAGACACAGAGTGATTATTCCTCTACATGGTCACATCGAACACTCCCGGGGTCAGACACAGAGTGATTATTCCTCTACACGGTCCCATCAAACGCTCCCGGGGGTCAGACACAGTGTGATTATTCCTCTACACGGTCCCATCAAACACTCCGGGGTCAGACACAGAGAGATTATTCCTCTACACGGTCCCATCAAACACTCCCGGGGTCAGACACAGAGTGATTATTCCTCTACACGGCCCCATCAAACGCTCCCGGGGTCAGACACAGAGTGATTATTCCTCTACACGGCCCCATCACACTCCCGGTGTCAGACACAGTGTGAATCTCCTTCAACACCGTCCCATCACACACTCCCGGGGTCAGACACAGAGTGATTATTCCTCTAGACGGTCCCATCAAACACTCCCGGGGTCAGACACAGAGTGATTATTCCTCTACACCGCCAATTACACACTCCCGGTGTCAGACGCAGAGTGAATCTCCCTCCACACCGTCCCATCACACACTCCCGGGATCAGACACAGAGAGATTATTCCTCTACACGGTAGCATCAAACACTCCCGGGGTCAGCCACAGAGTGATTATTCCTCTACACCGCCCATCAAGCTCTCCCGGGTCAGACACAGAGTGATTATTCCTCTACACGGTCCCATCAAACGCTCCCGGGGGTCAGACACAGTGTGATTATTCCTCTACACGGTCCCATCAAACACTCCGGGGGTAAGATACAGAGTGATTATTCCACAACAAGGTCCCATCAAACACTCCCGGGGTCAGACACAGAGTGAATCTCAATCCACACCGTCGCATCACAAACTGCCGGGGTCAGACACAGAGAGATTATTCCTCTACAAGGTACCATCAAACACTCCCGGGGTCAGACACAGAGAGATTATTCCTCTACACATTCCGATCAAGCACTCCCGGGGTCAGACACAGAGAGATTATTCCTCTACACTGTCCCATAAACACTCCCGGGGTCAGACACAGTGTGCATCTCCGCCCACACCGTCCCAACACACTCTCCCGGGGTCAGACAGAGTGATTATTCCTATACACCGCCCATCAGACACTCCCGGGGTCAGACACAGAGTGAATCTCCCTCCACACGGTCCCATCACTCACTCCCATTGTCATACACAGAGGGATTATTCCTCAGCACGGTCCCATCAAACACTCCCGTGGTCAGACACAGAGTGATTAATCCTCTACACCGACGCAACACACACTCCCGTGGTCAAACACAGAGTGATGATTCCTCTACACAGTCCCATCAAACATTCCCGGGGTCAGACACAGAGTGAATCTCCCTCCACACCGTCCCGTCAAAATCTCCCGGGGTCAGACACGGAGTGATTATTCCTCTACACCGCCCATTACACACTCCCGGTGTCAGACGCAGAGTGAATCTCCCTCCACACCGTCCCATCACACACTCCCGGGGTCAGACACAGAGAGATTATTCCTCTACACGGTAGCATCAAACACTCCCGGGGTCAGCCACAGAGTGATTATTCCTCTACACCGCCCATCAAGCTCTCCCGGGTCAGACACAGAGTGATTATTCCTCTACACGGTCACATCAAACGCTCCCGGGGGTCAGTCAGAGAGTCATTATTCCTCTACAAGGTCACATCAGACTCTTCCGAGTTCAGACACAGAGTGATTATTCCTCTACACGGTACCATCACACACTCCCGGGGTCAGAGACAGTGTGAATCTCCTTCAACACCGTCCAATCACACACTCCCGGGTTCAGACACAGAGTGATTATTCCTCTACACGGTCACATCAAACACTCCCGGGGTCAGACACAGAGTGATTATTCCTCTACACGGTCCCATCAAACGCTCCCGGGGGTCAGACACAGTGTGATTATTCCTCTACACGGTACCATCACACACTCCCGGGGTCAGAGTCAGTGTGAATCTCCTTCAACACCGTCCCATCACACACTCCCGGGTTCAGACACAGAGTGATTATTCCTCTACACGGTCACATCAAACACTCCCGGGGTCAGACACAGTGTGATTATTCCTCTACACGGTCCCATCAAACGCTCCCGGGGGTCAGACACAGTGTGATTATTCCTCTACACGGTCCCATCAAACACTCCGGGGGTAAGATACAGAGTGATTATTCCACAACAAGGTCCCATCAAACACTCCCGGGGTCAGACACAGAGTGAATCTCAATCCACACCGTCGCATCACAAACTCCCGGGGTCAGACACAGATAGATTATTCCTCTACAAGGTACCATCAAACACTCCCGGGGTCAGACACAGAGAGATTATTCCTCTACACGGTCCGATCAAGCACTCCCGGGGTCAGACACAGAGTGAAACTCCCTCCACACCGTCCCGTCACAAATTCCCTGGGTCAGACACGGAGTGATTATTCCTCTACACTGCCCATCACACACTCCCGGGGTCAGACACAGAGCGAATCTCCCTCCACACCGTCCCATCACACACTCCCGGGGTCAGACGCAGAGAGATTATTCCTCTACACCGCCCATCAAACTCTCCCGGGGTCAGACACAGAGTGATTATTCCTCGACACGGTCCCATCAAACACTCCGGGGGTAAGACACAGAGTCATTATTCCTCTACAATGTCACATCAGACTCTTCCGTGGTCAGACACAGAGTGATTATTCATCTACACGGTCCCATCAAACACTCCCGGGGTCAGACACAGAGTGATTATTCCTCTACACGGCCCCATCATACTCTCCCGGGGTCAGACACAGAGAGATTATTCCTCTACACGGTCCCATCAAACACTCCGGGAGTAAGACACAGAGTCATTATTCCACTACAAGGTCGTATCAAACACTCCCGGGGTCAGACACAGAGTGAATCTCAATCCACACCGTCCCAACACACACTCCCGGGGTCAGACACATAGTGATTATTCCTCTACACGGTCCCATCAAACACTCCCGGGGTCAGACACAGAGTGAATCTCAATCCACAGCGTTCCAACACACACTCCCGGGGTCAGACACAGAGAGATTATTCCTCTACACGGTACCATCAAACACTCCCGGGGTCAGACACAGAGAGATTATTCCTCTACACCGTCCCATCAAACACACCCGGGGTCAGACACAGAGTGAATCTCAATCCTCGCCGTACCATCACACACTCCCGGGGTCAGACACAGAGAGATTATTCCTCTAAACGGTACCATCAAAGACTCCCGGGGTTAGACACAGAGAGTTTATTCCTCTACACGGTCCCATCAAACACTCCCGGGGTCAGACACAGAGAGATTATTCCTCTACACTGTCCCATAAACACTCCCGGGGTCAGACACAGAGTGCATCTCCGCCCACACCGTCCCAACACACTCTCCCGGGGTCAGACAGAGTGATTATTCCTCTACACCGCCCATCAGACACTCCCGGGGTCAGACACAGAGTGAATCTCCCTCCACACGGTCCCATCACTCACTCCCATTGTCATACACAGAGGGATTATTCCTCAGCACGGTCCCATCAAACACTCCCGTGGTCAGACACAGAGTGATTAATCCTCTACACCGACGCAACACACACTCCCGTGGTCAAACACAGAGTGATGATTCCTCTACACAGTCCCATCAAACATTCCCGGGGTCAGACACAGAGTGAATCTCCCTCCACACCGTCCCGTCAAAATCTCCCGGGGTCAGACACGGAGTGATTATTCCTCTACACCGCCCATTACACACTCCCGGTGTCAGACGCAGAGTGAATCTCCCTCCACACCGTCCCATCACACACTCCCGGGGTCAGACACAGAGAGATTATTCCTCTACACGGTAGCATCAAACACTCCCGGGGTCAGCCACAGAGTGATTATTCCTCTACACCGCCCATCAAGCTCTCCCGGGTCAGACACAGAGTGATTATTCCTCTACACGGTCACATCAAACGCTCCCGGGGGTCAGACAGAGAGTCATTATTCCTCTACAAGGTCACATCAGACTCTTCCGTGGTCAGACACAGAGTGATTATTCCTCTACACGGTACCATCACACACTCCCGTGGTCAGAGACAGTGTGAATCTCCTTCAACACCGTCCCATCACACTCTGCAGGGTTCAGACACAGAGTGATTATTCCTCTACATGGTCACATCGAACACTCCCGGGGTCAGACACAGAGTGATTATTCCTCTACACGGTCCCATCAAACGCTCCCGGGGGTCAGACACAGTGTGATTATTCCTCTACACGGTCCCATCAAACACTCCGGGGTCAGACAGAGAGAGATTATTCCTCTACACGGTCCCATCAAACACTCCCGGGGTCAGACACAGAGAGATTATTCCTCTACACGGCCCCATCAAACGCTCCCGGGGTCAGACACAGAGAGATTATTCCTCTACACGGCCCCATCAAACGCTCCCGGGGTCAGACACAGAGTGATTATTCCTCTACACGGCCCCATCACACTCCCGGTGTCAGACACAGTGTGAATCTCCTTCAACACCGTCCCAACACACACTCCCGGGGTCAGACACAGAGAGATTATTCCTCTACACGGTACCATCAAACACTCCCGGGGTCAGACACAGAGAGATTATTCCTCTACACCGTCCCATCATACACACCCGGGGTCAGACACAGAGTGAATCTCAATCCTCGCCGTACCATCACACACTCCCGGGGTCAGACACAGAGAGATTATTCCTCTAAACGGTACCATCAAAGACTCCCGGGGTTAGACACAGAGAGTTTATTCCTCTACACGGTCCCATCAAACACTCCCGGGGTCAGACACAGAGAGATTATTCCTCTACACTGTCCCATAAACACTCCCGGGGTCAGACACAGAGTGCATCTCCGCCCACACCGTCCCAACACACTCTCCCGGGGTCAGACAGAGTGATTATTCCTCTACACCGCCCATCAGACACTCCCGGGGTCAGACACAGAGTGAATCTCCCTCCACACGGTCCCATCACTCACTCCCATTGTCATACACAGAGGGATTATTCCTCAGCACGGTCCCATCAAACACTCCCGTGGTCAGACACAGAGTGATTAATCCTCTACACCGACGCAACACACACTCCCGTGGTCAAACACAGAGTGATGATTCCTCTACACAGTCCCATCAAACATTCCCGGGGTCAGACACAGAGTGAATCTCCCTCCACACCGTCCCGTCAAAATCTCCCGGGGTCAGACACGGAGTGATTATTCCTCTACACCGCCCATTACACACTCCCGGTGTCAGACGCAGAGTGAATCTCCCTCCACACCGTCCCATCACACACTCCCGGGGTCAGACACAGAGAGATTATTCCTCTACACGGTAGCATCAAACACTCCCGGGGTCAGCCACAGAGTGATTATTCCTCTACACCGCCCATCAAGCTCTCCCGGGTCAGACACAGAGTGATTATTCCTCTACACGGTCACATCAAACGCTCCCGGGGGTCAGACAGAGAGTCATTATTCCTCTACAAGGTCACATCAGACTCTTCCGTGGTCAGACACAGAGTGATTATTCCTCTACACGGTACCATCACACACTCCCGTGGTCAGAGACAGTGTGAATCTCCTTCAACACCGTCCCATCACACTCTGCAGGGTTCAGACACAGAGTGATTATTCCTCTACATGGTCACATCGAACACTCCCGGGGTCAGACACAGAGTGATTATTCCTCTACACGGTCCCATCAAACGCTCCCGGGGGTCAGACACAGTGTGATTATTCCTCTACACGGTCCCATCAAACACTCCGGGGTCAGACACAGAGAGATTATTCCTCTACACGGTCCCATCAAACACTCCCGGGGTCAGACACAGAGAGATTATTCCTCTACACGGCCCCATCAAACGCTCCCGGGGTCAGACACAGAGTGATTATTCCTCTACACGGCCCCATCACACTCCCGGTGTCAGACACAGTGTGAATCTCCTTCAACACCGTCCCATCACACACTCCCGGGGTCAGACACAGAGTGATTATTCCTCTAGACGGCCCCATCAAACACTCCCGGGGTCAGACACAGAGTGATTATTCCTCTACACCGCCCATTACACACTCCCGGTGTCAGACGCAGAGTGAATCTCCCTCCACACCGTCCCATCACACACTCCCGGGATCAGACACAGAGAGATTATTCCTCTACACGGTAGCATCAAACACTCCCGGGGTCAGCCACAGAGTGATTATTCCTCTACACCGCCCATCAAGCTCTCCCGGGTCAGACACAGAGTGATTATTCCTCTACACGGTCCCATCAAACGCTCCCGGGGGTCAGACACAGTGTGATTATTCCTCTACACGGTCCCATCAAACACTCCGGGGGTAAGATACAGAGTGATTATTCCACAACAAGGTCCCATCAAACACTCCCGGGGTCAGACACAGAGTGAATCTCAATCCACACCGTCGCATCACAAACTGCCGGGGTCAGACACAGAGAGATTATTCCTCTACAAGGTACCATCAAACACTCCCGGGGTCAGACACAGAGAGATTATTCCTCTACACGGTCCGATCAAGCACTCCCGGGGTCAGACACAGAGTGAATCTCCCTCCACACCGTCCCGTCACAAATTCCCTGGGTCAGACACGGAGTGATTATTCCTCTACACTGCCCATCACACACTCCCGGGGTCAGACACAGAGCGAATCTCCCTCCACACCGTCCCATTACACACTCCCGGGGTCAGACGCAGAGAGATTATTCCTCTACACGGTACCATCAAACACTCCCTGCGTCAGCCACAGAGTGATTATTCCTCTACACCGCCCATCAAACTCTCCCGGGGTCAGACACAGAGTGATTATTCCTCGACACGGTCCCATCAAACACTCCGGGGGTAAGACACAGAGTCATTATTCCTCTACAATGTCACATCAGACTCTTCCGTGGTCAGACACAGAGTGATTATTCATCTACACGGTCCCATCAAACACTCCCGGGGTCAGACACAGAATGATTATTCCTCTACACGGCCCCATCATACTCTCCCGGGGTCAGACACAGAGTGATTATTCCTCTACACGGTCCCATCAAACACTCCGGGAGTAAGACACAGAGTCATTATTCCACTACAAGGTCGTATCAAACACTCCCGGGGTCAGACACAGAGTGAATCTCAATCCACACCGACCCATCACACACTCCCGGGGTCAGGCGCAGAGAGATTACTCCTCTACACGGTCCCATCAAACACTCCCGGGGTCAGACACAGAGTGATTATTCCTCTACACGGCCCATCATACTCTCCCGGGGTCAGACACAGAGTGATTATTTCTCTACACGGTCCCATCAAACGCTCCCGGGGGTCAGACACAGAGTGATTATTCCTCTACACCGCCCATCAAACTCTCCCGGGGTCAGACACAGAGTGATTATTCCTCAACACTGTCCCATAAACACTCCCGGGGTCAGACACAGAGTGCATCTCCGCCCACACCGTCCCAACACACTCTCCCGGGGTCAGACAGAGTGATTATTCCTCTACACGGTCCCTGCAAACACTCCCGGGGTCAGACACAGAGTGAGTCTC
This sequence comes from Hypanus sabinus, assembly GCF_030144855.1. NCBI lineage: Eukaryota > Metazoa > Chordata > Chondrichthyes > Myliobatiformes > Dasyatidae > Hypanus > Hypanus sabinus. The sequence continues at coordinate 891,318 of NW_026779136.1, read as the reverse complement.
CCTCCTCACCGTCCCGTCACAAACTCCCGGTGTCAGAAACAGAGTGATTATTCCTCTACACCGCCCATCAGACACTCCCGGTGTCAGACACAGAGGGATTATTCCTCAGCACGGTCCGATCAAACACTCCCGTGGTCAGACACAGAGTGATTAATCCTCTACACCGACGCAACACACTCTCCCGTGGTCAAACACAGACGGATGATTCCTCTACACAGTCCCATCAAACACTCCCGGGGTCAGACCCAGAGTGAATCTCCCTCCACACCGTCCCGTCACAAACTCCCGGGGTCAGACACAGAGAGATTATTCCTCTACACGGTACCATCAAACACTCCCGGGGTTAGACACAGAGAGATTATTCCTCTACACGGCCCCATCACACTCCCGGTGTCAGACACAGTGTGAATCTCCTTCAACACCGTCCCATCACACACTCCCGGGGTCAGACACAGAGTGATTATTCCTCTAGACGGTCCCATCAAACACTCCCGGGGTCAGCCACAGAGTGATTATTCCTCTACACCGCCCATCAAGCTCTCCCGGGTCAGACACAGAGTGATTATTCCTCTACACGGTCCCATCAAACGCTCCCGGGGGTCAGACACAGTGTGATTATTCCTCTACACGGTCCCATCAAACACTCCGGGGGTAAGATACAGAGTGATTATTCCACAACAAGGTCCCATCAAACACTCCCGGGGTCAGACACAGAGTGAATCTCAATCCACACCGTCGCATCACAAACTGCCGGGGTCAGACACAGAGAGATTATTCCTCTACAAGGTACCATCAAACACTCCCGGGGTCAGACACAGAGAGATTATTCCTCTACACGGTCCGATCAAGCACTCCCGGGGTCAGACACAGAGTGAATCTCCCTCCACACCGTCCCGTCACAAATTCCCTGGGTCAGACACGGAGTGATTATTCCTCTACACTGCCCATCACACACTCCCGGGGTCAGACACAGAGCGAATCTCCCTCCACACCGTCCCATTACACACTCCCGGGGTCAGACGCAGAGAGATTATTCCTCTACACGGTACCATCAAACACTCCCTGCGTCAGCCACAGAGTGATTATTCCTCTACACCGCCCATCAAACTCTCCCGGGGTCAGACACAGAGTGATTATTCCTCGACACGGTCCCATCAAACACTCCGGGGGTAAGACACAGAGTCATTATTCCTCTACAATGTCACATCAGACTCTTCCGTGGTCAGACACAGAGTGATTATTCATCTACACGGTCCCATCAAACACTCCCGGGGTCAGACACAGAGTCATTATTCCTCTACACGGCCCCATCATACTCTCCCGGGGTCAGACACAGAGTGATTATTCCTCTACACGGTCCCATCAAACACTCCGGGAGTAAGACACAGAGTCATTATTCCACTACAAGGTCGTATCAAACACTCCCGGGGTCAGACACAGAGTGAATCTCAATCCACACCGACCCATCACACACTCCCGGGGTCAGGCACAGAGAGATTACTCCTCTACACGGTCCCATCAAACACTCCCGGGGTCAGACACAGAGTGATTATTCCTCTACACGGCCCATCATACTCTCCCGGGGTCAGACACAGAGTGATTATTTCTCTACACGGTCCCATCAAACGCTCCCGGGGGTCAGACACAGAGTGATTATTCCTCTACACCGCCCATCAAACTCTCCCGGGGTCAGACACAGAGTGATTATTCCTCAACACTGTCCCATAAACACTCCCGGGGTCAGACACAGAGTGCATCTCCGCCCACACCGTCCCAACACACTCTCCCGGGGTCAGACAGAGTGATTATTCCTCTACACGGTCCCTGCAAACACTCCCGGGGTCAGACACAGAGTGAGTCTCCCTCCTCACCGTCCCGTCACAAACTCCCGGTGTCAGAAACAGAGTGATTATTCCTCTACACCGCCCATCAGACACTCCCGGTGTCAGACACAGAGGGATTATTCCTCAGCACTGTCCGATCAAACACTCCCGTGGTCAGACACAGAGTGATTAATTCTCTACACCGACGCAACACACTCTCCCGTGGTCAAACACAGACGGATGATTCCTCTACACAGTCCCATCAAACACTCCCGGGGTCAGACCCAGAGTGAATCTCCCTCCACACCGTCCCGTCACAAACTCCCGGGGTCAGACACAGAGAGATTATTCCTCTACACGGTACCATCAAACACTCCCGGGGTTAGACACAGAGAGATTATTCCTCTACACGGTCCCATCAAACACTCCCGGTGTCAGACACAGAGTGAATCTCAATCCTCACCGTCCCATCACCCACTCCCGGGATCAGACACAGAGAGATTATTCCTCTACACGGTACCATCAAAGAGTCCCGGGGTCAGACACAGAGAGATTATTCCTCAAAACTGTCCCATAAACACTCCCGGGGTCAGACACAGAGTGCATCTCCGCCCACACCGTCCCAACACACTCTCCCGGGGTCAGACAGAGTGATTATTCCTCTACACCGCCCATCAGACACTCCCGGGGTCAGACACAGAGTGATTATTCCTCTACACGGTCACATCAAACGCTCCCGGGAGTCAGACAGAGAGTCATTATTCCTCTACAAGGTCACATCAGACTCTTCCGTGGTCAGACACAGAGTGATTATTCCTCTACACGGTACCATCACACACTCCCGTGGTCAGAGACAGTGTGAATCTCCTTCAACACCGTCCCATCACACTCTGCAGGGTTCAGACACAGAGTGATTATTCCTCTACATGGTCACATCGAACACTCCCGGGGTCAGACACAGAGTGATTATTCCTCTACACGGTCACATCAAACGCTCCCGGGGGTCAGACACAGAGAGATTATTCCTCTACACGGTCCCATCAAACACTCCGGGGTCAGACACAGAGAGATTATTCCTCTACACGGTCCCATCAAACACTCCCGGGGTCAGACACAGAGAGATTATTCCTCTACACGGCCCCATCAAACGCTCCCGGGGTCAGACACACAGTGATTATTCCTCTACACGGCCCCATCACACTCCCGGTGTCAGACACAGTGTGAATCTCCTTCAACACCGTCCCATCACACACTCCCGGGGTCAGACACAGAGTGATTATTCCTCTACACGGCCCCATCAAACGCTCCCGTGGTCAGACACGGAGTGATTATTCCTCTACACGGTCCCTTGAAACGCTCCCGTGGCTCAGACACAGAGTGATTATTTCTCTACACGGTTCCATCAAACACTCCGGGTGTAAGACACAGAGTGATTATTCCACTACAAGGTCACATCAAACATTCCCGGGGTCAGACACAGAGTGAATCTCAATCCACAGCGTCCCAACACACACTCCCGGGGTCAGACACAGAGAGATTATTCCTCTACACGGTCCCATCAAACACTCCCGTTGTCAGACACAGAGTCATTATTCCTCTGCAAGTCACATCAAACACTTCCGTGGTCAGACACAGAGTGATTATTCCTCTACACCGCCCATCAGACACTCCCGGTGTCAGACACAGAGGGATTATTCCTCAGCACGGTCCGATCAAACACTCCCGTGGTCAGACACAGAGTGATTAATCCTCTACACCGACGCAACACACTCTCCCGTGGTCAAACACAGACGGATGATTCCTCTACACAGTCCCATCAAACACTCCCGGGGTCAGACCCAGAGTGAATCTCCCTCCACACCGTCCCGTCACAAACTCCCGGGGTCAGACACAGAGAGATTATTCCTCTACACGGTACCATCAAACACTCCCGGGGTTAGACACAGAGAGATTATTCCTCTACACGGCCCCATCACACTCCCGGTGTCAGACACAGTGTGAATCTCCTTCAACACCGTCCCATCACACACTCCCGGGGTCAGACACAGAGTGATTATTCCTCTAGACGGTCCCATCAAACACTCCCGGGGTCAGCCACAGAGTGATTATTCCTCTACACCGCCCATCTAGCTCTCCCGGGTCAGACACAGAGTGATTATTCCTCTACACGGTCCCATCAAACGCTCCCGGGGGTCAGACACAGTGTGATTATTCCTCTACACGGTCCCATCAAACACTCCGGGGGTAAGATACAGAGTGATTATTCCACAACAAGGTCCCATCAAACACTCCCGGGGTCAGACACAGAGTGAATCTCAATCCACACCGTCGCATCACAAACTGCCGGGGTCAGACACAGAGAGATTATTCCTCTACAAGGTACCATCAAACACTCCCGGGGTCAGACACAGAGAGATTATTCCTCTACACGGTCCGATCAAGCACTCCCGGGGTCAGACACAGAGTGAATCTCCCTCCACACCGTCCCGTCACAAATTCCCTGGGTCAGACACGGAGTGATTATTCCTCTACACTGCCCATCACACACTCCCGGGGTCAGACACAGAGCGAATCTCCCTCCACACCGTCCCATTACACACTCCCGGGGTCAGACGCAGAGAGATTATTCCTCTACACGGTACCATCAAACACTCCCTGCGTCAGCCACAGAGTGATTATTCCTCTACACCGCCCATCAAACTCTCCCGGGGTCAGACACAGAGTGATTATTCCTCGACACGGTCCCATCAAACACTCCGGGGGTAAGACACAGAGTCATTATTCCTCTACAATGTCACATCAGACTCTTCCGTGGTCAGACACAGAGTGATTATTCATCTACACGGTCCCATCAAACACTCCCGGGGTCAGACACAGAATGATTATTCCTCTACACGGCCCATCATACTCTCCCGGGGTCAGACACAGAGTGATTATTCCTCTACACGGTCCCATCAAACACTCCGGGAGTAAGACACAGAGTCATTATTCCACTACAAGGTCGTATCAAACACTCCCGGGGTCAGACACAGAGTGAATCTCAATCCACACCGACCCATCACACACTCCCGGGGTCAGGCACAGAGAGATTACTCCTCTACACGGTCCCATCAAACACTCCCGGGGTCAGACACAGAGTGATTATTCCTCTACACGGCCCATCATACTCTCCCGGGGTCAGACACAGAGTGATTATTTCTCTACACGGTCCCATCAAACGCTCCCGGGGGTCAGACACAGAGAGATTATTCCTCTACACCGCCCATCAAACTCTCCCGGGGTCAGACACAGAGTGATTATTCCTCAACACTGTCCCATAAACACTCCCGGGGTCAGACACAGAGTGCATCTCCGCCCACACCGTCCCAACACACTCTCCCGGGGTCAGACAGAGTGATTATTCCTCTACACGGTCCCTGCAAACACTCCCGGGGTCAGACACAGAGTGAGTCTCCCTCCTCACCGTCCCGTCACAAACTCCCGGTGTCAGAAACAGAGTGATTATTCCTCTACACCGCCCATCAGACACTCCCGGTGTCAGACACAGAGGGATTATTCCTCAGCACTGTCCGATCAAACACTCCCGTGGTCAGACACAGAGTGATTAATTCTCTACACCGACGCAACACACTCTCCCGTGGTCAAACACAGACGGATGATTCCTCTACACAGTCCCATCAAACACTCCCGGGGTCAGACCCAGAGTGAATCTCCCTCCACACCGTCCCGTCACAAACTCCCGGGGTCAGACACAGAGAGATTATTCCTCTACACGGTACCATCAAACACTCCCGGGGTTAGACACAGAGAGATTATTCCTCTACACGGTCCCATCAAACACTCCCGGTGTCAGACACAGAGTGAATCTCAATCCTCACCGTCCCATCACCCACTCCCGGGATCAGACACAGAGAGATTATTCCTCTACACGGTACCATCAAAGAGTCCCGGGGTCAGACACAGAGAGATTATTCCTCAAAACTGTCCCATAAACACTCCCGGGGTCAGACACAGAGTGCATCTCCGCCCATACCGTCCCAACACACTCTCCCGGGGTCAGACAGAGTGATTATTCCTCTACACCGCCCATCAGACACTCCCGGGGTCAGACACAGAGTGATTATTCCTCTACACGGTCACATCAAACGCTCCCGGGAGTCAGACAGAGAGTCATTATTCCTCTACAAGGTCACATCAGACTCTTCCGTGGTCAGACACAGAGTGATTATTCCTCTACACGGTACCATCACACACTCCCGTGGTCAGAGACAGTGTGAATCTCCTTCAACACCGTCCCATCACACTCTGCAGGGTTCAGACACAGAGTGATTATTCCTCTACATGGTCACATCGAACACTCCCGGGGTCAGACACAGAGTGATTATTCCTCTACACGGTCACATCAAACGCTCCCGGGGGTCAGACACAGAGAGATTATTCCTCTACACGGTCCCATCAAACACTCCGGGGTCAGACACAGAGAGATTATTCCTCTACACGGTCCCATCAAACACTCCCGGGGTCAGACACAGAGAGATTATTCCTCCACACGGCCCCATCAAACGCTCCCGGGGTCAGACACACAGTGATTATTCCTCTACACGGCCCCATCACACTCCCGGTGTCAGACACAGTGTGAATCTCCTTCAACACCGTCCCATCACACACTCCCGGGGTCAGACACAGAGTGATTATTCCTCTAGACGGTCCCATCAAACACTCCCGGGGTCAGACACAGAGTGATTATTCCTCTACACGGCCCCATCAAACGCTCCCGTGGTCAGACACGGAGTGATTATTCCTCTACACGGTCCCTTGAAACGCTCCCGTGGCTCAGACACAGAGTGATTATTTCTCTACACGGTTCCATCAAACACTCCGGGTGTAAGACACAGAGTGATTATTCCACTACAAGGTCACATCAAACATTCCCGGGGTCAGACACAGAGTGAATCTCAATCCACAGCGTCCCAACACACACTCCCGGGGTCAGACACAGAGAGATTATTCCTCTACACGGTCCCATCAAACACTCCCGTTGTCAGACACAGAGTCATTATTCCTCTGCAAGTCACATCAAACACTTCCGTGGTCAGACACAGAGTGATTATTCCTCTACACGGTACCATCACACACTCCCGTTGTCAGACACAGTGTGAATCTCCTTCAACACCGTCCCATCACACACTCCCGGGGTCAGACACAGAGTGATTATTCCTCTAGACGGTCCCATCAAACACTCCCGGGGTCAGCCACAGAGTGATTATTCCTCTACACCGCCCATCTAGCTCTCCCGGGTCAGACACAGAGTGATTATTCCTCTACACGGTCCCATCAAACGCTCCCGGGGGTCAGACACAGTGTGATTATTCCTCTACACGGTCCCATCAAACACTCCGGGGGTAAGATACAGAGTGATTATTCCACAACAAGGTCCCATCAAACACTCCCGGGGTCAGACACAGAGTGAATCTCAATCCACACCGTCGCATCACAAACTGCCGGGGTCAGACACAGAGAGATTATTCCTCTACAAGGTACCATCAAACACTCCCGGGGTCAGACACAGAGAGATTATTCCTCTACACGGTCCGATCAAGCACTCCCGGGGTCAGACACAGAGTGAATCTCCCTCCACACCGTCCCGTCACAAATTCCCTGGGTCAGACACGGAGTGATTATTCCTCTACACTGCCCATCACACACTCCCGGGGTCAGACACAGAGCGAATCTCCCTCCACACCGTCCCATTACACACTCCCGGGGTCAGACGCAGAGAGATTATTCCTCTACACGGTACCATCAAACACTCCCTGCGTCAGCCACAGAGTGATTATTCCTCTACACCGCCCATCAAACTCTCCCGGGTCAGACACAGAGTGATTATTCCTCGACACGGTCCCATCAAACACTCCGGGGGTAAGACACAGAGTCATTATTCCTCTACAATGTCACATCAGACTCTTCCGTGGTCAGACACAGAGTGATTATTCATCTACACGGTCCCATCAAACACTCCCGGGGTCAGACACAGAATGATTATTCCTCTACACGGCCCATCATACTCTCCCGGGGTCAGACACAGAGTGATTATTCCTCTACACGGTCCCATCAAACACTCCGGGAGTAAGACACAGAGTCATTATTCCACTACAAGGTCGTATCAAACACTCCCGGGGTCAGACACAGAGTGAATCTCAATCCACACCGACCCATCACACACTCCCGGGGTCAGGCACAGAGAGATTACTCCTCTACACGGTCCCATCAAACACTCCCGGGGTCAGACACAGAGTGATTATTCCTCTACACGGCCCATCATACTCTCCCGGGGTCAGACACAGAGTGATTATTTCTCTACACGGTCCCATCAAACGCTCCCGGGGGTCAGACACAGAGAGATTATTCCTCTACACCGCCCATCAAACTCTCCCGGGGTCAGACACAGAGTGATTATTCCTCAACACTGTCCCATAAACACTCCCGGGGTCAGACACAGAGTGCATCTCCGCCCACACCGTCCCAACACACTCTCCCGGGGTCAGACAGAGTGATTATTCCTCTACACGGTCCCTGCAAACACTCCCGGGGTCAGACACAGAGTGAGTCTCCCTCCTCACCGTCCCGTCACAAACTCCCGGTGTCAGAAACAGAGTGATTATTCCTCTACACCGCCCATCAGACACTCCCGGTGTCAGACACAGAGGGATTATTCCTCAGCACTGTCCGATCAAACACTCCCGTGGTCAGACACAGAGTGATTAATTCTCTACACCGACGCAACACACTCTCCCGTGGTCAAACACAGACGGATGATTCCTCTACACAGTCCCATCAAACACTCCCGGGGTCAGACCCAGAGTGAATCTCCCTCCACACCGTCCCGTCACAAACTCCCGGGGTCAGACACAGAGAGATTATTCCTCTACACGGTACCATCAAACACTCCCGGGGTTAGACACAGAGAGATTATTCCTCTACACGGTCCCATCAAACACTCCCGGTGTCAGACACAGAGTGAATCTCAATCCTCACCGTCCCATCACCCACTCCCGGGATCAGACACAGAGAGATTATTCCTCTACACGGTACCATCAAAGAGTCCCGGGGTCAGACACAGAGAGATTATTCCTCAAAACTGTCCCATAAACACTCCCGGGGTCAGACACAGAGTGCATCTCCGCCCACACCGTCCCAACACACTCTCCCGGGGTCAGACAGAGTGATTATTCCTCTACACCGCCCATCAGACACTCCCGGGGTCAGACACAGAGTGATTATTCCTCTACACGGTCACATCAAACGCTCCCGGGAGTCAGACAGAGAGTCATTATTCCTCTACAAGGTCACATCAGACTCTTCCGTGGTCAGACACAGAGTGATTATTCCTCTACACGGTACCATCACACACTCCCGTGGTCAGAGACAGTGTGAATCTCCTTCAACACCGTCCCATCACACTCTGCAGGGTTCAGACACAGAGTGATTATTCCTCTACATGGTCACATCGAACACTCCCGGGGTCAGACACAGAGTGATTATTCCTCTACACGGTCACATCAAACGCTCCCGGGGGTCAGACACAGAGAGATTATTCCTCTACACGGTCCCATCAAACACTCCGGGGTCAGACACAGAGAGATTATTCCTCTACACGGTCCCATCAAACACTCCCGGGGTCAGACACAGAGAGATTATTCCTCCACACGGCCCCATCAAACGCTCCCGGGGTCAGACACACAGTGATTATTCCTCTACACGGCCCCATCACACTCCCGGTGTCAGACACAGTGTGAATCTCCTTCAACACCGTCCCATCACACACTCCCGGGGTCAGACACAGAGTGATTATTCCTCTAGACGGTCCCATCAAACACTCCCGGGGTCAGACACAGAGTGATTATTCCTCTACACGGCCCCATCAAACGCTCCCGTGGTCAGACACGGAGTGATTATTCCTCTACACGGTCCCTTGAAACGCTCCCGTGGCTCAGACACAGAGTGATTATTTCTCTACACGGTTCCATCAAACACTCCGGGTGTAAGACACAGAGTGATTATTCCACTACAAGGTCACATCAAACATTCCCGGGGTCAGACACAGAGTGAATCTCAATCCACAGCGTCCCAACACACACTCCCGGGGTCAGACACAGAGAGATTATTCCTCTACACGGTCCCATCAAACACTCCCGTTGTCAGACACAGAGTCATTATTCCTCTGCAAGTCACATCAAACACTTCCGTGGTCAGACACAGAGTGATTATTCCTCTACACGGTACCATCACACACTCCCGTTGTCAGACACAGTGTGAATCTCCTTCAACACCGTCCCATCACACACTCCCGGGGTCAGACACATAGTGATTATTCCTCTACACGGTCCCATCAAACACTCCCGGGGTCAGACACAGAGTGAATCTCAATCCACAGCGTCCCAACACACACTCCCGGGGTCAGACACAGAGAGATTATTCCTCTACACGGTACCATCAAAGACTCCCGGGGTTAGACACAGAGAGATTATTCCTCTACACGGTCCCATCAAACACTCCGGGGTCAGACACAGAGAGATTATTCATCAACACTGTCCCATAAACACTCCCGGGGTCAGACACAGAGTGCATCTCCGCCCACACCGTCCCAACACACTCTCCCGGGGTCAGACAGAGTGATTATTCCTCTACACCGCCCATCAGACACTCCCGGGGTCAGACACAGAGTGAATCTCCCTCCACACGGTCCCATCACTCACTCCCATTGTCATACACAGAGGGATTATTCCTCAGCACGGTCCCATCAAACACTCCCTTGGTCAGACACAGAGTGATTAATCCTCTACACCGACGCAACACACACTCCCGTGGTCAAACACAGAGTGATGATTCCTCTACACAGTCCCATCAAACATTCCCGGGGTCAGACACAGAGTGAATCTCCCTCCACACCGTCCCGTCAAAAACTCCCGGGGTCAGACACGGAGTGATTATTCCTCTACACCGCCCATTACACACTCCCGGTGTCAGACGCAGAGTGAATCTCCCTCCACACCGTCCCATCACACACTCCCGGGATCAGACACAGAGAGATTATTCCTCTACACGGTAGCATCAAACACTCCCGGGGTCAGCCACAGAGTGATTATTCCTCTACACCGCCCATCAAGCTCTCCCGGGTCAGACACAGAGTGATTATTCCTCTACACGGTCTCATCAAACGCTCCCGGGGGTCAGACACAGTGTGATTATTCCTCTACACGGTCCCATCAAACACTCCGGGGGTAAGATACAGAGTGATTATTCCAGAACAAGGTCCCATCAAACACTCCCGGGGTCAGACACAGAGTGAATCTCAATCCACACCGTCGCATCACAAACTGCCGGGGTCAGACACAGAGAGATTATTCCTCTACAAGGTACCATCAAACACTCCCGGGGTCAGACACAGAGAGATTATTCCTCTACACGTTCCGATCAAGCACTCCCGGGGTCAGACACAGAGTGAATCTCCCCCAACACCGTCCCGTCACAAATTCCCTGGGTCAGACACGGAGTGATTATTCCTCTACACTGCCCATCACACACTCCCGGGGTCAGACACAGAGCGAATCTCCCTCCACACCGTCCCATTACACACTCCCGGGGTCAGACGCAGAGAGATTATTCCTCTACACGGTACCATCAAACACTCCCTGCGTCAGCCACAGAGTGATTATTCCTCTACACCGCCCATCAAACTCTCCCGGGGTCAGACACAGAGTGATTATTCCTCGACACGGTCCCATCAAACACTCCGGGGGTAAGACACAGAGTCATTATTCCTCTACAATGTCACATCAGACTCTTCCGTGGTCAGACACAGAGTGATTATTCATCTACACGGTCCCATCAAACACTCCCGGGGTCAGACACAGAATGATTATTCCTCTACACGGCCCCATCATACTCTCCCGGGGTCAGACACAGAGTGATTATTCCTCTACACGGTCCCATCAAACACTCCGGGAGTAAGACACAGAGTCATTATTCCACTACAAGGTCGTATCAAACACTCCCGGGGTCAGACACAGAGTGAATCTCAATCCACACCGTCCCATCACACACTCCCGGGGTCAGGCACAGAGAGATTACTCCTCTACACGGTCCCATCAAACACTCCCGGGGTCAGACACAGAGTGATTATTCCTCTACACGGCCCATCATACTCTCCCGGGGTCAGACACAGAGTGATTATTTCTCTACACGGTCCCATCAAACGCTCCCGGGGGTCAGACACAGAGTGATTATTCCTCTACACCGCCCATCAAACTCTCCCGGGGTCAGACACAGAGTGATTATTCCTCAACACTGTCCCATAAACACTCCCGGGGTCAGACACAGAGTGCATCTCCGCCCACACCGTCCCAACACACACTCCCGGGGTCAGACAGAGTGATTATTCCTCTACACGGTCCCTGCAAACACTCCCGGGGTCAGACACAGAGTGAGTCTCCCTCCTCACCGTCCCGTCACAAACTCCCGGTGTCAGAAACAGAGTGATCATTCCTCTACACCGCCCATCAGACACTCCCGGTGTCAGACACAGAGTGAATCTCCCTCCACACGGTCCCATCACACACTCCCATTGTCATACACAGAGGGATTATTCCTCAGCACGGTCCGATCAAACACTCCCGTGGTCAGACACAGAGTGATTAATCCTCTACACCGACGCAACACACTCTCCCGTGGTCAAACACAGACGGATGATTCCTCTACACAGTCCCATCAAACACTCCCGGGGTCAGACCCAGAATGAATCTCCCTCCACACCGTCCCGTCACAAACTCCCGGGGTCAGACACAGAGAGATTATTCCTCTACACGGTCCCATCAAACACTCCCGGGGTCAGACACAGAGTGAATCTCAATCCTCACCGTCCCATCACCCACTCCCGGGATCAGACACAGAGAGATTATTCCTCTACACGGTACCATCAAAGAGTCCCGGGGTCAGACACAGAGAGATTATTCCTCAACACTGTCCCATAAACACTCCCGGGGTCAGACACAGAGTGCATCTCCGCCCACACCGTCCCAACACACTCTCCCGGGGTCAGACAGAGTGATTATTCCTCTACACCGCCCATCAGACACTCCCGGGGTCAGACACAGAGTGATTATTCCTCTACACGGTCACATCAAACGCTCCCGGGGGTCAGACAGAGAGTCATTATCCCTCTACAAGGTCACATCAAACACTCCCTGCGTCAGCCACAGAGTGATTATTCCTCTACACCGCCCATCAAACTCTCCCGGGGTCAGACACAGAGTGATTATTCCTCGACACGGTCCCATCAAACACTCCGGGGGTAAGACACAGAGTCATTATTCCTCTACAATGTCACATCAGACTCTTCCGTGGTCAGACACAGAGTGATTATTCATCTACACGGTCCCATCAAACACTCCCGGGGTCAGACACAGAATGATTATTCCTCTACACGGCCCCATCATACTCTCCCGGGGTCAGACACAGAGTGATTATTCCTCTACACGGTCCCATCAAACACTCCGGGAGTAAGACACAGAGTCATTATTCCACTACAAGGTCGTATCAAACACTCCCGGGGTCAGACACAGAGTGAATCTCAATCCACACCGTCCCATCACACACTCCCGGGGTCAGGCACAGAGAGATTACTCCTCTACACGGTCCCATCAAACACTCCCGGGGTCAGACACAGAGTGATTATTCCTCTACACGGCCCATCATACTCTCCCGGGGTCAGACACAGAGTGATTATTTCTCTACACGGTCCCATCAAACGCTCCCGGGGGTCAGACACAGAGTGATTATTCCTCTACACCGCCCATCAAACTCTCCCGGGGTCAGACACAGAGTGATTATTCCTCAACACTGTCCCATAAACACTCCCGGGGTCAGACACAGAGTGCATCTCCGCCCACACCGTCCCAACACACTCTCCCGGGGTCAGACAGAGTGATTATTCCTCTACACGGTCCCTGCAAACACTCCCGGGGTCAGACACAGAGTGAGTCTCCCTCCTCACCGTCCCGTCACAAACTCCCGGTGTCAGAAACAGAGTGATTATTCCTCTACACCGCCCATCAGACACTCCCGGTATCAGACACAGAGTGAATCTCCCTCCACACGGTCCCATCACACACTCCCATTGTCATACACAGACGGATGATTCCTCTACACAGTCCCATCAAACACTCCCGGGGTCAGACCCAGAGTGAATCTCCCTCCACACCGTCCCGTCACAAACTCCCGGGGTCAGACACAGAGAGATTATTCCTCTACACGGTCCCATCAAACACTCCCGGGGTCAGACACAGAGAGATTATTCCTCCACACGGCCCCATCAAACGCTCCCGGGGTCAGACACACAGTGATTATTCCTCTACACGGCCCCATCACACTCCCGGTGTCAGACACAGTGTGAATCTCCTTCAACACCGTCCCATCACACACTCCCGGGGTCAGACACAGAGTGATTATTCCTCTAGACGGTCCCATCAAACACTCCCGGGGTCAGACACAGAGTGATTATTCCTCTACACGGCCCCATCAAACGCTCCCGTGGTCAGACACGGAGTGATTATTCCTCTACACGGTCCCTTGAAACGCTCCCGTGGCTCAGACACAGAGTGATTATTTCTCTACACGGTTCCATCAAACACTCCGGGTGTAAGACACAGAGTGATTATTCCACTACAAGGTCACATCAAACATTCCCGGGGTCAGACACAGAGTGAATCTCAATCCACAGCGTCCCAACACACACTCCCGGGGTCAGACACAGAGAGATTATTCCTCTACACGGTCCCATCAAACACTCCCGTTGTCAGACACAGAGTCATTATTCCTCTGCAAGTCACATCAAACACTTCCGTGGTCAGACACAGAGTGATTATTCCTCTACACGGTACCATCACACACTCCCGTTGTCAGACACAGTGTGAATCTCCTTCAACACCGTCCCATCACACACTCCCGGGGTCAGACACATAGTGATTATTCCTCTACACGGTCCCATCAAACACTCCCGGGGTCAGACACAGAGTGAATCTCAATCCACAGCGTCCCAACACACACTCCCGGGGTCAGACACAGAGAGATTATTCCTCTACACGGTACCATCAAAGACTCCCGGGGTTAGACACAGAGAGATTATTCCTCTACACGGTCCCATCAAACACTCCGGGGTCAGACACAGAGAGATTATTCATCAACACTGTCCCATAAACACTCCCGGGGTCAGACACAGAGTGCATCTCCGCCCACACCGTCCCAACACACTCTCCCGGGGTCAGACAGAGTGATTATTCCTCTACACCGCCCATCAGACACTCCCGGGGTCAGACACAGAGTGAATCTCCCTCCACACGGTCCCATCACTCACTCCCATTGTCATACACAGAGGGATTATTCCTCAGCACGGTCCCATCAAACACTCCCTTGGTCAGACACAGAGTGATTAATCCTCTACACCGACGCAACACACACTCCCGTGGTCAAACACAGAGTGATGATTCCTCTACACAGTCCCATCAAACATTCCCGGGGTCAGACACAGAGTGAATCTCCCTCCACACCGTCCCGTCAAAAACTCCCGGGGTCAGACACGGAGTGATTATTCCTCTACACCGCCCATTACACACTCCCGGTGTCAGACGCAGAGTGAATCTCCCTCCACACCGTCCCATCACACACTCCCGGGATCAGACACAGAGAGATTATTCCTCTACACGGTAGCATCAAACACTCCCGGGGTCAGCCACAGAGTGATTATTCCTCTACACCGCCCATCAAGCTCTCCCGGGTCAGACACAGAGTGATTATTCCTCTACACGGTATCATCAAACGCTCCCGGGGGTCAGACACAGTGTGATTATTCCTCTACACGGTCCCATCAAACACTCCGGGGGTAAGATACAGAGTGATTATTCCAGAACAAGGTCCCATCAAACACTCCCGGGGTCAGACACAGAGTGAATCTCAATCCACACCGTCGCATCACAAACTGCCGGGGTCAGACACAGAGAGATTATTCCTCTACAAGGTACCATCAAACACTCCCGGGGTCAGACACAGAGAGATTATTCCTCTACACGGTCCGATCAAGCACTCCCGGGGTCAGACACAGAGTGAATCTCCCCCAACACCGTCCCGTCACAAATTCCCTGGGTCAGACACGGAGTGATTATTCCTCTACACTGCCCATCACACACTCCCGGGGTCAGACACAGAGCGAATCTCCCTCCACACCGTCCCATTACACACTCCCGGGGTCAGACGCAGAGAGATTATTCCTCTACACGGTACCATCAAACACTCCCTGCGTCAGCCACAGAGTGATTATTCCTCTACACCGCCCATCAAACTCTCCCGGGGTCAGACACAGAGTGATTATTCCTCGACACGGTCCCATCAAACACTCCGGGGGTAAGACACAGAGTCATTATTCCTCTACAATGTCACATCAGACTCTTCCGTGGTCAGACACAGAGTGATTATTCATCTACACGGTCCCATCAAACACTCCCGGGGTCAGACACAGAATGATTATTCCTCTACACGGCCCCATCATACTCTCCCGGGGTCAGACACAGAGTGATTATTCCTCTACACGGTCCCATCAAACACTCCGGGAGTAAGACACAGAGTCATTATTCCACTACAAGGTCGTATCAAACACTCCCGGGGTCAGACACAGAGTGAATCTCAATCCACACCGTCCCATCACACACTCCCGGGGTCAGGCACAGAGAGATTACTCCTCTACACGGTCCCATCAAACACTCCCGGGGTCAGACACAGAGTGATTATTCCTCTACACGGCCCATCATACTCTCCCGGGGTCAGACACAGAGTGATTATTTCTCTACACGGTCCCATCAAACGCTCCCGGGGGTCAGACACAGAGTGATTATTCCTCTACACCGCCCATCAAACTCTCCCGGGGTCAGACACAGAGTGATTATTCCTCAACACTGTCCCATAAACACTCCCGGGGTCAGACACAGAGTGCATCTCCGCCCACACCGTCCCAACACACACTCCCGGGGTCAGACAGAGTGATTATTCCTCTACACGGTCCCTGCAAACACTCCCGGGGTCAGACACAGAGTGAGTCTCCCTCCTCACCGTCCCGTCACAAACTCCCGGTGTCAGAAACAGAGTGATCATTCCTCTACACCGCCCATCAGACACTCCCGGTGTCAGACACAGAGTGAATCTCCCTCCACACGGTCCCATCACACACTCCCATTGTCATACACAGAGGGATTATTCCTCAGCACGGTCCGATCAAACACTCCCGTGGTCAGACACAGAGTGATTAATCCTCTACACCGACGCAACACACTCTCCCGTGGTCAAACACAGACGGATGATTCCTCTACACAGTCCCATCAAACACTCCCGGGGTCAGACCCAGAATGAATCTCCCTCCACACCGTCCCGTCACAAACTCCCGGGGTCAGACACAGAGAGATTATTCCTCTACACGGTCCCATCAAACACTCCCGGGGTCAGACACAGAGTGAATCTCAATCCTCACCGTCCCATCACCCACTCCCGGGATCAGACACAGAGAGATTATTCCTCTACACGGTACCATCAAAGAGTCCCGGGGTCAGACACAGAGAGATTATTCCTCAACACTGTCCCATAAACACTCCCGGGGTCAGACACAGAGTGCATCTCCGCCCACACCGTCCCAACACACTCTCCCGGGGTCAGACAGAGTGATTATTCCTCTACACCGCCCATCAGACACTCCCGGGGTCAGACACAGAGTGATTATTCCTCTACACGGTCACATCAAACGCTCCCGGGGGTCAGACAGAGAGTCATTATCCCTCTACAAGGTCACATCAAACACTCCCTGCGTCAGCCACAGAGTGATTATTCCTCTACACCGCCCATCAAACTCTCCCGGGGTCAGACACAGAGTGATTATTCCTCGACACGGTCCCATCAAACACTCCGGGGGTAAGACACAGAGTCATTATTCCTCTACAATGTCACATCAGACTCTTCCGTGGTCAGACACAGAGTGATTATTCATCTACACGGTCCCATCAAACACTCCCGGGGTCAGACACAGAATGATTATTCCTCTACACGGCCCCATCATACTCTCCCGGGGTCAGACACAGAGTGATTATTCCTCTACACGGTCCCATCAAACACTCCGGGAGTAAGACACAGAGTCATTATTCCACTACAAGGTCGTATCAAACACTCCCGGGGTCAGACACAGAGTGAATCTCAATCCACACCGTCCCATCACACACTCCCGGGGTCAGGCACAGAGAGATTACTCCTCTACACGGTCCCATCAAACACTCCCGGGGTCAGACACAGAGTGATTATTCCTCTACACGGCCCATCATACTCTCCCGGGGTCAGACACAGAGTGATTATTTCTCTACACGGTCCCATCAAACGCTCCCGGGGGTCAGACACAGAGTGATTATTCCTCTACACCGCCCATCAAACTCTCCCGGGGTCAGACACAGAGTGATTATTCCTCAACACTGTCCCATAAACACTCCCGGGGTCAGACACAGAGTGCATCTCCGCCCACACCGTCCCAACACACTCTCCCGGGGTCAGACAGAGTGATTATTCCTCTACACGGTCCCTGCAAACACTCCCGGGGTCAGACACAGAGTGAGTCTCCCTCCTCACCGTCCCGTCACAAACTCCCGGTGTCAGAAACAGAGTGATTATTCCTCTACACCGCCCATCAGACACTCCCGGTATCAGACACAGAGTGAATCTCCCTCCACACGGTCCCATCACACACTCCCATTGTCATACACAGACGGATGATTCCTCTACACAGTCCCATCAAACACTCCCGGGGTCAGACCCAGAGTGAATCTCCCTCCACACCGTCCCGTCACAAACTCCCGGGGTCAGACACAGAGAGATTATTCCTCTACACGGTACCATCAAACACTCCCGGGGTTAGACACAGAGAGATTATTCCTCTACACGGTCCCAACAAACACTCCCGGGGTCAGACACAGAGTGAATCTCAATCCTCACCGTCCCATCACCCACTCCCGGGATCAGACACAGAGAGATTATTCCTCTACACGGTACCATCAAAGAGTCCCGGGGTCAGACACAGAGAGATTATTCCTCAACACTGTCCCATAAACACTCCCGGGGTCAGACACAGAGTGCATCTCCGCCCACACCGTCCCAACACACTCTCCCGGGGTCAGACAGAGTGATTATTCCTCTACACCGCCCATCAGACACACCCGGGGTCAGACACAGAGTGATTATTCCTCTACACGGTCACATCAAACGCTCCCGGGGGTCAGACAGAGAGTCATTATTCCTCTACAAGGTCACATCAGACTCTTCCGTGGTCAGACACAGAGTGATTATTCCTCTACACGGTACCATCACACACTCCCGTGGTCAGAGACAGTGTGAATCTCCTTCAACACCGTCCCATCACACTCTCCAGGGTTCAGACACAGAGTGATTATTCCTCTACATGGTCACATCGAACACTCCCGGGGTCAGACACAGAGTGATTATTCCTCTACACGGTCCCATCAAACGCTCCCGGGGGTCAGACACAGTGTGATTATTCCTCTACACGGTCCCATCAAACACTCCGGGGTCAGACACAGAGAGATTATTCCTCTACACGGTCCCATCAAACACTCCCGGGTCAGACACAGAGAGATTATTCCTCTACACGGTCCCATCAAACGCTCCCGGGGTCAGACACAGGGTGATTATTCCTCTACAAGGCCCCATCACACTCCCGGTGTCAGACACAGTGTGAATCTCCTTCAACACCGTCCCATCACACACTCCCGGGGTCAGACAAAGAGCGATTATTCCTCTAGACGGTCCCATCAAACACTCCCGGGGTCAGACACAGAGTGATTATTCCTCTACACGGCCCCATCAAACGCTCCCGTGGTCAGACACGGAGTGATAATTCCTCTACACGGTCCCTTGAAACGCTCCAGTGGCTCAGACACAGAGTGATTATTTCTCTACACGGTTCCATCAAACACTCCGGGTGTAAGACACAGAGTGATTATTCCACTACAAGGTCACATCAAACATTCCCGGGGTCAGACACAGAGTGAATCTCCCTCCACACCGTCCCGTCACAAATTCCCTGGGTCAGACACGGAGTGATTATTCCTCTACACTGCCCATCACACACTCCCGGGGTCAGACACAGAGCGAATCTCCCTCCACACCGTCCCATCACACACTCCCGGGGTCAGACGCAGAGAGATTATTCCTCTACACGGTACCATCAAACACTCCCTGCGTCAGCCACAGAGTGATTATTCCTCGACACGGTCCCATCAAACACTCCGGGGGTAAGACACAGAGTCATTATTCCTCTACAATGTCACATCAGACTCTTCCGTGGTCAGACACAGAGTGACTATTCATCTACACGGTCCCATCAAACACTCCCGGGGTCAGACACAGAATGATTATTCCTCTACACGGCCCCATCATACTCTCCCGGGGTCAGACACAGAGTGATTATTCCTCCACACGGTCCCATCAAACACTCCGGGAGTAAGACACAGAGTCATTATTCCACTACAAGGTCGTATCAAACACTCCCGGGGTCAGACACAGAGTGAATCTCAATCCACACCGTCCCATCACACACTCCCGGGGTCAGGCACAGAGAGATTACTCCTCTACACGGTCCCATCAAACACTCCCGGGGTCAGACACAGAGTGATTATTCCTCTACACGGCCCATCATACTCTCCCGGGGTCAGACACAGAGTGATTATTCCTATACACGGTCACATCAAACTCTTCCGGGGTCAGACACAGAGTGATTATTCCTCAACACTGTCCCATAAACACTCCCGGGGTCAGACACAGAGTGCATCTCCGCCCACACCGTCCCAACACACTCTCCCGGGGTCAGACAGAGTGATTATTCCTCTACACGGTCCCTGCAAACACTCCCGGGGTCAGACACAGAGTGAGTCTCCCTCCTCACCGTCCCGTCACAAACTCCCGGTGTCAGAAACAGAGTGATTATTCCTCTACACCGCCCATCAGACACTCCCGGTGTCAGACACAGAGTGAATCTCCCTCCACACGGTCCCATCACACACTCACATTGTCATACACAGAGGGATTATTCCTCAGCACGGTCCGATCAAACACTCCCGTGGTCAGACACAGAGTGATTAATCCTCTACACCGACGCAACACACTCTCCCGTGGTCAAACACAGACGGATGATTCCTCTACACAGTCCCATCAAACACTCCCGGGGTCAGACCCAGAGTGAATCTCCTCCACACCGTCCCGTCACCAACTCCCGGGGTCAGACACAGAGAGATTATTCCTCTACACGGTACCATCAAACACTCCCGGGGTTAGACACAGAGAGATTATTCCTCTACACGGTCCCAACAAACACTCCCGGGGTCAGACACAGAGTGAATCTCAATCCTCACCGTCCCATCACCCACTCCCGGGATCAGACACAGAGAGATTATTCCTCTACACGGTACCATCAAAGAGTCCCGGGGTCAGACACAGAGAGATTATTCCTCAACACTGTCCCATAAACACTCCCGGGGTCAGACACAGAGTGCATCTCCGCCCACACCGTCCCAACACACTCTCCCGGGGTCAGACAGAGTGATTATTCCTCTACACCGCCCATCAGACACTCCCGGGGTCAGACACAGAGTGATTATTCCTCTACACGGTCACATCAAACGCTCCCGGGGGTCAGACAGAGAGTCATTATTCCTCTACAAGGTCACATCAGACTCTTCCATGGTCAGACACAGAGTGATTATTCCTCTACACGGTACCATCACACACTCCCGTGGTCAGAGACAGTGTGAATCTCCTTCAACACCGTCCCATCACACTCTCCAGGGTTCAGACACAGAGTGATTATTCCTCTACATGGTCACATCGAACACTCCCGGGGTCAGACACAGAGTGATTATTCCTCTACACGGTCCCATCAAACGCTCCCGGGGGTCAGACACAGTGTGATTATTCCTCTACACGGTCCCATCAAACACTCCGGGGTCAGACACAGAGAGATTATTCCTCTACACTGTCCCATCAAACACTCCCGGGGTCAGACACAGAGAGATTATTCCTCTACACGGCCCCATCAAACGCTGCCGGGGTCAGACACAGAGTGATTATTCCTCTACACGGCCCCATCACACTCCCGGTGTCAGACACAGTGTGAATCTCCTTCAACACCGTCCCATCACACACTCCCGGGGTCAGACAAAGAGCGATTATTCCTCTAGACGGTCCCATCAAACACTCCCGGGGTCAGACACAGAGTGATTATTCCTCTACAGGGCCCCATCAAACGCTCCCGTGGTCAGACACGGAGTGATTATTCCTCTACACGGTCCCTTGAAACGCTCCCGTGGCTCAGACACAGAGTGATTATTTCTCTACACGGTTCCATCAAACACTCCGGGTGTAAGACACAGAGTGATTATTCCACTACAAGGTCACATCAAACATTCCCGGGGTCAGACACAGAGTGAATCTCAATCCACAGCGTCCCAACACACACTCCCGGGGTCAGACACAGAGAGATTATTCCTCTACACGGTCCCATCAAACACTACCGTTGTCAGACACAGAGTCATTATTCCTCTGCAAGTCACATCAAACACTTCCGTGGTCAGACACAGAGTGATTATTCCTCTACACGGTACCATCACACACTCCCGGTGTCAGACACAGTGTGAATCTCCTTCAACACCGTCCCATCACACACTCCCGGGGTCAGACACATAGTGATTATTCCTCTACACGGTCCCATCAAACACTCCCGGGGTCAGACACAGAGGGAATCTCAATCCACAGCGTCCCAACACACACTCCCGGGGTCAGACACAGAGAGATTATTCCTCTACACGGTACCATCAAACACTCCCGGGGTCAGACACAGAGAGATTATTCCTCTACACCGTCCCATCAAACACACCCGGGGTCAGACACAGAGTGAATCTCAATCCTCGCCGTACCAACACATCCTCCCGGGGTCAGACACGGATAGATTATTCCTCTACACGGTACCATCAAAGACTCCCGGGGTTAGACACAGAGAGATTATTCCTCTACACGGTCCCATCAAACACTCCCGGGGTCAGACACAGAGAGATTATTCCTCTACACGGTACCATCAAAGAGTCCCGGGGTCAGACACAGAGAGATTATTCCTCAACACTGTCCCATAAACACTCCCGGGGTCAGACACAAGGTGCATCTCCGCCCACACCGTCCCAACACACTCTCCCGGGGTCAGACAGAGTGATTATTCCTCTACACCGCCCATCAGACACTCCCGGGGTCAGACACAGAGTGAATCTCCCTCCACACGGTCCCATCACTCACTCCCATTGTCATACACAGAGGGATTATTCCTCAGCACGATCCCATCAAACACTCCCGTGGTCAGACACAGAGTGATTAATCCTCTACACCGACGCAACACACACTCCCGTGGTCAAACACAGAGTGATGATTCCTCTACACAGTCCCATCAAACATTCCCGGGGTCAGACACAGAGTGAATCTCCCTCCACACCGTCCCGACAAAAACTCCCGGGGTCAGACACGGAGTGATTATTCCTCTACACCGCCCATTACACACTCCCGGTGTCAGACGCAGAGTGAATCTCCCTCCACACCGTCCCATCACACACTCCCGGGGTCAGACACAGAGAGATTATTCCTCTACACGGTAGCATCAAACACTCCCGGGGTCAGCCACAGAGTGATTATTCCTCTACACCGCCCATCAAGCTCTCCCGGGTCAGACACAGAGTGATTATTCCTCTACACGGTCCCATCAAACGCTCCCGGTGGTCAGACACAGTGTGATTATTCCTCTACACGGTCCCATCAAACACTCCGGGGGTAAGATAAAGAGTGATTATTCCACAACAAGGTCCCATCAAACACTCCCGGGGTCAGACACGGAGTGAATCTCAATCCTCACCGTCGCATCACAAACTCCCGGGGTCAGACACAGAGAGATTATTCCTCTACAAGGTACCATCAAACACTCCCGGGGTCAGACACAGAGCGAATCTCCCTCCACACCGTCCCATCACACACTCCCGGGGTCAGACGCAGAGAGATTATTCCTCTACACGGTACCATCAAACACTCCCTGCGTCAGCCACAGAGTGATTATTCCTCTACACCGCCCATCAAACTCTCCCGGGGTCAGACACAGAGTGATTATTCATCTACACGGTCCCATCAAACACTCCCGGGGTCAGACACAGAGTCATTATTCCTCTACACGGCCCCATCATACTCTCCCGGGGTCAGACACAGAGTGATTATTCCTCTACACGGTCCCATCAAACACTCCGGGAGTAAGACACAGAGTCATTATTCCACTACAAGGTCGTATCAAACACTCCCGGGGTCAGACACAGAGTGAATCTCAATCCACACCGTCCCTTCACACACTCCCGGGGTCAGGCACAGAGAGATTATTCCTCTACACGGTCCCATCAAACACTCCCGCTGTCAGACACAGAGAGATTATTCCTCTACACGGTCCCATCAAACACTCCCGGGGTCAGACACAGAGTGAATCTCAATCCTCAAAGTCCCATCACACACTCCCGGGGTCAGACACAGAGAGATTATTCCTCTACACGGTACCATCAAACAGTCCCGGGGTCAGACACAGAGAGATTATTCCTCAACACGGTACCATCACACACTACCGTGGTCAGACACAGAGTGATTATTCCTCTACACAGTCCCATCAAACACTCCCTGGGTCAGACACAGAGTGAATCTACTTCCACACCGTCCCGTCACAAACTCCCGGTGTCAGACACGGAGAGATTATTCCTCTACACCGCCCATTACACCCTCCCGGGGTCAGAAACAGAGAGATTATTCCTCCACACCGTCCCATCAAACACTCCCGGGGTCAGACACAGAGTGAATCTCAATCCTCGCCGTCCCATCACACACTCCCGGGGTCAGACACAGTGAGATTATTCCTCTACACGGTCCCATCAAACACTCCCGGGGTCAGGCACAGAGTGAATCTCAATCCTCACCGTCCCATCACACACTCCCGGGGTCAGACACAGAGAGATTATTCCTCTACACGGTACCATCAAACACTCCCGGGGTTAGACACAGAGAGATTATTCCTCTACACGGTCCCATCAAACACTCCCGGGGTCAGACACTGAGTCATTATTCTTCTACACGGTCACAACAAACTCTACCGGGGTCAGACACAGAGTGATTATTCCTCTACACGGTACAATCACACACTCCCGGGGTCAGACACAGAGGGATTATTAATCTACACGGTACCATCACACACTCCCGGTGTCAGACACTGTGTGAATCTCCTTCAGCACCGTCCCATCAGACACTCCCGGGGTCAGACACACAGTGATTATTCCTCTACACGGTCCAATCAACCGCTCCCGTGGTCAGAAACAGAGTGATTATTCCTCTACACGTTCCCATCAAACGCTCCCGGGGGTCAGACACAGAGTGATTATTCCCTAAACGGTCCCATAAACACTCCCGGGGTCAGACACAGAGTGCACCTCCGCCCACACCGTCCCAACACACACTCCCGGGGTCAGACAGAGTGATTATTCCTCTACACGGTCCCAGCAAACACTCCCGGGGTCAGACACAGTGAATCTCAATCCACACCGTCCCATCACACACTCCCGTGGTCAGACACAGAGAGAATATTCCTCTACACGGTAACATCAAACACTCCCGGGGTCAGATTCAGAGTGAATCTCAATCCACACCGTCCCATGACACACTTCCGGGGTCAGACACAGAGAGATTATTCCTCTACACGGTCCCATCAAACACTCCCGGGGTCAGACACTGAGTCAATATTCCTCTACACGGTCACATCAAACTCTTCCGGGGTCAGACACAGAGTGATTATTCCTCAACACGGTCCCATCACACACTCCCGTGGTCAGACGCAGAGTGATTATTCCTCTACACAGTCCCATCAAACACTCCCTGGGTCAGACACAGAGTGAATCTCCTTCCACACCGTCCCGTCACAAACTCCCGGGGTCAGACACGGAGTGATTATTCCTCTACACCGCCCATCACACACTCCCGGGGTCAGACACAGAGAGATTATTCCTCTACACGGTACCATCAATCACTCCCGTGGTCAGACACAGTGAGATTATTCCTCTACACGGTCCCATCAAACACTCCCGGGGTCAGGCACAGAGTGAATCTCAATCCTCACCGTCCCATCACACACTCCCGGGGTCAGACTCAGAGAGATTATTCCTCTACACGGTACCATCAAACAGTCCCGGGGTCAGACACAGAGAGATTATTCCTCTACACGGTCCCAGCAAACACTACCGGGGTCAGACACTGAGTCATTATTCCTCTACACGGCCCCATCAAACGCTCCCGGGGTCAGACACAGAGTGATTATTCCTCTACAGGGTCCCATCGAACGGTCCCGTGGCTCAGACAGCGAGTGATTATTCCTCTACACAGTACCATCACACACTCCCGGTGTCAGACACAGTGTGAATCTCCTTCAACACCGTCCCATCACACACTCCCGGGGTCAGACACAGAGTGATTATTCCTCTAGTCGGTCCCATCAAACACTCCCGGCGTCAGACACAGAGTGATTATTCCTCTAAACGGCTCCATCAAACGCTCCCGGCGTCAGACACAGTGAGATTATTCCTCTACACGGTCCCATCCAACACTCCCGGGGTCAGGCACAGAGTGAATCTCAATCCTCACCGTCCCATCACACACTCCCGGGGTCAGACACAGAGAGATTATTCCTCTACACGGTACCATCAAACACTCCCGGGGTTAGACACAGAGTGAATCTCAATCCTCACCGTCCCATCACACACTCCCGGGGTCAGACACAGAGAGATTATTCCTCTACACGGTACCATCAAACAATCCCGGGGTCAGACACAGAGAGATTATTCCTCTACACGGTCCCAGCAAACACTCCCGGGGTCAGACACTGAGTCAATATTCCTCTACACGGTCACATCAAACTCTTCCGGGGTCAGACACAGAGTGATTATTCCTCAACACGGTCCCATCACACACTCCCGTGGTCAGACACAGAGTGATTATTCCTCTACACAGTCCCATCAAACACTCCCTGGGTCAGACACAGAGTGAATCTCCTTCCACACCGTCCCGTCACAAACTCCCGGGGTCAGACACGGAGTGATTGTTCCTCTACCCCGCCCATTACACACTCCCGGGGTCAGTCACAGAGAGATTATTCTTCTACACCGTCCCATCAAACACTCCCGGGGTCAGACACAGAGTGAATCTCAATCCACACCGTCCCATCACACACTCCCGGGGTCAGACACAGAGAGATTATTCCTCTACACGGTCCCATCAAACACTCCCGGGGTCAGACACAGAGTGAATCTCAATCCTCACCGTGCCATCACACACTCCCGGGGTCAGACACAGAGAGATTATTCCTCTACACGGTACCATCAAACAATCCCGGGGTCAGACACAGAGAGATTATTCCTCTACACGGTCCCAGCAAACACTCCCGGGGTCAGACACTGAGTCAATATTCCTCTACACGGTCACATCAAACTCTTCCGGGGTCAGACACAGAGTGATTATTCCTCAACACGGTCCCATAACACACTCCCGTGGTCAGACGCAGAGTGATTATTCCTCTACACAGTCCCATCAAACACTCCCTGGGTCAGACACAGAGTGAATCTCCTTCCACACCGTCCCGTCACAAACTCCCGGGGTCAGACACGGAGTGATTATTCCTCTACACCGCCCATCACACACTCCCGGGGTCAGACACAGAGAGATTATTCCTCTACACGGTACCATCAATCACTCCCGTGGTCAGACACAGTGAGATTATTCCTCTACACGGTCCCATCAAACACTCCCGGGGTCAGGCACAGAGTGAATCTCAATCCTCACCGTCCCATCACACACTCCAGGGGTCAGACTCAGAGAGATTATTCCTCTACACGGTACCATCAAACAGTCCCGGGGTCAGACACAGAGAGATTATTCCTCTACACGGTCCCAGCAAACACTACCGGGGTCAGACACTGAGTCATTATTCCTCTACACGGCCCCATCAAACGCTCCCGGGGACAGACACAGAGTGATTATTCCTCTACAGGGTCCCATCAAACGGTCCCGTGGCTCAGACAGCGAGTGATTATTCCTCTACACAGTACCATCACACACTCCCGGTGTCAGACACAGTGTGAATCTCCTTCAACACCGTCCCATCACACACTCCCGGGGTCAGACACAGAGTGATTATTCCTCTAGTCGGTCCCATCAAACACTCCCGGCGTCAGACACAGAGTGATTATTCCTCTACACGGCCCCATCAAACGCTCCCGTGGTCAGACACGGAGTGATTATTCCTCTACACGGTCCCTTGAAACGCTTCCGTGGCTCAGACACAGATTGATTATTTCTCTACACGGTTCCATCAAACACTCCCGGGGTCAGACACAGAGTGAGTCTCAATCCACAACGTCCCAACACACACTCCCGGGGTCAGAAACAGAGAGATTATTCCTCTACACGGTCCCATCAAACACTCCCGTTGTCAGACACAGAGTCATTATTCCTCTGCAAGGTCACAACAAGCACTTCCGTGGTCAGACACAGAGTGATTATTCCTCTACACGGTACCATCACACACTCCCGGTGTCAGACACAGTGTGAATCTCCTTCAACACCGTCCCGTCACGAACTCCCGTGGTCAGACACGGAGTGATTATTTCTCTACACCGCCCATTACACACTCCCGGGGTCAGACACAGAGAGATTATTCCTCTACACCGTCCCATCAAACAATCCCGGGGTCAGACACAGAGTGAATCTCAATCCTCGCCGTCCCATCACACACTCCCGGGGTCAGACACAGAGAGATTATTCCTCTACACCGTCCCATCAAACACACCCGGGGTCAGACACAGAGTGAATCTCAATCCTCGCCGTCCCATCACACACTCCCGGGGTCAGACACAGAGAGATTATTCCTCTACACGGTACCATCAAAGACTCCCGGGGTTAGACACAGAGAGATTATTCCTCTACACGGTCCCATCAAACACTCCCGGGGTCAGACACAGAGTGAATCTCAATCCTCACCGTCCCATCACCCACTCCCGGGGTCAGACACAGAGAGATTATTCCTCTACACGGTACCATCAAAGAGTCCCGGTGTCAGACACAGAGAGATTATTCCTCAACACTGTCCCATAAACACTCCCGGGG
Organism: Hypanus sabinus; assembly: GCF_030144855.1. Taxonomy (NCBI): domain Eukaryota; kingdom Metazoa; phylum Chordata; class Chondrichthyes; order Myliobatiformes; family Dasyatidae; genus Hypanus; species Hypanus sabinus. Next base: position 862,138 of record NW_026779136.1, on the reverse strand, counting down.
TCAGACACAGAGTGCATCTCCGCCCACACCGTCCCAAAACACTCTCCCGGGGTCAGACAGAGTGATTATTCCTCTACACCGCCCATCAGACACTCCCGGTGTCAGACACAGAGTGAATCTCCCTCCACACGGTCCCATCACTCACTCCCATTGTCATACACAGATGGATTATTCCTCAGCACGGTCCCATCAAACACTCCCGTGGTCAGACATAGAGTGATTAATCCTCTACACCGACGCAACACACACTCCCGTGGTCAAACACAGAGTGATGATTCCTCTACACAGTCCCATCAAACATTCCCGGGGTCAGACACAGAGTGAATCTCAATCCACACCGTCCCGTCAAAAACTCCCGGGGTCAGACACGGAGTGATTATTCCTCTACACCGCCCATTACACACTCCCGGTGTCAGACACTGAGTGAATCTCCCTCCACACCGTCCCATCACACACTCCCGGGGTCAGACACAGAGAGATTATTCCTCTACACGGTAGCATCAAACACTCCCGGGGTCAGCCACAGAGTGATTATTCCTCTACACCGCCCATCAAGCTCTCCCGGGTCAGACACAGAGTGATTATTCCTCAACACGGTACCATCACACACTCCAGGGGTCAGACACAGAGGGATTATTAATCTACACGGTCCCATCAAACACTCCCGGGGTCAGACACAGAGTGATTATTCCTCTACACTGCCCCATCATACTCTCCCGGGGTCAGACACAGAGTGATTATTTCTCTACACGGTCCCATCAAACGCTCCCGGGGGTCAGACACAGAGTGATTATTCCTCTACACCGCCCATCAAACTCTCCCGGGGTCAGACACAGAGTGATTATTCCTATACACGGTCCCATCAAACGCTCCCGGGGGTCAGACACAGAGTGATTATTCCTCTACACGGTCCCATCAAACACTCCCGGGGTCAGACACAGAGTGAATCTCAATCCACAGCGTCCCAACACACAGTCCCGGGGTCAGACACAGAGAGATTATTCCTCTACACGGTACCATCAAACACTCCCGGGGTCAGACACAGAGAGATTATTCCTCTACACCGTCCCATCAAACACACCCGGTGTCAGACACAGAGTGAATCTCAATCCTCGCCGTCCCATCACACACTCCCGGGGTCAGACACAGAGAGATTATTCCTCTACACGGTACCATCAAAGACTCCCGGGGTTAGACACAGAGAGATTATTCCTCTACACGGTCCCATCAAACACTCCCGGGGTCAGACACAGAGTGAATCTCAATCCTCACCGTCCCATCACCCACTCCCGGGGTCAGACACAGAGAGATTATTCCTCTACACGGTACCATCAAAGAGTCCCGGTGTCAGACACAGAGAGATTATTCCTCAACACTGTCCCATAAACACTCCCGGGGTCAGACACAGAGTGCATCTCCGCCCACACCGTCCCAAAACACTCTCCCGGGGTCAGACAGAGTGATTATTCCTCTACACCGCCCATCAGACACTCCCGGTGTCAGACACAGAGTGAATCTCCCTCCACACGATCCCATCACTCACTCCCATTGTCATACACAGATGGATTATTCCTCAGCACGGTCCCATCAAACACTCCCGTGGTCAGACACAGAGTGATTAATCCTCTACACCGACGCAACACACACTCCCGTGGTCAAACACAGAGTGATGATTCCTCTACACAGTCCCATCAAACATTCCCGGGGTCAGACACAGAGTGAATCTCAAACCACACCGTCCCGTCAAAAACTCCCGGGGTCAGACACGGATTGATTATTCCTCTACACCGCCCATTACACACTCCCGGTGTCAGACACAGAGTGATTATTCCTCAACACGGTACCATCACACACTCCCGGGGTCAGACACAGAGGGATTATTAATCTACACGGTCCCATCAAACACTCCCGGGGTCAGACACAGAGTGATTATTCCTCTACACTGCCCCATCATACTCTCCCGGGGTCAGACACAGAGTGATTATTTCTCTACACGGTCCCATCAAACGCTCCCGGGGGTCAGACACAGAGTGATTATTCCTCTACACCGCCCATCAAACTCTCCCTGGGTCAGACACAGAGTGATTATTCCTATACACGGTCCCATCAAACGCTCCCGAGGGTCAGACACAGAGTGAATCTCCCTTCACACCGTCCCATCACACACTCCCGGGGTCAGGCACAGAGTGATTATTAATCTACACGGTACCATCACACACTCCCGGGGTCAGGCACAGAGTGATTATTCATCTACACGGTACCATCACACACTCCCGGTGTCAGACACAGTGTGAATCTCCTTCAACACCGTCCCATCACAGACTCCCGTGGTCAGACACAGAGTGATTATTCCTCTACACGGTCCCATCAAACACTCCCGGGGTCAGACACAGAGTTATTATTCCTCTACACGGCCCCATCATACTCTCCCGGGGTCAGACACAGAGTGATTATTTCTCTACACGGTCCCATCAAAAGCTCCCGGGGGTCAGACACAGAGTGATTATTCCTCTACACGGTCCCATCATACACTCCGGGAGTAAGACACAGAGTGATTATTCCACTACAAGGTCCTATCAATCACTCCCCGGGTCAGACACAGAGTGAATCTCAATCCTCACCGTCCCATCACACACTCCAGGGGTCAGACTCAGAGAGATTATTCCTCTACACGGTACCATCAAACAGTCCCGGGGTCAGACACAGAGAGATTATTCCTCTACACGGTCCCAGCAAACACTACCGGGGTCAGACACTGAGTCATTATTCCTCTACACGGCCCCATCAAACGCTCCCGGGGTCAGACACAGAGTGATTATTCCTCTACAGGGTCCCATCAAACGGTCCCGTGGCTCAGACAGCGAGTGATTATTCCTCTACACAGTACCATCACACACTCCCGGTGTCAGACACAGTGTGAATCTCCTTCAACACCGTCCCATCACACACTCCCGGGGTCAGACACAGAGTGATTATTCCTCTAGTCGGTCCCATCAAACACTCCCGGCGTCAGACACAGAGTGATTATTCCTCTACACGGCCCCATCAAACGCTCCCGTGGTCAGACACGGAGTGATTATTCCTCTACACGGTCCCTTGAAACGCTTCCGTGGCTCAGACACAGATTGATTATTTCTCTACACGGTTCCATCAAACACTCCCGGGGTCAGACACAGAGTGAGTCTCAATCCACAACGTCCCAACACACACTCCCGGGGTCAGAAACAGAGAGATTATTCCTCTACACGGTCCCATCAAACACTCCCGTTGTCAGACACAGAGTCATTATTCCTCTGCAAGGTCACAACAAGCACTTCCGTGGTCAGACACAGAGTGATTATTCCTCTACACGGTACCATCACACACTCCCGGTGTCAGACACAGTGTGAATCTCCTTCAACACCGTCCCGTCACGAACTCCCGTGGTCAGACACGGAGTGATTATTTCTCTACACCGCCCATTACACACTCCCGGGGTCAGACACAGAGAGATTATTCCTCTACACCGTCCCATCAAACAATCCCGGGGTCAGACACAGAGTGAATCTCAATCCTCGCCGTCCCATCACACACTCCCGGGGTCAGACACAGAGAGATTATTCCTCTACACCGTCCCATCAAACACACCCGGGGTCAGACACAGAGTGAATCTCAATCCTCGCCGTCCCATCACACACTCCCGGGGTCAGACACAGAGAGATTATTCCTCTACACGGTACCATCAAAGACTCCCGGGGTTAGACACAGAGAGATTATTCCTCTACACGGTCCCATCAAACACTCCCGGGGTCAGACACAGAGTGAATCTCAATCCTCACCGTCCCATCACCCACTCCCGGGGTCAGACACAGAGAGATTATTCCTCTACACGGTACCATCAAAGAGTCCCGGTGTCAGACACAGAGAGATTATTCCTCAACACTGTCCCATAAACACTCCCGGGGTCAGACACAGAGTGCATCTCCGCCCACACCGTCCCAAAACACTCTCCCGGGGTCAGACAGAGTGATTATTCCTCTACACCGCCCATCAGACACTCCCGGTGTCAGACACAGAGTGAATCTCCCTCCACACGGTCCCATCACTCACTCCCATTGTCATACACAGATGGATTATTCCTCAGCACGGTCCCATCAAACACTCCCGTGGTCAGACATAGAGTGATTAATCCTCTACACCGACGCAACACACACTCCCGTGGTCAAACACAGAGTGATGATTCCTCTACACAGTCCCATCAAACATTCCCGGGGTCAGACACAGAGTGAATCTCAATCCACACCGTCCCGTCAAAAACTCCCGGGGTCAGACACGGAGTGATTATTCCTCTACACCGCCCATTACACACTCCCGGTGTCAGACACTGAGTGAATCTCCCTCCACACCGTCCCATCACACACTCCCGGGGTCAGACACAGAGAGATTATTCCTCTACACGGTAGCATCAAACACTCCCGGGGTCAGCCACAGAGTGATTATTCCTCTACACCGCCCATCAAGCTCTCCCGGGTCAGACACAGAGTGATTATTCCTCAACACGGTACCATCACACACTCCAGGGGTCAGACACAGAGGGATTATTAATCTACACGGTCCCATCAAACACTCCCGGGGTCAGACACAGAGTGATTATTCCTCTACACTGCCCCATCATACTCTCCCGGGGTCAGACACAGAGTGATTATTTCTCTACACGGTCCCATCAAACGCTCCCGGGGGTCAGACACAGAGTGATTATTCCTCTACACCGCCCATCAAACTCTCCCGGGGTCAGACACAGAGTGATTATTCCTATACACGGTCCCATCAAACGCTCCCGGGGGTCAGACACAGAGTGATTATTCCTCTACACGGTCCCATCAAACACTCCCGGGGTCAGACACAGAGTGAATCTCAATCCACAGCGTCCCAACACACAGTCCCGGGGTCAGACACAGAGAGATTATTCCTCTACACGGTACCATCAAACACTCCCGGGGTCAGACACAGAGAGATTATTCCTCTACACCGTCCCATCAAACACACCCGGTGTCAGACACAGAGTGAATCTCAATCCTCGCCGTCCCATCACACACTCCCGGGGTCAGACACAGAGAGATTATTCCTCTACACGGTACCATCAAAGACTCCCGGGGTTAGACACAGAGAGATTATTCCTCTACACGGTCCCATCAAACACTCCCGGGGTCAGACACAGAGTGAATCTCAATCCTCACCGTCCCATCACCCACTCCCGGGGTCAGACACAGAGAGATTATTCCTCTACACGGTACCATCAAAGAGTCCCGGTGTCAGACACAGAGAGATTATTCCTCAACACTGTCCCATAAACACTCCCGGGGTCAGACACAGAGTGCATCTCCGCCCACACCGTCCCAAAACACTCTCCCGGGGTCAGACAGAGTGATTATTCCTCTACACCGCCCATCAGACACTCCCGGTGTCAGACACAGAGTGAATCTCCCTCCACACGATCCCATCACTCACTCCCATTGTCATACACAGATGGATTATTCCTCAGCACGGTCCCATCAAACACTCCCGTGGTCAGACACAGAGTGATTAATCCTCTACACCGACGCAACACACACTCCCGTGGTCAAACACAGAGTGATGATTCCTCTACACAGTCCCATCAAACATTCCCGGGGTCAGACACAGAGTGAATCTCAAACCACACCGTCCCGTCAAAAACTCCCGGGGTCAGACACGGATTGATTATTCCTCTACACCGCCCATTACACACTCCCGGTGTCAGACACAGAGTGATTATTCCTCAACACGGTACCATCACACACTCCCGGGGTCAGACACAGAGGGATTATTAATCTACACGGTCCCATCAAACACTCCCGGGGTCAGACACAGAGTGATTATTCCTCTACACTGCCCCATCATACTCTCCCGGGGTCAGACACAGAGTGATTATTTCTCTACACGGTCCCATCAAACGCTCCCGGGGGTCAGACACAGAGTGATTATTCCTCTACACCGCCCATCAAACTCTCCCTGGGTCAGACACAGAGTGATTATTCCTATACACGGTCCCATCAAACGCTCCCGAGGGTCAGACACAGAGTGAATCTCCCTTCACACCGTCCCATCACACACTCCCGGGGTCAGGCACAGAGTGATTATTAATCTACACGGTACCATCACACACTCCCGGGGTCAGGCACAGAGTGATTATTCATCTACACGGTACCATCACACACTCCCGGTGTCAGACACAGTGTGAATCTCCTTCAACACCGTCCCATCACAGACTCCCGTGGTCAGACACAGAGTGATTATTCCTCTACACGGTCCCATCAAACACTCCCGGGGTCAGACACAGAGTTATTATTCCTCTACACGGCCCCATCATACTCTCCCGGGGTCAGACACAGAGTGATTATTTCTCTACACGGTCCCATCAAAAGCTCCCGGGGGTCAGACACAGAGTGATTATTCCTCTACACGGTCCCATCATACACTCCGGGAGTAAGACACAGAGTGATTATTCCACTACAAGGTCCTATCAATCACTCCCCGGGTCAGACACAGAGTGAATCTCAATCCACACCGTCCCATCACACACTCCCGGGGTCAGACACAGAGAGATTATTCCTCTACACGGTACCATCAAACAGTCCCGGGGTCAGACACAGAGAGATTATTCCTCTACACGGTCCCATCAAACACTGCCGCTGTCAGACACAGAGTCATTATTCCTCTGCAAGGTCACATCAAACACTTCCGTGGTCAGACACAGAGTGATTATTCCTCTACACGGTCCCAGCAAACACTCCCGGTGTCAGACACAGAGTGAATCTCCCTCCACACCGTCCCATCACACACTCCCGGGGTCAGACACAGAGAGATTATTCCTCTACACGGTAGCATCAATCACTCCCGGGGTCAGCCACAGAGTGATTATTCCTCTACACGGTCACATCAAACGCTCCCGGGTGTCAGACAGAGAGTCAGTATTCCTCTACAAGGTCACGTCAGACTCTTCCGTGGTCAGACACAGAGTGATTATTCCTCTACACGGTACCATCACACACTCCCGGGGTCAGAGACAGTGTGAATCTCCTTCAACACCGTCCCATCACACACTCCCGTGTTCAGACACGGAGTGATTATTCCTCTACACGGTCACATCAAACACTCCCGGGGTCAGACACAGAGTGATTATTCCTCTACACGGTCCCATCATACACTCCGGGAGTAAGACACAGAGTGATTATTCCACTACAAGGTCCTATCAATCACTCCCGGGGTCAGACACAGAGTGAATCTCAATCCACACCGTCCCATCACACACTCCCGGGGTCAGACACAGAGAGATTATTCCTCTGCAAGGTCACATCAAACACTTCCGTGGTCAGACACAGAGTGATTATTCCTCTACACGGTCCCAGCAAACACTCCCGGTGTCAGACACAGAGTGAATCTCCCTCCACACCGTCCCATCACACACTCCCGGGGTCAGACACAGAGAGATTATTCCTCTACACGGTAGCATCAAACACTCCCGGGGTCAGCCACAGAGTGATTATTCCTCTACACGGTCACATCAAACGCTCCCGGGGGTCAGACAGAGAGTCATTATTCCTCTACAAGGTCACATCAGACTCTTCCGTGGTCAGACACAGAGTGATTATTCCTCTACACGGTACCATCACACACTCCCGGGGTCAGAGACAGTGTGAATCTCCTTCAACACCGTCCCATCACACACTCCCGGGTTCAGACACGGAGTGATTATTCCTCTACACGGTCACATCAAACAATCCCGGGGTCAGACACAGAGTGATTATTCCTCTACACGGTCCCATCAAACGCTCCCGGGGGTCAGACACAGTGTGATTATTCCTCTACACGGTCCCATCAAACACTCCGGGGGTAAGATACAGAGTGATTATTCCACAACAAGGTCCCATCAAACACTCCCGGGGTCAGACACAGAGTGAATCTCAATCCACACCGTCGCAACACAAAGTCCCGGGGTCAGACACAGAGAGATTATTCCTCTACAAGGTACCATCAAACACTCCCGGTGTCAGACACAGAGAGATTATTCCTCTACACGGTCCGATCAAGCACTCCCGGGGTCAGACACAGAGTGAATCTCCCTCCACACCGTCCCGTCACAAATTCCCTGGGTCAGACACGGAGTGATTATTCCTCTACACTGCCCATCACACACTCCCGGGGTCAGACACAGAGCGAATCTCCCTCCACACCGTCCCATCACACACTCCCGGGGTCAGACACAGAGAGATTATTCCTCTACACGGTAGCATCAAACACTCCCGGGGTCAGCCACAGAGTGATTATTCCTCTACACGGTCACATCAAACGCTCCCGGGGGTCAGACAGAGAGTCATTATTCCTCTACAAGGTCACATCAGACTCTTCCGTGGTCAGACACAGAGTGATTATTCCTCTACACGGTACCATCACACACTCCCGGGGTCAGAGACAGTGTGAATCTCCTTCAACACCGTCCCATCACACACTCCCGGGTTCAGACACGGAGTGATTATTCCTCTACACGGTCACATCAAACAATCCCGGGGTCAGACACAGAGTGATTATTCCTCTACACGGTCCCATCAAACGCTCCCGGGGGTCAGACACAGTGTGATTATTCCTCTACACGGTCCCATCAAACACTCCGGGGGTAAGATACAGAGTGATTATTCCACAACAAGGTCCCATCAAACACTCCCGGGGTCAGACACAGAGTGAATCTCAATCCACACCGTCGCAACACAAAGTCCCGGGGTCAGACACAGAGAGATTATTCCTCTACAAGGTACCATCAAACACTCCCGGTGTCAGACACAGAGAGATTATTCCTCTACACGGTCCGATCAAGCACTCCCGGGGTCAGACACAGAGTGAATCTCCCTCCACACCGTCCCGTCACAAATTCCCTGGGTCAGACACGGAGTGATTATTCCTCTACACTGCCCATCACACACTCCCGGGGTCAGACGCAGAGAGATTATTCCTCTACACGGTACCATCAAACACTCCCTGCGTCAGCCACAGAGTGATTATTCCTCTACACCGCCCATCAAACTCTCCCGGGGTCAGACACAGAGTGATTATTCCTCGACACGGTCCCATCAAACACTCCGGGGGTAAGACACAGAGTCATTATTCCTCTACAATGTCACATCAGACTCTTCCGTGTCAGACACAGAGTGATTATTCATCTACACGGTCCCATCAAACACACCCGGGGTCAGACACAGAGTGATTATTCCTCTACACGGCCCCATCATACTCTCCCGGGGTCAGACACAGAGTGATTATTCCTCTACACGGTCCCATCAAACACTCCGGGAGTAAGACACAGAGTCATTATTCCACTACAAGGTCGTATCAAACACTCCCGGGGTCAGACACAGAGTGAATCTCAATCCACACCGTCCCATCACACACTCCCGGGGTCAGACACAGAGAGATTATTCCTCTACACGGTCCCATCAAACACTCCCGGGGTCAGACACAGATTGATTATTCCTCTACACGGCCCCATCATACTCTCCCGGGGTCAGACACAGAGTGATTATTTCTCTACACGGTCCCATCAAACGCTCCCGGGGGTCAGACACAGAGTGATTATTCCTCTACACCGCCCATCAAACTCTCCCGGGGTCAGACACAGAGTGATTATTCCTATACACGGTCCCATCAAACGCTCCCGGGGGTCAGACACAGTGTGATTATTCCTCTACACGGTCCCATCAAACACTCCGGGGGTAAGACACAGAGTGAATCTCCCTTCACACCGTCCCATCACACACTCCCGGGGTCAGGCTCAGAGTGATTATTAATCTACACGGTACCATCACACACTCCCGGGGTCAGGCACAGAGTGATTATTCATCTACACGGTACCATCACACACTCCCGGTGTCAGACACAGTGTGAATCTCCTTCAACACCGTCCCATCACAGACTCCCGTGGTCAGACACAGAGTGATTATTCCTCTACACGGTCCCATCAAACACTCCCGGGGTCAGACACAGAGTTATTATTCCTCTACACGGCCCCATCATACTCTCCCGGGGTCAGACACAGAGTGATTATTCCTCTACACGGTCCCATCAAACGCTCCCGGGGGTCAGACACAGTGTGATTATTCCTCTACACGGTCCCATCAAACACTCCGGGGGTAAGATACAGAGTGATTATTCCACAACAAGGTCCCATCAAACACTCCCGGGGTCAGACACAGAGTGAATCTCAATCCACACCGTCCGATCACACACTCCCGGGGTCAGACACAGAGAGATTATTCCTCTACACGGTAACATCAAACACTCCCGGGGTCAGACACAGAGAGATTATTCCTCTAGACGGTACCATCAAACAGTCCCGGGGTCAGACACAGAGTGATTATTCCTCTACACGGTACCATCACACACTCCCGGGGTCAGACACAGAGGGATTATTAATCTACACGGTCCCATCAAACACTCCCGGGGTCAGACACAGAGTGATTATTCCTCTACACTGCCCCATCATACTCTCCCGGGGTCAGACACAGAGTGATTATTTCTCTACACGGTCCCATCAAACGCTCCCGGGGGTCAGACACAGAGTGATTATTCCTCTACACCGCCCATCAAACTCTCCCTGGGTCAGACACAGAGTGATTATTCCTATACACGGTCCCATCAAACGCTCCCGAGGGTCAGACACAGAGTGAATCTCCCTTCACACCGTCCCATCACACACTCCCGGGGTCAGGCACAGAGTGATTATTAATCTACACGGTACCATCACACACTCCCGGGGTCAGGCACAGAGTGATTATTCATCTACACGGTACCATCACACACTCCCGGTGTCAGACACAGTGTGAATCTCCTTCAACACCGTCCCATCACAGACTCCCGTGGTCAGACACAGAGTGATTATTCCTCTACACGGTCCCATCAAACACTCCCGGGGTCAGACACAGAGTTATTATTCCTCTACACGGCCCCATCATACTCTCCCGGGGTCAGACACAGAGTGATTATTTCTCTACACGGTCCCATCAAAAGCTCCCGGGGGTCAGACACAGAGTGATTATTCCTCTACACGGTCCCATCATACACTCCGGGAGTAAGACACAGAGTGATTATTCCACTACAAGGTCCTATCAATCACTCCCCGGGTCAGACACAGAGTGAATCTCAATCCACACCGTCCCATCACACACTCCCGGGGTCAGACACAGAGAGATTATTCCTCTACACGGTACCATCAAACAGTCCCGGGGTCAGACACAGAGAGATTATTCCTCTACACGGTCCCATCAAACACTGCCGCTGTCAGACACAGAGTCATTATTCCTCTGCAAGGTCACATCAAACACTTCCGTGGTCAGACACAGAGTGATTATTCCTCTACACGGTCCCAGCAAACACTCCCGGTGTCAGACACAGAGTGAATCTCCCTCCACACCGTCCCATCACACACTCCCGGGGTCAGACACAGAGAGATTATTCCTCTACACGGTAGCATCAATCACTCCCGGGGTCAGCCACAGAGTGATTATTCCTCTACACGGTCACATCAAACGCTCCCGGGTGTCAGACAGAGAGTCAGTATTCCTCTACAAGGTCACGTCAGACTCTTCCGTGGTCAGACACAGAGTGATTATTCCTCTACACGGTACCATCACACACTCCCGGGGTCAGAGACAGTGTGAATCTCCTTCAACACCGTCCCATCACACACTCCCGGGTTCAGACACGGAGTGATTATTCCTCTACACGGTCACATCAAACACTCCCGGGGTCAGACACAGAGTGATTATTCCTCTACACGGTCCCATCATACACTCCGGGAGTAAGACACAGAGTGATTATTCCACTACAAGGTCCTATCAATCACTCCCGGGGTCAGACACAGAGTGAATCTCAATCCACACCGTCCCATCACACACTCCCGGGGTCAGACACAGAGAGATTATTCCTCTGCAAGGTCACATCAAACACTTCCGTGGTCAGACACAGAGTGATTATTCCTCTACACGGTCCCAGCAAACACTCCCGGTGTCAGACACAGAGTGAATCTCCCTCCACACCGTCCCATCACACACTCCCGGGGTCAGACACAGAGAGATTATTCCTCTACACGGTAGCATCAAACACTCCCGGGGTCAGCCACAGAGTGATTATTCCTCTACACGGTCACATCAAACGCTCCCGGGGGTCAGACAGAGAGTCATTATTCCTCTACAAGGTCACATCAGACTCTTCCGTGGTCAGACACAGAGTGATTATTCCTCTACACGGTACCATCACACACTCCCGGGGTCAGAGACAGTGTGAATCTCCTTCAACACCGTCCCATCACACACTCCCGGGTTCAGACACGGAGTGATTATTCCTCTACACGGTCACATCAAACAATCCCGGGGTCAGACACAGAGTGATTATTCCTCTACACGGTCCCATCAAACGCTCCCGGGGGTCAGACACAGTGTGATTATTCCTCTACACGGTCCCATCAAACACTCCGGGGGTAAGATACAGAGTGATTATTCCACAACAAGGTCCCATCAAACACTCCCGGGGTCAGACACAGAGTGAATCTCAATCCACACCGTCGCAACACAAAGTCCCGGGGTCAGACACAGAGAGATTATTCCTCTACAAGGTACCATCAAACACTCCCGGTGTCAGACACAGAGAGATTATTCCTCTACACGGTCCGATCAAGCACTCCCGGGGTCAGACACAGAGTGAATCTCCCTCCACACCGTCCCGTCACAAATTCCCTGGGTCAGACACGGAGTGATTATTCCTCTACACTGCCCATCACACACTCCCGGGGTCAGACACAGAGCGAATCTCCCTCCACACCGTCCCATCACACACTCCCGGGGTCAGACGCAGAGAGATTATTCCTCTACACGGTACCATCAAACACTCCCTGCGTCAGCCACAGAGTGATTATTCCTCTACACCGCCCATCAAACTCTCCCGGGGTCAGACACAGAGTGATTATTCCTCGACACGGTCCCATCAAACACTCCGGGGGTAAGACACAGAGTCATTATTCCTCTACAATGTCACATCAGACTCTTCCGTGTCAGACACAGAGTGATTATTCATCTACACGGTCCCATCAAACACACCCGGGGTCAGACACAGAGTGATTATTCCTCTACACGGCCCCATCATACTCTCCCGGGGTCAGACACAGAGTGATTATTCCTCTACACGGTCCCATCAAACACTCCGGGAGTAAGACACAGAGTCATTATTCCACTACAAGGTCGTATCAAACACTCCCGGGGTCAGACACAGAGTGAATCTCAATCCACACCGTCCCATCACACACTCCCGGGGTCAGACACAGAGAGATTATTCCTCTACACGGTCCCATCAAACACTCCCGGGGTCAGACACAGATTGATTATTCCTCTACACGGCCCCATCATACTCTCCCGGGGTCAGACACAGAGTGATTATTTCTCTACACGGTCCCATCAAACGCTCCCGGGGGTCAGACACAGAGTGATTATTCCTCTACACCGCCCATCAAACTCTCCCGGGGTCAGACACAGAGTGATTATTCCTATACACGGTCCCATCAAACGCTCCCGGGGGTCAGACACAGTGTGATTATTCCTCTACACGGTCCCATCAAACACTCCGGGGGTAAGACACAGAGTGAATCTCCCTTCACACCGTCCCATCACACACTCCCGGGGTCAGGCTCAGAGTGATTATTAATCTACACGGTACCATCACACACTCCCGGGGTCAGGCACAGAGTGATTATTCATCTACACGGTACCATCACACACTCCCGGTGTCAGACACAGTGTGAATCTCCTTCAACACCGTCCCATCACAGACTCCCGTGGTCAGACACAGAGTGATTATTCCTCTACACGGTCCCATCAAACACTCCCGGGGTCAGACACAGAGTTATTATTCCTCTACACGGCCCCATCATACTCTCCCGGGGTCAGACACAGAGTGATTATTCCTCTACACGGTCCCATCAAACGCTCCCGGGGGTCAGACACAGTGTGATTATTCCTCTACACGGTCCCATCAAACACTCCGGGGGTAAGATACAGAGTGATTATTCCACAACAAGGTCCCATCAAACACTCCCGGGGTCAGACACAGAGTGAATCTCAATCCACACCGTCCGATCACACACTCCCGGGGTCAGACACAGAGAGATTATTCCTCTACACGGTAACATCAAACACTCCCGGGGTCAGACACAGAGAGATTATTCCTCTAGACGGTACCATCAAACAGTCCCGGGGTCAGACACAGAGAGATTATTCCTCCACACGGTCCCATCAAACACTCCCGCTGTCAGACACAGAGTCATTATTCCTCTGCAAGGTCACATCAAACACTTCCGTGGTCAGACACAGAGTGATTATTCCTCTACACGGTCCCAGCAAACACTCCCGGGGTCAGACACAGAGTGAATCTCCCTACTCACCGTCCCGTCACAATCTCCCGGTGTCAGACACAGAGTGATTATTCCTCTACACCGCCCATCACACACTCCGGGGGTCAGACACAGAGTGAATCTCCCTCCACACGGTCCCATCACACACTCCCATGGTCATACACAGAGGGATTATTCCTCTACACCGACGCAACACACACTCCCGTGGTCAAACACAGAGAGATTATTCCTCTACACAGTCCCATCAAACACTCCCGGGGTCAGACACAGAGTGAATATACTTCCACACCGTCCCGTCACAAACTCCCGTGGTCAGACACGGAGTGATTATTCCTCTACACCGCCCATTACACACTCCCGGGGTCAGACACAGAGAGATTATTCCTCGACACGGTCACATCAAACGCTCCCGGGTGTCAGACAGAGAGTCAGTATTCCTCTACAAGGTCACGTCAGACTCTTCCGTGGTCAGACACAGAGTGATTATTCCTCTACACGGTACCATCACTCACTCCCGGGGTCAGAGACAGTGTGAATCTCCTTCAACACCGTCCCATCACACACTCCCGGGTTCAGACACGGAGTGATTATTCCTCTACACGGTCACATCAAACACTCCCGGGGTCAGACACAGAGTGATTATTCCTCTACACGGTCCCATCATACACTCCGGGAGTAAGACACAGAGTGATTATTCCACTACAAGGTCCTATCAATCACTCCCGGGGTCAGACACAGAGTGAATCTCAATCCACACCGTCCCATCACACACTCCCGGGGTCAGACACAGAGAGATTATTCCTCTGCAAGGTCACATCAAACACTTCCGTGGTCAGACACAGAGTGATTATTCCTCCACACCGTCCCATCACACACTCCCGGGGTCAGACACAGAGAGATTATTCCTCTACACGGTAGCATCAAACACTCCCGGGGTCAGCCACAGAGTGATTATTCCTCTACACGGTCACATCAAACGCTCCCGGGGGTCAGACAGAGAGTCATTATTCCTCTACAAGGTCACATCAGACTCTTCCGTGGTCAGACACAGAGTGATTATTCCTCTACACGGTACCATCACACACTCCCGGGGTCAGAGACAGTGTGAATCTCCTTCAACACCGTCCCATCACACACTCCCGGGTTCAGACACGGAGTGATTATTCCTCTACACGGTCACATCAAACAATCCCGGGGTCAGACACAGAGTGATTATTCCTCTACACGGTCCCATCAAACGCTCCCGGGGGTCAGACACAGTGTGATTATTCCTCTACACGGTCCCATCAAACACTCCGGGGGTAAGATACAGAGTGATTATTCCACAACAAGGTCCCATCAAACACTCCCGGGGTCAGACACAGAGTGAATCTCAATCCACACCGTCGCAACACAAAGTCCCGGGGTCAGACACAGAGAGATTATTCCTCTACAAGGTACCATCAAACACTCCCGGTGTCAGACACAGAGAGATTATTCCTCTACACGGTCCGATCAAGCACTCCCGGGGTCAGACACAGAGTGAATCTCCCTCCACACCGTCCCGTCACAAATTCCCTGGGTCAGACACGGAGTGATTATTCCTCTACACTGCCCATCACACACTCCCGGGGTCAGACACAGAGCGAATCTCCCTCCACACCGTCCCATCACACACTCCCGGGGTCAGACGCAGAGAGATTATTCCTCTACACGGTACCATCAAACACTCCCTGCGTCAGTCACAGAGTGATTATTCCTCTACACCGCCCATCAAACTCTCCCGGGGTCAGACACAGAGTGATTATTCCTCGACACGGTCCCATCAAACACTCCGGGGGTAAGACACAGAGTCATTATTCCTCTACAATGTCACATCAGACTCTTCCGTGGTCAGACACAGAGTGATGATTCATCTACACGGTCCCATCAAACACTCCCGGGGTCAGACACAGAGTGATTATTCCTCTACACGGCCCCATCATACTCTCCCGGGGTCAGACACAGAGTGATTATTCCTCTACACGGTCCCATCAAACACTCCGGGAGTAAGACACAGAGTCATTATTCCACTACAAGGTCGTATCAAACACTCCCGGGGTCAGACACAGAGTGAATCTCAATCCACACCGTCCCATCACACACTCCCGGGGTCAGACACAGAGAGATTATTCCTCTACACGGTCCCATCAAACACTCCCGGGGTCAGACACAGAGTGATTATTCCTCTACACGGCCCCATCATACTCTCCCGGGGTCAGACACAGAGTGATTATTTCTCTACACGGTCCCATCAAACGCTCCCGGGGGTCAGACATAGAGTGATTATTCCTCTACACCGCCCATCAAACTCTCCCGGGGTCAGACACAGAGTGATTATTCCTATACACGGTCCCATCAAACGCTCCCGGGGGTCAGACACAGAGTGATTATTCCTCTACACGGTCCCATCAAACACTCCGGGGGTAAGACACAGAGTGAATCTCCCTTCACACCGTCCCATCACACACTCCCGGGGTCAGGCTCAGAGTGATTATGAATCTACACGGTACCATCACACACTCCCGGGGTCAGGCACAGAGTGATTATTCATCTACACGGTACCATCACACACTCCCGGTGTCAGACACAGTGTGAATCTCCTTCAACACCGTCCCATCACAGACTCCCGTGGTCAGACACAGAGTGATTATTCCTCTACAAGGTCCCATCAAACACTCCCGGGGTCAGACACAGAGTTATTATTCCTCTACACGGCCCCATCATACTCTCCCGGGGTCAGACACAGAGTGATTATTCCTCTACACGGTCCCATCAAACGCTCCCGGGGGTCAGACACAGTGTGATTATTCCTCTACACGGTCCCATCAAACACTCCGGGGGTAAGATACAGAGTGATTATTCCACAACAAGGTCCCATCAAACACTCCCGGGGTCAGACACAGAGTGAATCTCAATCCACACCGTCGCAACACAAAGTCCCGGGGTCAGACACAGAGAGATTATTCCTCTACAAGGTACCATCAAACACTCCCGGTGTCAGACACAGAGATTATTCCTCTACACGGTCCGATCAAGCACTCCCGGGGTCAGACACAGAGTGAATCTCCCTCCACACCGTCCCGTCACAAATTCCCTGGGTCAGACACGGAGTGATTATTCCTCTACACTGCCCATCACACACTCCCGGGGTCAGACACAGAGCGAATCTCCCTCCACACCGTCCCATCACACACTTCCGGGGTCAGACGCAGAGAGATTATTCCTCTACACGGTACCATCAAACACTCCCTGCGTCAGCCACAGAGTGATTATTCCTCTACACCGCCCATCAAACTCTCCCGGGGTCAGACACAGAGTGATTATTCCTCGACACGGTCCCATCAAACACTCCGGGGGTAAGACACAGAGTCATTATTCCTCTACAATGTCACATCAGACTCTTCCGTGGTCAGACACAGAGTGATTATTCATCTACACGGTCCCATCAAACACTCCCGGGGTCAGACACAGAGTGATTATTCCTCTACACGGTCCCATCAAACACTCCGGGAGTAAGACACAGAGTCATTATTCCACTACAAGGTCGTATCAAACACTCCCGGGGTCAGACACAGAGTGAATCTCAATCCACACCGTCCCATCACACACTCCCGGGGTCAGACACAGAGAGATTATTCCTCTACACGGTCCCATCATACACTCCCGGGGTCAGACACAGAGTGATTATTCCTCTACACGGTCCCATCAAACGCTCCCGGGGGTCAGACACAGAGTGATTATTCCTCTACACCGCCCATCAAACTCTCCCGGGGTCAGACACAGAGTGATTATTCCTATACACGGTCCCATCAAACGCTCCCGGGGGTCAGACACAGAGTGATTATTCCTCTACACGGTCCCATCAAACACTCCGGGGGTAAGACACAGAGTGAATCTCCCTTCACACCGTCCCATCACACACTCCCGGGGTCAGGCTCAGAGTGATTATTAATCTACACGGTACCATCACACACTCCCGGGGTCAGACACAGAGTGATTATTCCTCTACACGGTCCCATCAAACGCTCCCGGGCGTCAGACACAGAGTGATTATTCCTCTACACCGCCCATCAAACTCTCCCGGGGTCAGACACAGAGTGATTATTCCTATACACGGTCCCATCAAACGCTCCCGGGGGTCAGACACAGAGTGATTATTCCTCTACACGGTCCCATCAAACACTCCGGGGGTAAGACACAGAGTGAATCTCCCTTCACACCGTCCCATCACACACTCCCGGGGTCAGGCTCAGAGTGATTATGAATCTACACGGTACCATCACACACTCCCGGGGTCAGGCACAGAGTGATTATTCATCTACACGGTACCATCACACACTCCCGGTGTCAGACACAGTGTGAATCTCCTTCAACACCGTCCCATCACAGACTCCCGTGGTCAGACACAGAGTGATTATTCCTCTACACGGTCCCATCAAACACTCCCGGGGTCAGACACAGAGTTATTATTCCTCTACACGGCCCCATCATACTCTCCCGGGGTCAGACACAGAGTGATTATTCCTCTACACGGTCCCATCAAACACTCCGGGAGTAAGACACAGAGTGATTATTCGACTACAAGGTCCTATCAATCACTCCCGGGGTCAGACACAGAGTGAATCTCAATCCACACCGTCCCATCACACACTCCCGGGGTCAGACACAGAGAGATTATTCCTCTACACGGTAACATCAAACACTCCCGGGGTCAGACACAGAGAGATTATTCCTCTAGACGGTACCATCAAACAGTCCCGGGGTCAGACACAGAGAGATTATTCCTCTACACGGTCCCATCAAACAATCCCGCTGTCAGACACAGAGTCATTATTCCTCTGCAAGGTCACATCAAACACTTCCGTGGTCAGACACAGAGTGATTATTCCTCTACACGGTCCCAGCAAACACTCCCGGGGTCAGACACAGAGTGAATCTCCCTACTCACCGTCCCGTCACAATCTCCCGGTGTCAGACACAGAGTGATTATTCCTCTACACCGCCCATCACACACTCCGGGGGTCAGACACAGAGTGATTATTCCTCTACACCGCCCATCAAATTCTCCCGGGGTCAGACACAGAGTGATTATTCCTATACACGGTCCCATCAAACGCTCCCGGGGGTCAGACACAGAGTGATTATTCCTCTACACGGTCCCATCAAACACTCCGGGGGTAAGACACAGAGTGAATCTCCCTTCACACCGTCCCATCACACACTCCCGGGGTCAGGCTCAGAGTGATTATTAATCTACACGGTACAATCACACACTCCCGGGGTCAGGCACAGAGTGATTATTCATCTACACGGTACCATCACACACTCCCGGTGTCAGACACAGTGTGAATCTCCTTCAACACCGTCCCATCACAGACTCCCGTGGTCAGACACAGAGTGATTATTCCTCTACACGGTCCCATCAAACACTCCGGGAGTAAGACACAGAGTGATTATTCCACTACAAGGTCCTATCAATCACTCCCGGGGTCAGACACAGAGTGATTATTCCTCTACACGGTCCCATCAAACAATCCCGCTGTCAGACACAGAGTCATTATTCCTCTGCAAGGTCACATCAAACACTTCCGTGGTCAGACACAGAGTGATTATTCCTCTACACCGCCCATCACACACTCCGGGGGTCAGACACAGAGTGAATCTCCCTCCACACGGTCCCATCACACACTCCCATTGTCATACACAGAGGGATTATTCCTCTACACCGAAGCAACACACACTCACGTTGTCAGACACAGAGTCATTATTCCTCTGCAAGGTCACAACAAGCACTTCCGTGGTCAGACACAGAGTGATTATTCCTCTACACGGTACCATCACACACTCCCGGTGTCAGACACAGTGTGAATCTCCTTCAACACCGTCCCATCACACACTCCCGGGGTCAGACACATAGTGATTATTCCTCTACACGGTCCCATAAAACACTCCCGGGGTCAGACACAGAGTGAATCTCAATCCACAGCGTCCCAACACACAGTCCCGGGCTCAGACACAGAGAGATTATTCCTCTACACGGTACCATCAAACACTCCCGGGGTCAGAGACAGAGTGAATCTCAATCCTCGCCGTCCCATCACACACTCCCGGGGTCAGACACGGAGAGATTATTCCTCTACACGGTACCATCAAAGACTCCCGGGGTTAGACACAGAGAGATTATTCCTCAACACTGTCCCATAAACACTCCCGGTGTCAGACACAGTGTGAATCTCCTTCAACACCGTCCCATCACAGACTCCCGTGGTCAGACACAGAGTGATTATTCCTCTACACGGTCCCATCAAACACTCCCGGGGTCAGACACAGAGTTATTATTCCTCTACACGGCCCCATCATACTCTCCCGGGGTCAGACACAGAGTGATTATTCCTCTACACGGTCCCATCAAACGCTCCCGGGGGTCAGACACAGTGTGATTATTCCTCTACACGGTCCCATCAAACACTCCGGGGGTAAGATACAGAGTGATTATTCCACAACAAGGTCCCATCAAACACTCCCGGGGTCAGACACAGAGTGAATCTCAATCCACACCGTCGCAACACAAAGTCCCGGGGTCAGACACAGAGAGATTATTCCTCTACAAGGTACCATCAAACACTCCCGGTGTCAGACACAGAGAGATTATTCCTCTACACGGTCCGATCAAGCACTCCCGGGGTCAGACACAGAGTGAATCTCCCTCCACACCGTCCCGTCACAAATTCCCTGGGTCAGACACGGAGTGATTATTCCTCTACACTGCCCATGACACACTCCCGGGGTCAGACACAGAGCGAATCTCCCTCCACACCGTCCCATCACACACTTCCGGGGTCAGACGCAGAGAGATTATTCCTCTACACGGTACGATCAAACACTCCCTGCGTCAGCCACAGAGTGATTATTCCTCTACACCGCCCATCAAACTCTCCCGGGGTCAGACACAGAGTGATTATTCCTCGACACGGTCCCATCAAACACTCCGGGGGTAAGACACAGAGTCATTATTCCTCTACAATGTCACATCAGACTCTTCCGTGGTCAGACACAGAGTGATTATTCATCTACACGGTCCCATCAAACACTCCCGGGGTCAGACACAGAGTGATTATTCCTCTACACGGTCCCATCAAACACTCCGGGAGTAAGACACAGAGTCATTATTCCACTACAAGGTCGTATCAAACACTCCCGGGGTCAGACACAGAGTGAATCTCAATCCACACCGTCCCATCACACACTCCCGGGGTCAGACACAGAGTGATTATTCCTCTACACCGCCCATCAAACTCTCCCGGGGTCAGACACAGAGTGATTATTCCTATACACGGTCCCATCAAACGCTCCCGGGGGTCAGACACAGAGTGATTATTCCTCTACACGGTCCCATCAAACACTCCGGGGGTAAGACACAGAGTGAATCTCGCTTCACACCGTCCCATCACACACTCCCGGGGTCAGGCTCAGAGTGATTATTAATCTACACGGTACCATCACACACTCCCGGGGTCAGACACAGAGTGATTATTCCTCTACACGGTCCCATCAAACGCTCCCGGGCGTCAGACACAGAGTGATTATTCCTCTACACCGCCCATCAAACTCTCCCGGGGTCAGACACAGAGTGATTATTCCTATACACGGTCCCATCAAACGCTCCCGGGGGTCAGACACAGAGTGATTATTCCTCTACACGGTCCCATCAAACACTCCGGGGGTAAGACACAGAGTGAATCTCCCTTCACACCGTCCCATCACACACTCCCGGGGTCAGGCTCAGAGTGATTATGAATCTACACGGTACCATCACACACTCCCGGGGTCAGGCACAGAGTGATTATTCATCTACACGGTACCATCACACACTCCCGGTGTCAGACACAGTGTGAATCTCCTTCAACACCGTCCCATCACAGACTCCCGTGGTCAGACACAGAGTGATTATTCCTCTACACGGTCCCATCAAACACTCCCGGGGTCAGACACAGAGTTATTATTCCTCTACACGGCCCCATCATACTCTCCCGGGGTCAGACACAGAGTGATTATTCCTCTACACGGTCCCATCAAACACTCCGGGAGTAAGACACAGAGTGATTATTCCACTACAAGGTCCTATCAATCACTCCCGGGGTCAGACACAGAGTGAATCTCAATCCACACCGTCCCATCACACACTCCCGGGGTCAGACACAGAGAGATTATTCCTCTACACGGTAACATCAAACACTCCCGGGGTCAGACACAGAGAGATTATTCCTCTAGACGGTACCATCAAACAGTCCCGGGGTCAGACACAGAGAGATTATTCCTCTACACGGTCCCATCAAACAATCCCGCTGTCAGACACAGAGTCATTATTCCTCTGCAAGGTCACATCAAACACTTCCGTGGTCAGACACAGAGTGATTATTCCTCTACACGGTCCCAGCAAACACTCCCGGGGTCAGACACAGAGTGAATCTCCCTACTCACCGTCCCGTCACAATCTCCCGGTGTCAGACACAGAGTGATTATTCCTCTACACCGCCCATCACACACTCCGGGGGTCAGACACAGAGTGATTATTCCTCTACACCGCCCATCAAATTCTCCCGGGGTCAGACACAGAGTGATTATTCCTATACACGGTCCCATCAAACGCTCCCGGGGGTCAGACACAGAGTGATTATTCCTCTACACGGTCCCATCAAACACTCCGGGGGTAAGACACAGAGTGAATCTCCCTTCACACCGTCCCATCACACACTCCCGGGGTCAGGCTCAGAGTGATTATTAATCTACACGGTACAATCACACACTCCCGGGGTCAGGCACAGAGTGATTATTCATCTACACGGTACCATCACACACTCCCGGTGTCAGACACAGTGTGAATCCCCTTCAACACCGTCCCATCACAGACTCCCGTGGTCAGACACAGAGTGATTATTCCTCTACACGGTCCCATCAAACACTCCGGGAGTAAGACACAGAGTGATTATTCCACTACAAGGTCCTATCAATCACTCCCGGGGTCAGACACAGAGTGAATCTCAATCCACACCGTCCCATCACACACTCCCGGGGTCAGACACAGAGAGATTATTCCTCTACACGGTAACATCAAACACTCCCGGGGTCAGACACAGAGAGATTATTCCTCTAGACGGTACCATCAAACAGTCCCGGGGTCAGACACAGAGTGATTATTCCTCTACACGGTCCCATCAAACAATCCCGCTGTCAGACACAGAGTCATTATTCCTCTGCAAGGTCACATCAAACACTTCCGTGGTCAGACACAGAGTGATTATTCCTCTACACCGCCCATCACACACTCCGGGGGTCAGACACAGAGTGAATCTCCCTCCACACGGTCCCATCACACACTCCCATTGTCATACACAGAGGGATTATTCCTCTACACCGACGCAACACACACTCACGTTGTCAGACACAGAGTCATTATTCCTCTGCAAGGTCACAACAAGCACTTCCGTGGTCAGACACAGAGTGATTATTCCTCTACACGGTACCATCACACACTCCCGGTGTCAGACACAGTGTGAATCTCCTTCAACACCGTCCCATCACACACTCCCGGGGTCAGACACATAGTGATTATTCCTCTACACGGTCCCATAAAACACTCCCGGGGTCAGACACAGAGTGAATCTCAATCCACAGCGTCCCAACACACAGTCCCGGGCTCAGACACAGAGAGATTATTCCTCTACACGGTACCATCAAACACTCCCGGGGTCAGAGACAGAGTGAATCTCAATCCTCGCCGTCCCATCACACACTCCCGGGGTCAGACACGGAGAGATTATTCCTCTACACGGTACCATCAAAGACTCCCGGGGTTAGACACAGAGAGATTATTCCTCAACACTGTCCCATAAACACTCCCGGGGTCAGACACAGAGTGCATCTCCGCCCACACAGTCCCAAAACACTCTCCCGGGGTCAGACAGAGTGATTATTCCTCTACACCGCCCATCAGACACTCCCGGTGTCAGACACAGAGTGAATCTCCCTCCACACGGTCCCATCACTCACTCCCATTGTCATACACAGATGGATTATTCCTCAGCACGGTCCCATCAAACACTCCCGTGGTCAGACACAGAGTGATTAATCCTCTACACCGACGCAACACACACTCCCGTGGTCAAACACAGAGTGATGATTCCTCTACACAGTCCCATCAAACATTCCCGGGGTCAGACACAGAGTGAATCTCAATCCACACCGTCCCGTCAAAAACTCCCGGGGTCAGACACGGAGTGATTATTCCTCTACACCGCCCATTACACACTCCCGGTGTCAGACACTGAGTGAATCTCCCTCCACACCGTCCCATCACACACTCCCGGGGTCAGACACAGAGAGATTATTCCTCTACACGGTAGAATCAAACACTCCCGGGGTCAGCCACAGAGTGATTATTCCTCTACACCGCCCATCAAGCTCTCCCGGGTCAGACACAGAGTGATTATTCCTCAACACGGTACCATCACACACTCCCGGGGTCAGACACAGATGGATTATTAATCTACACGGTCCCATCAAACACTCCCGGGGTCAGACACAGAGTGATTATTCCTCTACACTGCCCCATCATACTCTCCCGGGGTCAGACACAGAGTGATTATTTCTCTACACGGTCCCATCAAACGCTCCCGGGGGTCAGACACAGAGTGATTATTCCTCTACACCGCCCATCAAACTCTCCCGGGGTCAGACACAGAGTGATTATTCCTATACACTGTCCCATCAAACGCTCCCGGGGGTCAGACACAGAGTGATTATTCCTCTACACGGTCCCATCAAACACTCCGGGGGTAAGACACAGAGTGAATCTCCCTTCACACCGTCCCATCACACACTCCCGGGGTCAGGCACAGAGTGATTATTAATCTACACGGTACCATCACACACTCCCGGGGTCAGGCACAGCGTGATTATTCATCTACACGGTACCATCACACACTCCCGGTGTCAGACACAGTGTGAATCTCCTTCAACACCGTCCCATCACAGACTCCCGTGGTCAGACACAGAGTGATTATTCCTCTACACGGTCCCATCAAACACTCCCGGGGTCAGACACAGAGTTATTATTCCTCTACACGGCCCCATCATACTCTCCCGGGGTCAGACACAGAGTGATTATTTCTCTACACGGTCCCATCAAACGCTCCCGGGGGTCAGACACAGAGTGATTATTCCTCTACACGGTCCCATCATACACTCCGGGAGTAAGACACAGAGTGATTATTCCACTACAAGGTCCTATCAATCACTCCCCGGGTCAGACACAGAGTGAATCTCAATCCACACCGTCCCATCACACACTCCCGGGGTCAGACACAGAGAGATTATTCCTCTACACGGTACCATCAAACAGTCCCGGGGTCAGACACAGAGAGATTATTCCTCTACACGGTCCCAGCAAACACTGCCGCTGTCAGACACAGAGTCATTATTCCTCTGCAAGGTCACATCAAACACTTCCGTGGTCAGACACAGAGTGATTATTCCTCTACACGGTCCCAGCAAACACTCCCGGTGTCAGACACAGAGTGAATCTCCCTCCACACCGTCCCATCACACACTCCCGGGGTCAGACACAGAGAGATTATTCCTCTACACGGTAGCATCAATCACTCCCGGGGTCAGCCACAGAGTGATTATTCCTCTACACGGTCACATCAAACGCTCCCGGGTGTCAGACAGAGAGTCAGTATTCCTCTACAAGGTCACATCAGACTCTTCCGTGGTCAGACACAGAGTGATTATTCCTCTACACGGTACCATCACACACTCCCGGGGTCAGAGACAGTGTGAATCTCCTTCAACACCGTCCCATCACACACTCCCGGGTTCAGACACGGAGTGATTATTCCTCTACACGGTCACATCAAACACTCCCGGGGTCAGACACAGAGTGATTATTCCTCTACACGGTCCCATCATACACTCCGGGAGTAAGACACAGAGTGATTATTCCACTACAAGGTCCTATCAATCACTCCCGGGGTCAGACACAGAGTGAATCTCAATCCACACCGTCCCATCACACACTCCCGGGGTCAGACACAGAGAGATTATTCCTCTGCAAGGTCACATCAAACACTTCCGTGGTCAGACACAGAGTGATTATTCCTCTACACGGTCCCAGCAAACACTCCCGGTGTCAGACACAGAGTGAATCTCCCTCCACACCGTCCCATCACACACTCCCGGGGTCAGACACAGAGAGATTATTCCTCTGCACGGTAGCATCAAACACTCCCGGGGTCAGCCACAGAGTGATTATTCCTGTACACGGTCACATCAAACGCTCCCGGGGGTCAGACAGAGAGTCATTATTCCTCTACAAGGTCACATCAGACTCTTCCGTGGTCAGACACAGAGTGATTATTCCTCTATACGGTACCATCACACACTCCCGGGGTCAGAGACAGTGTGAATCTCCTTCAACACCGTCCCATCACACACTCCCGGGTTCAGACACGGAGTGATTATTCCTCTACACGGTCACATCAAACAATCCCGGGGTCAGACACAGAGTGATTATTCCTCTACACGGTCCCATCAAACGCTCCCGGGGGTCAGACACAGTGTGATTATTCCTCTACACGGTCCCATCAAACACTCCGGGGGTAAGATACAGAGTGATTATTCCACAACAAGGTCCCATCAAACACTCCCCGGGTCAGACACAGAGTGAATCTCAATCCACACCGTCGCAACACAAACTCCCGGGGTCAGACACAGAGAGATTATTCCTCTACAAGGTACCATCAAACACTCCCGGGGTCAGACACAGAGAGATTATTCCTCTACACGGTCCGATCAAGCACTCCCGGGGTCAGACACAGAGTGAATCTCCCTCCACACCGTCCCGTCACAAATTCCCTGGGTCAGACACGGAGTGATTATTCCTCTACACTGCCCATCACACACTCCCGGGGTCAGACACAGAGCGAATCTCCCTCCACACCGTCCCATCACACACTCCCGGGGTCAGACGCAGAGAGATTATTCCTCTACACGGTACCATCAAACACTCCCTGCGTCAGCCACAGAGTGATTATTTCTCTACACCGCCCATCAAACTCTCCCGGGGTCAGACACAGAGTGATTATTCCTCGACACGGTCCCATCAAACACTCCGGGGGTAAGACACAGAGTCATTATTGCTCTACAATGTCACATCGGACTCTTCCGTGGTCAGACACAGAGTGATTATTCATCTACACGGTCCCATCAAACACTCCCGGGGTCAGACACAGAGTGATTATTCCTCTACACGGCCCCATCATACTCTCCCGGGGTCAGACACAGAGTGATTATTCCTCTACACGGTCCCATCAAACACTCCGGGAGTAAGACACAGAGTCATTATTCCACTACAAGGTCGTATCAAACACTCCCGGGGTCAGACACAGAGTGAATCTCAATCCACACCGTCCCATCACACACTCCCGGGGTCAGACACAGAGAGATTATTACTCTA
Organism: Hypanus sabinus; assembly: GCF_030144855.1. NCBI lineage: Eukaryota > Metazoa > Chordata > Chondrichthyes > Myliobatiformes > Dasyatidae > Hypanus > Hypanus sabinus. The sequence continues at coordinate 834,155 of NW_026779136.1, read as the reverse complement.
CACGGTCCCATCAAACACTCCCGGGGTCAGACACAGAGTGATTATTCCTCTACACGGCCCCATCAAACTCTCCCGGGGTCAGACACAGAGTGATTATTTCTCTACACGGTCCCATCAAACGCTCCCGGGGGTCAGACACAGAGTGATTATTCCTCTACACCGCCCATCAAACTCTCCCGGGGTCAGACACAGAGTGATTATTCCTATACACGGTCCCATCAAACGCTCCCGGGGGTCAGACACAGAGTGATTATTCCTCTACACGGTCCCATCAAACACTCCGGGGGTAAGACACAGAGAGAATCTCCCTTCACACCGTCCCATCACACACTCCCGGGGTCAGGCACAGAGTGATTATTAATCTACACGGTACCATCACACACTCCCGGGGTCAGGCACAGAGTGATTATTCATCTACACGGTACCATCACACACTCCCGGTGTCAGACACAGAGTGAATCTCCTTCAACACCGTCCCATCACAGACTCCCGGGGTCAGACACAGAGTTATTATTCCTCTACACGGCCCCATCATACTCTCCCGGGGTCAGACACAGAGTGATTATTCCTCTACACGGTCCCATCAAACACTCCGGGAGTAAGACACAGAGTGATTATTCCACTACAAGGTCCTATCAATCACTCCCGGGGTCAGACACAGAGTGAATCTCAATCCACACCGTCCCATCACACACTCCCGGGGTCAGACACAGAGAGATTATTCCTCTACACGGTAACATCAAACACTCCCGGGGTCAGACACAGAGAGATTATTCCTCTAGACGGTACCATCAAACAGTCCCGGGGTCAGACACAGAGAGATTATTCCTCTACACGGTCCCATCAAACACTCCCGCTGTCAGACACAGAGTCATTATTCCTCTGCAAGGTCACATCAAACTCTTCCGTGGTCAGACACAGAGTGATTATTCCTCTACACGGTCCCAGCAAACACTCCCGGGGTCAGACACAGAGTGAATCTCCCTACTCACCGTCCCGTCACGATCTCCCGGTGTCAGACACAGAGTGATTATTCCTCTACACCGCCCATCACACACTCCGGGGGTCAGACACAGAGTGAATCTCCCTCCACACGGTCCCATCACACACTCCCATGGTCATACACAGAGGGATTATTCCTCTACACCGACGCAACACACACTCCCGTGGTCAAACACAGAGAGATTATTCCTCTACACAGTCCCATCAAACACTCCCGGGGTCAGACACAGAGTGAATATCCTTCCACACCGTCCCGTCAAACACTCCCGGTGTCAGACACAGAGTGAATCTCAATCCTCGCCATCCCATCACACACTCCCGGGGTCAGACACAGAGAGATTATTCCTCTACACGGTACCATCAAACACTCCCGTGGTCAGACACAGTGAGATTATTCCTCTACACGGTCCCATCAAACACTCCCGGGGTCAGGCACAGAGTGAATCTCAATCCTCACCGTCCCATCACACACTCCCGGGGTCAGACACAGAGAGATTATTCCTCTACACGGTACCATCAAACAGTCCCGGGGTCAGACACAGAGAGATTATTCCTCTACACGGTCCCAGCAAACACTACCGGGGTCAGACACAGAGTGATTATTCCTATACACGGTCCCATCAAACGCTCCCGGGGGTCAGACACAGAGTGATTATTCCTCTACACGGTCCCATCATACACTCCGGGAGTAAGACACAGAGTGATTATTCCACTACAAGGTCCTATCAATCACTCCCGGGGTCAGACACAGAGTGAATCTCAATCCACACCGTCCCATCACACACTCCCGGGGTCAGACACAGAGAGATTATTCCTCTACACGGTCCCATCAAACACTGCCGCTGTCAGACACAGAGTCATTATTCCTCTGCAAGGTCACATCAAACACTTCCGTGGTCAGACACAGAGTGAATCTCCCTCCACACCGTCCCATCACACACTCCCGGGGTCAGACACAGAGAGATTATTCCTCTACACGGTAGCATCAATCACTCCCGGGGTCAGCCACAGAGTGATTATTCCTCTACACGGTCACATCAAACGCTCCCGGGTGTCAGACAGAGAGTCAGTATTCCTCTACAAGGTCACATCAGACTCTTCCGTGGTCAGACACAGAGTGATTATTCCTCTACACGGTCCCATCAAACACTCCGGGGGTAAGATACAGAGTGATTATTCCACAACAAGGTCCCATCAAACACTCCCGGGGTCAGACACAGAGTGAATCTCAATCCACACCGTCGCAACACAAAGTCCCGGGGTCAGACACAGAGAGATTATTCCTCTACACGGTCACATCAAACGCTCCCGGGGGTCAGACAGAGAGTCATTATTCCTCTACAAGGTCACATCAGACTCTTCCGTGGTCAGACACAGAGTGATTATTCCTCTATACGGTACCATCACACACTCCCGGGGTCAGAGACAGTGTGAATCTCCTTCAACACCGTCCCATCACACACTCCCGGGTTCAGACACGGAGTGATTATTCCTCTACACGGTCACATCAAACACTCCCGGGGTCAGACACAGAGTGATTATTCCTCTACACGGTCCCATCATACACTCCGGGAGTAAGACACAGAGTGATTATTCCACTACAAGGTCCTATCAATCACTCCCGGGGTCAGACACAGAGTGAATCTCAATCCACACCGTCCCATCACACACTCCCGGGGTCAGACACAGAGAGATTATTCCTCTGCAAGGTCACATCAAACACTTCCGTGGTCAGACACAGAGTGATTATTCTTCTACACGGTCCCAGCAAACACTCCCGGTGTCAGACACAGAGTGAATCTCCCTCCACACCGTCCCATCACACACTCCCGGGGTCAGACACAGAGAGATTATTCCACTACCCGGTAGCATCAAACACTCCCGGGGTCAGCCACAGAGTGATTATTCCTCTACACGGTCACATCAAACGCTCCCTGGGGTCAGACAGAGAGTCATTATTCCTCTACAAGGTCACATCAGACTCTTCCGTGGTCAGACACAGAGTGATTATTCCTCTACACGGTACCATCACACACTCCCGGGGTCAGAGACAGTGTGAATCTCCTTCAACACCGTCCCATCACACACTCCCGGGTTCAGACACGGAGTGATTATTCCTCTACACGGTCCAATCAAACACTCCCGGGGTCAGACACAGAGTGAATCTCAATCCACACCGTCGCAACACAAAGTCCCGGGGTCAGACACAGTGTGATTATTCCTCTACACGGTCCCATCAAACACTCCGGGGGTAAGATACAGAGTGATTATTCCACTACAAGGTCCCATCAAACACTCCCGGGGTCAGACACAGAGTGAATCTCAATCCACACCGTCGCAACACAAAGTCCCGGGGTCAGACACAGAGAGATTATTCCTCTACAAGGTACCATCAAACACTCCCGGGGTCAGACACAGAGAGATTATTCCTCTACACGGTCCGATCAAGCACTCCCGGGGTCAGACACAGAGTGAATCTCCCTCCACACCGTCCCGTCAGAAATTCCCTGGGTCAGACACGGAGTGATTATTCCTCTACACTGCCCATCACACACTCCGGGGTCAGACACAGAGCGAATCTCCCTCCACACCGTCCCATCACACACTCCCGGGGTCAGACGCAGAGAGATTATTTCTCTACACGGTACCATCAAACACTCCCTGCGTCAGCCACAGAGTGATTATTCCTCTACACCGCCCATCAAACTCTCCCGGGGTCAGACACAGAGTGATTATTCCTCGACACGGTCCCATCAAACACTCCGGGGGTAAGACACAGAGTCATTATTCCTCTACAATGTCAAATCAGACTCTTCCGTGGTCAGACACAGAGTGATTATTCATCTACACGGTCCCATCAAACACTCCCGGGGTCAGACACAGAGTGATTATTCCTCTACACGGCCCCATCATACTCTCCCGGGGTCAGACACAGAGTGATTATTCCTCTACACGGTCCCATCAAACACTCCGGGAGTAAGACACAGAGTCATTATTCCACTACAAGGTCGTATCAAACACTCCCGGGGTCAGACACAGAGTGAATCTCAATCCACAACGTCCCATCACACACTCCCGGGGTCAGACACAGAGAGATTATTCCTCTACACGGTCCCATCAAACACTCCCGGGGTCAGACAGAGAGTCATTATTCCTCTACAAGGTCACATCAGACTCTTCCGTGGTCAGACACAGAGTGATTATTCCTCTACACGGTACCATCACACACTCCCGGGGTCAGAGACAGTGTGAATCTCCTTCAACACCGTCCCATCACACACTCCCGGGTTCAGACACGGAGTGATTATTCCTCTACACGGTCACATCAAACACTCCCGGGGTCAGACACAGAGTGATTATTCCTCTACACGGTCCCATCATACACTCCGGGAGTAAGACACAGAGTGATTATTCCACTACAAGGTCCTATCAATCACTCCCGGGGTAAGACACAGAGTGAATCTCCCTTCACACCGTCCCATCACACACTCCCGGGGTCAGGCACAGAGTGATTATTAATCTACACGGTACCATCACACACTCCCGGGGTCAGGCACAGAGTGATTATTCATCTACACGGTACCATCACACACTCCCGGTGTCAGACACAGTGTGAATCTCCTTCAACACCGTCCCATCACAGACTCCCGTGGTCAGACACAGAGTGATTATTCCTCTACACGGTCCCATCAAACACACCCGGGGTCAGACACAGAGTTATTATTCCTCTACACGGCCCCATCATACTCTCCCGGGGTCAGACACAGAGTGATTATTCCTCTACACGGTCCCATCAAACACTCCGGGAGTAAGACACAGAGTGATTATTCCACTACAAGGTCCTATCAATCACTCCCGGGGTCAGACACAGAGTGAATCTCAATCCACACCGTCCCATCACACACTCCCGGGGTCAGACACAGAGAGATTATTCCTCTACACGGTAACATCAAACACTCCCGGGGTCAGACACAGAGGGATTATTCCTCTAGACGGTACCATCAAACAGTCCCGGGGTCAGACACAGAGAGATTATTCCTCTACACGGTCCCATCAAACACTCCCGCTGTCAGACACAGAGTCATTATTCCTCTGCAAGGTCACATCAAACACTTCCGTGGTCAGACACAGAGTGATTATTCCTCTACACGGTCCCAGCAAACACTCCCGGGGTCAGACACAGAGTGAATCTCCCTACTCACCGTCCCGTCACAATCTCCCGGTGTCAGACACAGAGTGATTATTCCTCTACAACGCCCATCACACACTCCGGGGGTCAGACACAGAGTGAATCTCCCTCCACACGGTCCCATCACACACTCCCATGGTCATACACAGAGGGATTATTCCTCTACACCGACGCAACACACACTCCCGTGGTCAAACACAGAGAGATTATTCCTCTACACAGTCCCATCAAACACTCCCGGGGTCAGACACAGAGTGAATATCCTTCCACACCGTCCCGTCACAAACTCCCGTGGTCAGACACGGAGTGAATCTCAATCCTCACCGTCCCATCACACACTCCCGGGGTCAGACACAGAGTGATTATTCCTCTACACGGTACCATCAAACACTCCCGGGGTTAGACACAGAGAGATTATTCCTCTACACGGTCCCATCAAACACTCCCGGGGTCAGACACAGAGTGAAACTCAATCCTCACCGTCCCATCACATACTCCCGGGGTCAGACACAGAGAGATTATTCCTCTACACGGTACCATCAAAAATTCCCGGGGTCAGACACAGAGAGATTATTCCTCTACACGGTCCCAGCAAACACTCCCGGGGTCAGGCACTGAGCCATTATTCCTCTACACGGTCACATCAAACTCTTCCGGGGTCATACACAGATTGATTATTCCTCAACACGGTACCATCACACACTCCCGTGGTCAGACACAGAGTGATTATTCCTCTACACAGTCCCATCAAACACTCCCTGGGTCAGACACAGAGTGAATCTTCTTCCACACCGTCCCGTCACAAACTCCCGGGGTCAGACACAGAGTGATTATTCCTCTACACCGCCCATTACACACTCCCGGGGTCAGACACAGAGAGATTATTCCTCCAGACCGTCCCATCAAACACTCCCGGGGTCAGACACAGAGTGAATCTCAATCCTCGCCATCCCATCACACACTCCCGGGGTCAGACACAGAGAGATTATTCCTCTACACGGTACCATCAAACACTCCCGTGGTCAGACACAGTGAGATTATTCCTCTACACGGTCCCATCAAACACTCCCGGGGTCAGGCACAGAGTGAATCTCAATCCTCACCGTCCCATCACACACTCCCGGGGTCAGACACAGAGAGATTATTCCTCTACACGGTACCATCAAACAGTCCCGGGGTCAGACACAGAGAGATTATTCCTCTACACGGTCCCAGCAAACACTACCGTGGTCAGACACAGAGTGATTATTCCTATACACGGTCCCATCAAACGCTCCCGGGGGTCAGACACAGAGTGATTATTCCTCTACACGGTCCCATCATACACTCCGGGAGTAAGACACAGAGTGATTATTCCACTACAAGGTCCTATCAATCACTCCCGGGGTGTGACACAGAGTGAATCTCAATCCACACCGTCCCATCACACACTCCCGGGGTCAGACACAGAGAGATTATTCCTCTACACGGTACCTTCAAACAGTCCCGGGGTCAGAAACAGAGAGATTATTCCTCTACACGGTCCCATCAAACACTGCCGCTGTCAGACACAGAGTCATTATTCCTCTGCAAGGTCACATCAAACACTTCCGTGGTCAGACACAGAGTGATTATTCCTCTACACGGTACCATCACACACTCCCGGGGTCAGAGACAGTGTGAATCTCCTTCAACACCGTCCCATCACACACTCCCGGGTTCAGAAACGGAGTGATTATTCCTCTACACGGTCACATCAAACACTCCCGGGGTCAGACACAGAGTGATTATTCCTCTACACGGTCCCATCATACACTCCGGGAGTAAGACACAGAGTGATTATTCCACTACAAGGTCCTATCAATCACTCCCGGGGTCAGACACAGAGTGAATCTCAATCCACACCTTACCATCACACACTCCCGGGGTCAGACACAGAGAGATTATTCCTCTGCAAGGTCACATCAAACACTTCCGTGGTCAGACAGATAGTGATTATTCCTCTACACGGTCCCAGCAAACACTCCCGGTGTCAGACACAGAGTGAATCTCCCTCCACACCGTCCCATCACACACTCCCGGGGTCAGACACAGAGAGATTATTCCTCTACACGGTAGCATCAAACACTCCCGGGGTCAGCCACAGAGTGATTATTCCTCTACACGGTACCATCACACACTCCCGGGGTCAGAGACAGTGAGAATCTCCTTCAACACCGTCCCATCACACACTCCCGGGTTCAGACACGGAGTGATTATTCCTCTACACGGTCACATCAAACAATCCCGGGGTCAGACACAGAGTGATTATTCCTCTACACGGTCCCATCAAACGCTCCCGGGGGTCAGACACAGTGTGATTATTCCTCTACACGGTCCCATCAAACACTCCGGGGGTAAGATACAGAGTGATTATTCCACAACAAGGTCCCATCAAACACTCCCGGGGTCAGACACAGAGTGAATCTCAATCCACACCGTCGCAACACAAAGTCCCGGGGTCAGACACAGAGAGATTATTCCTCTACAAGGTACCATCAAACACTCCCGGGGTCAGACACAGAGAGATTATTCCTCTACACGGTCCGATCAAGCACTCCCGGGGTCAGACACAGAGTGAATCTCCCTCCACACCGTCCCGTCACAAATTCCCTGGGTCAGACACGGAGTGATTATTCCTCTACACTGCCCAATACACACTCCCGGGTGTCAGACAGAGAGTCAGTATTCCTCTACAAGGTCACATCAGACTCTTCCGTGGTCAGACACAGAGTGATTATTCCTCTACACGGTACCATCACACACTCCCGGGGTCAGAGACAGTGTGAATCTCCTTCAACACCGTCCCATCACACACTCCCGGGTTCAGACACGGAGTGATTATTCCTCTACACGGTCACATCAAACATTCCCGGGGTCAGACACAGAGTGATTATTCCTCTACACGGTCCCATCATACACTCCGGGAGTAAGACACAGAGTGATTATTCCACTACAAGGTCCTATCAATCACTCCCGGGGTCAGACACAGAGTGAATCTCAATCCACACCGTACCATCACACACTCCCGGGGTCAGACACAGAGAGATTATTCCTCTGCAAGGTCACATCAAACACTTCCGTGGTCAGACAGATAGTGATTATTCCTCTACACGGTCCCAGCAAACACTCCCGGTGTCAGACACAGAGTGAATCTCACTCCACACCGTCCCATCACACACTCCCGGGGTCAGACACAGAGAGATTATTCCTCTACACGGTAGCATCAAACACTCCCGGGGTCAGCCACAGAGTGATTATTCCTCTACACGGTACCATCACACACTCCCGGGGTCAGAGACAGTGTGAATCTCCTTCAACACCGTCCCATCACACACTCCCGGGTTCAGACACGGAGTGATTATTCCTCTACACGGTCACATCAAACAATCCCGGGGTCAGACACAGAGTGATTATTCCTCTACACGGTCCCATCAAACGCTCCCGGGGGTCAGACACAGTGTGATTATTCCTCTACAGGGTCCCATCAAACACTCCGGGGGTAAGATACAGAGTGATTATTCCACAACAAGGTCCCATCAAACACTCCCGGGGTCAGACACAGAGTGAATCTCAATCCACACCGTCGCAACACAAAGTCCCGGGGTCAGACACAGAGAGATTATTCCTCTACAAGGTACCATCAAACACTCCCGGGGTCAGACACAGAGAGATTATTCCTCTACACGGTCCGATCAAGCACTCCCGGGGTCAGACACTGAGTGAATCTCCCTCCACACCGTCCCGTCACAAATTCCCTGGGTCAGACACGGAGTGATTATTCCTCTACACTGCCCATCACACACTCCCGGGGTCAGACACAGAGCGAATCTCCCTCCACACCGTCCCATCACACACTCCCGGGGTCAGACGCAGAGAGATTATTCCTCTACACGGTACCATCAAACACTCCCTGCGTCAGCCACAGAGTGATTATTCCTCTACACCGCCCATCAAACTCTCCCGGGGTCAGACACAGAGTGATTATTCCTCGACACGGTCCCATCAAACACTCCGGGGGTAAGACACAGAGTCATTATTCTACTACAAGGTCCTATCAATCACTCCCGGGGTCAGACACAGAGTGAATCTCAATCCACACCGTCCCATCACACACTCCCGGGGTCAGACACAGAGAGATTATTCCTCTACACGGTAACATCAAACACTCCCGGGGTCAGACACAGAGAGATTATTCCTCTAGACGGTACCATCAAACAGTCCCGGGGTCAGACACAGAGAGATTATTCCTCTACACGGTCCCATCAAACACTCCCGCTGTCAGACACAGAGTCATTATTCCTCTGCAAGGTCACATCAAACACTTCCGTGGTCAGACACAGAGTGATTATTCCTCTACACGGTCCCAGCAAACACTCCCGGGGTCAGACACAGAGTTAATCTCCCTACTCACCGTCTCGTCACAATCTCCCGGTGTCAGACACAGAGTGATTATTCCTCTACACCGCCCATCACACACTCCGGGGGTCAGACACAGAGTGAATCTCCCTCCACACGGTCCCATCACACACTCCCATGGTCATACACAGATGGATTATTCCTCTACACCGACGCAACACACACTCCCGTGGTCAAACACAGAGAGATTATTCCTCTACACAGTCCCATCAAACACTCCCGGGGTCAGACACAGAGTGAATATCCTTCCACACCGTCCCGTCACAAACTCCCGTGGTCAGACACGGAGTGAATCTCAATCCTCACCGTCCCATCACACACTCCCGGGGTCAGACACAGAGAGATTATTCCTCTACACGGTACCATCAAACACTCCCGGGGTTAGACACAGAGAGATTATTCCTCTACACGGTCCCATCAAACACTCCCGGGGTCAGACACAGAGTGAAACTCAATCCTCACCGTCCCATCACATACTCCCGGGGTCAGACACAGAGAGATTATTCCTCTACACGGTACCATCAAAAATTCCCGGGGTCAGACACAGAGAGATTATTCCTCTACACGGTCCCAGCAAACACTCCCGGGGTCAGGCACTGAGTCATTATTCCTCTACACGGTCACATCAAACTCTTCCGGGGTCATACACAGATTGATTATTCCTCAACACGGTACCATCACACACTCCCGTGGTCAGACACAGAGTGATTATTCCTCTACACAGTCCCATCAAACACTCCCTGGGTCAGACACAGAGTGAATCTCCTTCCACACCGTCCCGTCACAAACTCCCGGGGTCAGACACAGAGTGATTATTCCTCTACACCGCCCATTACACACTCCCGGGGTCAGACACAGAGAGATTATTCCTCCAGACCGTCCCATCAAACACTCCCGGGGTCAGACACAGAGTGAATCTCAATCCTCGCCATCCCATCACACACTCCCGGGGTCAGACACAGAGAGATTATTCCTCTACACGGTACCATCAAACACTCCCGTGGTCAGACACAGTGAGATTATTCCTCTACACGGTCCCATCAAACACTCCCGGGGTCAGGCACATAGTGAATCTCAATACTCACCGTCCCATCACACACTCCCGGGGTCAGACACAGAGAGATTATTCCTCTACACGGTACCATCAAACAGTCCCGGGGTCAGACACAGAGAGATTATTCCTCTACACGGTCCCAGCAAACACTACCGGGGTCAGACACAGAGTGATTATTCCTATACACGGTCCCATCAAACGCTCCCGGGGGTCAGACACAGAGTGATTATTCCTCTACACGGTCCCATCATACACTCCGGGAGTAAGACACAGAGTGATTATTCCACTACAAGGTCCTATCAATCACTCCCGGGGTCAGACACAGAGTGAATCTCAATCCACACCGTCCCATCACACACTCCCGGGGTCAGACACAGAGAGATTATTCCTCTACACGGTACCATCAAACAGTCCCGGGGTCAGACACAGAGAGATTATTCCTCTACACGGTCCCATCAAACACTGCCGCTGTCAGACACAGAGTCATTATTCCTCTGCAAGGTCACATCAAACACTTCCGTGGTCAGACACAGAGTGAATCTCCCTCCACACCGTCCCATCACACACTCCCGGGGTCAGACACAGAGAGATTATTCCTCTACACGGTAGCATCAATCACTCCCGGGGTCAGCCACAGAGTGATTATTCCTCTACACGGTCACATCAAACGCTCCCGGGTGTCAGACAGAGAGTCAGTATTCCTCTACAAGGTCACGTCAGACTCTTCCGTGGTCAGACACAGTGTGATTATTCCTCTACACGGTACCATCACACACTCCCGGGGTCAGAGACAGTGTGAATATCCTTCAACACCGTCCCATCACACACTCCCGGGTTCAGACACGGAGTGATTATTCCTCTACACGGTCACATCAAACACTCCCGGGGTCAGACACAGAGTGATTATTCCTCTACACGGTCCCATCATACTTTCCGGGAGTAAGACACAGAGTGATTATTCCACTACAAGGTCCTATCAATCACTCCCGGGGTCAGACACAGAGTGAATCTCAATCCACACCGTCCCATCACACACTCCCGGGGTCAGACACAGAGAGATTATTCCTCTGCAAGGTCACATCAAACACTTCCGTGGTCAGACACATAGTGATTATTCCTCTACACGGTCCCAGCAAACACTCCCGGTGTCAGACACAGAGTGAATCTCCCTCCACACCGTCCCATCACACACTCCCGGGGTCAGACACAGAGAGATTATTCCTCTACACGGTAGCATCAAACACTCCCGGGGTCAGCCACAGAGTGATTATTCCTCTACACGGTACCATCACACACTCCCGGGGTCAGAGACAGTGTGAATATCCTTCCACACCGTCCCGTCACAAACTCCCGTGGTCAGACACGGAGTGAATCTCAATCCTCACCGTCCCATCACACACTCCCGGGGTCAGACACAGAGAGATTATTCCTCTACACGGTACCATCAAACACTCCCGGGGTTAGACACAGAGAGATTATTCCTCTACACGGTCCCATCAAACACTCCCGGGGTCAGACACAGAGTGAAACTCAATCCTCACCGTCCCATCACATACTCCCGGGGTCAGACACAGAGAGATTATTCCTCTACACGGTACCATCAAAAATTCCCGGGGTCAGACACAGAGAGATTATTCCTCTACACGGTCCCAGCAAACACTCCCGGGGTCAGGCACTGAGTCATTATTCCTCTACACGGTCACATCAAACTCTTCCGGGGTCATACACAGATTGATTATTCCTCAACACGGTACCATCACACACTCCCGTGGTCAGACACAGAGTGATTATTCCTCTACACAGTCCCATCAAACACTCCCTGGGTCAGACACAGAGTGAATCTCCTTCCACACCGTCCCGTCACAAACTCCCGGGGTCAGACACAGAGTGATTATTCCTCTACACCGCCCATTACACACTCCCGGGGTCAGACACAGAGAGATTATTCCTCCAGACCGTCCCATCAAACACTCCGGGGGTCAGACACAGAGTGAATCTCAATCCTCGCCATCCCATCACACACTCCCGGGGTCAGACACAGAGAGATTATTCCGCTACACGGTACCATCAAACACTCCCGTGGTCAGACACAGTGAGATTATTCCTCTACACGGTCCCATCAAACACTCCCGGGGTCAGGCACAGAGTGAATCTCAATCCTCACCGTCCCATCACACACTCCCGGGGTCAGACACAGAGAGATTATTCCTCTACACGGTACCATCAAACAGTCCCGGGGTCAGACACAGAGAGATTATTCCTCTACACGGTCCCAGCAAACACTACCGGGGTCAGACACAGAGTGATTATTCCTATACACGGTCCCATCAAACGCTCCCGGGGGTCAGACACAGAGTGATTATTCCTCTACACGGTCCCATCATACACTCCGGGAGTAAGACACAGAGTGATTATTCCACTACAAGGTCCTATCAATCACTCCCGGGGTCAGACACAGAGTGAATCTCAATCCACACCGTCCCATCACACACTCCCGGGGTCAGACACAGAGAGATTATTCCTCTACACGGTACCATCAAACAGTCCCGGGGTCAGACACAGAGAGATTATTCCTCTACACGGTCCCATCAAACACTGCCGCTGTCAGACACAGAGTCATTATTCCTCTGCAAGGTCACATCAAACACTTCCGTGGTCAGACACAGAGTGAATCTCCCTCCACACCGTCCCATCACACACTCCCGGGGTCAGACACAGAGAGATTATTCCTCTACACGGTAGCATCAATCACTCCCGGGGTCAGCCACAGAGTGATTATTCCTCTACACGGTCACATCAAACGCTCCCGGGTGTCAGACAGAGAGTCAGTATTCCTCTACAAGGTCACATCAGACTCTTCCGTGGTCAGACACAGAGTGATTATTCCTCTACACGGTACCATCACACACTCCCGGGGTCAGAGACAGTGTGAATCTCCTTCAACACCGTCCCATCACACACTCCCGGGTTCAGACACGGAGTGATTATTCCTCTACACGGTCACATCAAACACTCCCGGGGTCAGACACAGAGTGATTATTCCTCTACACGGTCCCATCATACACTCCGGGAGTAAGACACAGAGTGATTATTCCACTACAAGGTCCTATCAATCACTCCCGGGGTCAGACACAGAGTGAATCTCAATCCACACCGTCCCATCACACACTCCCGGGGTCAGACACAGAGAGATTATTCCTCTGCAAGGTCACATCAAACACTTCCGTGGTCAGACACATAGTGATTATTCCCCTACAAGGTACCATCAAACACTCCCGGGGTCAGACACAGAGAGATTATTCCTCTACACGGTCCGATCAAGCACTCCCGGGGTCAGACACAGAGTGAATCTCCCTCCACACCGTCCCGTCACAAATTCCCTGGGTCAGACACGGAGTGATTATTCCTCTACACTGCCCATCACACACTCCCGGGGTCAGACACAGAGCGAATCTCCCTCCACACCGTCCCATCACACACTCCCGGGGTCAGACGCAGAGAGATTATTCCTCTACACGGTACCATCAAACACTCCCTGCGTCAGCCACAGAGTGATTATTCCTCTACACCGCCCATCAAACTCTCCCGGGGTCAGACACAGAGTGATTATTCCTCGACACGGTCCCATCAAACACTCCGGGGGTAAGACACAGAGTCATTATTCCTCTACAATGTCACATCAGACTCTTCCGTGGTCAGACACAGAGTGATTATTCATCTACACGGTCCCATCAAACACTACCGGGGTCAGACACAGAGTGATTATTCCTCTACACGGCCCCATCATACTCTCCCGGGGTCAGACACAGAGTGATTATTCCTCTACACGGTCCCATCAAACACTCCGGGAGTAAGACACAGAGTCATTATTCCACTACAAGGTCGTATCAAACACTCCCGGGGTCAGACACAGAGTGAATCTCAATCCACACCGTCCCATCACACACTCCCGGGGTCAGACACAGAGAGATTATTCCTCTACACGGTCCCATCAAACAATCCCGGGGTCAGACACAGAGTGATTATTCCTCTACACGGCCCCATCATACTCTCCCGGGGTCAGACACAGAGTGATTATTTCTCTACACGGTCCCATCAAACGCTCCCGGGGGTCAGACACAGAGTGATTATTCCTCTACACCGCCCATCAAACTCTCCCGGGGTCAGACACAGAGTGATTATTCCTATACACGGTCCCATCAAACGCTCCCGGGGGTCAGACACAGAGTGATTATTCCTCTACACGGTCCCATCAAACACTCCGGGGGTAAGACACAGAGTGAATCTCCCTTCACACCGTCCCATCACACACTCCCGGGGTCAGGCACAGAGTGATTATTAATCTACACGGTACCATCACACACTCCCGGGGTCAGGCACAGAGTGATTATTCATCTACACGGTACCATCACACACTCCCGGTGTCAGACACAGTGTGAATCTCCTTCAACACCGTCCCATCAGAGACTCCCGTGGTCAGACACAGAGTGATTATTCCTCTACACGGTCCCATCAAACACTCCCGGGGTCAGACACAGAGTTATTATTCCTCTACACGGCCCCATCATACTCCCCCGGGGTCAGACACAGAGTGATTATTCCTCTACACGGTCCCGTCAAACACTCCGGGAGTAAGACACAGAGTGATTATTCCACTACAAGGTCCTATCAATCACTCCCGGGGTCAGACACAGAGTGAATCTCAATCCACACCGTCCCATCACACACTCCCGGGGTCAGACACAGAGAGATTATTCCTCTACACGGTAACATCAAACACTCACGGGGTCAGACACAGAGAGATTATTCCTCTAGACGGTACCATCAAACAGTCCCGGGGTCAGAAACAGAGAGATTATTCCTCTACACGGTCCCATCAAACACTCCCGCTGTCAGACACAGAGTCATTATTCCTCTGCAAGGTCACATCAAACACTTCCGTGGTCAGACACAGAGTGATTATTCCTCTACACGGTCCCAGCAAACACTCCCGGGGTCAGACACAGAGTGAATCTCCCTACTCACCGTCCCGTCACAATCTCCCGGTGTCAGACACAGAGTGATTATTCCTCTACACCGCCCATCACACACTACGGGGGTCAGACACAGAGTGAATCTCCCTCCACACGGTCCCATCACACACTCCCATGGTCATACACAGAGGGATTATTCCTCTACACCGACGCAACACACACTCCCGTGGTCAAACACAGAGAGATTATTCCTCTACACAGTCCCATCAAACACTCCAGGGGTCAGACACAGAGTGAATATCCTTCCACACCGTCCCGTCACAAACTCCCGTGGTCAGACACGGAGTGAATCTCAATCCTCACCGTCCCATCACACACTCCCGGGGTCAGACACAGAGAGATTATTCCTCTACACGGTACCGTCAAACACTCCCGGGGTTAGACACAGAGAGATTATTCCTCTACACGGTCCCATCAAACACTCCCGGGGTCAGACACAGAGTGAAACTCAATCCTCACCGTCCCATCACATACTCCCGGGGTCAGACACAGAGAGATTATTCCTCTACACGGTACCATCACATACTCCCGGGGTCAGACACAGAGAGATTATTCCTCTACACGGTCCCAGCAAACACTCCCGGGGTCAGGCACTGAGTCATTATTCCTCTACACGGTCACATCAAACTCTTCCGGGGTCATACACAGATTGATTATTCCTCAACACGGTACCATCACACACTCCCGTGGTCAGACACAGAGTGATTATTCCTCTACACAGTCCCATCAAACACTCCCTGGGTCAGACACAGAGTGAATCTCCTTCCACACCGTCCCGTCACAAACTCCCGGGGTCAGACACAGAGTGATTATTCCTCTACACCGCCCATTACACACTCCCGGGGTCAGACACAGAGAGATTATTCCTCTACACCGCCCATTACACACTCCCGGGGTCAGACACAGAGAGATTATTCCTCTACACGGTCCCAGCAAACACTCCCGGGGTCAGGCACTGAGTCATTATTCCTCTACACGGTCACATCAAACTCTTCCGGGGTCATACACAGATTGATTATTCCTCAACACGGTACCATCACACACTCCCGTGGTCAGACACAGAGTGAATATCCTTCCACACCGTCCCGTCACAAACTCCCGTGGTCAGACACGGAGTGAATCTCAATCCTCACCGTCCCATCACACACTCCCGGGGTCAGACACAGAGAGATTATTCCTCTACACGGTACCATCAAACACTCCCGGGGTTAGACACAGAGAGATTATTCCTCTACACGGTCCCATCAAACACTCCCGGGGTCAGACACAGAGTGAAACTCAATCCTCACCGTCCCATCACATACTCCCGGGGTCAGACACAGAGAGATTATTCCTCTACACGGTCCCAGCAAACACTCCCGGGGTCAGGCACTGAGTCATTATTCCTCTACACGGTCACATCAAACTCTTCCGGGGTCATACACAGATTGATTATTCCTCAACACGGTACCATCACACACTCCCGTGGTCAGACACAGAGTGATTATTCCTCTACACAGTCCCATCAAACACTCCCTGGGTCAGACACAGAGTGAATCTCCTTCCACACCGTCCCGTCACAAACTCCCGGGGTCAGACACAGAGTGATTATTCCTCTACACCGCCCATTACACACTCCCGGGGTCAGACACAGAGAGATTATTCCTCCAGACCGTCCCATCAAACACTCCCGGGGTCAGACACAGAGTGAATCTCAATCCTCGCCATCCCATCACACACTCCCGGGGTCAGACACAGAGGAATTATTCCTCTACACGGTACCATCAAACACTCCCGTGGTCAGACACAGTGAGATTATTCCTCTACACGGTCCCATCAAACACTCCCGGGGTCAGGCACAGAGTGAATATCAATCCTCACCGTCCCATCACACACTCCCGGGGTCAGACACAGAGAGATTATTCCTCTACACGGTACCATCAAACACTCCCGGGGTTAGACACAGAGAGATTATTCCTCTACACGGTCCCATCAAACACTCCCGGGGTCAGACACAGAGTGAATCTCAATCCTCGCCGTCCCATCACTCACTCCCGGGGTCAGACGCAGAGAGATTATTCCTCTACACGGTACCATCAAACAGTCCCGGGGTCAGACACAGAGAGATTATTACTCTACACGGTCCCAGCAAACACTACCGGGGTCAGACACTGAGTCATTATTCTTCTACACGGTCACATCAAACTCTTCCGGGGTCAGACACAGAGTGACTATTCCTCAACACGGTACCATCACACACTCCCGGGGTCAGACACAGAGGGATTATTAATCTACACGGTACCATCACACACTCCCGGTGTCAGACACAGTGTGAAACTCCTTCAGCACGGTCCCATCACACACTCCCGGGGTCAGACACAGAGAGATTATTCCTCTACACGGCCCCATCATACTCTCCCGGGGTCAGACACAGAGTGATTATTTCTCGACACGGTCCCATCAAACGCTCCCGGGTGTCAGACACAGAGTGATTATTCCTCTACACCGCCCATCAAACTCTCCCGGGGTCAGACACTGATTATTCCTATACACGGTCCCATCAAACGCTCCCGGGGGTCAGACACAGAGTGATTATTCCTCTACACGGTCCCATCAAACACTCCGGGGGTAAGACACAGAGTCAATCTCCCTTCACACCGTCCCATCACACACTCCCGTGGTCAGGCACAGAGTGATTATTCATCTACACGGTACCATCACACACTCCCGGGGTCAGGCACAGAGTGATTATTCATCTACACGGAACCATTACACACTCCCGGTGTCAGACACAGTGTGAATCTCCTTCAACACCGTCCCATCACAGACTCTGTGGTCAGACACAGAGTGGTTATTCCTCTACACGGTCCCATCAAACACTCCCGGGGTCAGACACAGAGTTATTATTCCTCTACACGGCCGCATCATACTCTCCCGGGGTCAGACACAGAGTGATTATTTCTCTACACGGTCCCATCAAAAGCTCCCGGGGGTCAGACACAGAGTGATTATTCCTCTACACGGTCCCATCAAACACTCCGGGAGTAAGACACAGAGTGATTATTCCACTACAAGGTCCTATCAATCACTCCCGGGGTCAGACACAGAGTGAATCTCAATCCACACCGTCCCATCACACACTCCCGGGGTCAGACACAGAGAGATTATTCCTCTACACGGTAACATCAAACACTCCCGGGGTCAGACACAGAGAGATTATTCCTCTACACGGTCCCATCAAACACTCCCGGGGTCAGAGACAGTGTGAATCTCCTTCAACACCGTCCCATCACACACTCCCGGGTTCAGACACGGAGTGATTATTCCTCTACACGGTCACATCAAACAATCCCGGGGTCAGACACAGAGTGATTATTCCTCTACACGGTCCCATCAAACGCTCCCGGGGGTCAGACACAGTGTGATTATTCCTCTACACGGTCCCATCAAACACTCCGGGGGTAAGATACAGAGTGATTATTCCACAACAAGGTCCCATCAAACACTCCCGGGGTCAGACACAGAGTGAATCTCAATCCACACCGTCGCAACACAAAGTCCCGGGGTCAGACACAGAGATATTATTCCTCTACAAGGTACCATCAAACACTCCCGGGGTCAGACACAGAGAGATTATTCCTCTACACGGTCCGATCAAGCACTCCCGGGGTCAGACACAGAGTGAATCTCCCTCCACACCGTCCCGTCACAAATTCCCTGGGTCAGACACGGAGTGATTATTCCTCTACACTGCCCATCACACACTCCCGGGGTCAGACACAGAGCGAATCTCCCTCCACACCGTCCCATCACACACTCCCGGGGTCAGACGCAGAGAGATTATTCCTCTACACGGTACCATCAAACACTCCCTGCGTCAGCCACAGATTGATTATTCCTCTACACCGCCCATCAAACTCTCCCGGGGTCAGACACAGAGTGATTATTCCTCGACACGGTCCCATCAAACACTCCGGGGGTAAGACACAGAGTCATTATTCCTCTACAATGTCACATCAGACTCTTCCGTGGTCAGACACAGAGTGATTATTCATCTACACGGTCCCATCAAACACTCCCGGGGTCAGACACAGAGTGATTATTCCTCTACACGGCCCCATCATACTCTCCCGGGGTCAGACACAGAGTGATTATTCCTCTACACGGTCCCATCAAACACTCCGGGAGTAAGACACAGAGTCATTATTCCACTACAAGGTCGTATCAAACACTCCCGGGGTCAGACACAGAGTGAATCTCAATCCACACCGTCCCATCACACACTCCCGGGGTCAGACACAGAGAGATTATTCCTCTACACGGTCCCATCAAACACTCCCGGGGTCAGACACAGAGTGATTATTCCTCTACACGGCCCCATCATACTCTCCCGGGGTCAGACACAGAGTGATTATTTCTCTACACGGTCCCATCAAACGCTCCCGGGGGTCAGACACAGAGTGATTATTCCTCTACACCGCCCATCAAACTCTCCCGGGGTCAGACACAGAGTGATTATTCCTATACACGGTCCCATCAAACGCTCCCGGGGGTCAGACACAGAGTGATTATTCCTCTACACGGTCCCATCAAACACTCCGGGGGTAAGACACAGAGTGAATCTCCCTTCACACCGTCCCATCACACACTCCCGGGGTCAGGCACAGAGTGATTATTAATCTACACGGTACCATCACACACTCCCGGGGTCAGGCACAGAGTGATTATTCATCTACACGGTACCATCACACACTCCCGGTGTCAGACACAGTGTGAATCTCCTTCAACACCGTCCCATCACAGACTCCCGTGGTCAGACACAGAGTGATTATTCCTCTACACGGTCCCATCAAACACTCCCGGGGTCAGACACAGAGTTATTATTCCTCTACACGGCCCCATCATACTCTCCCGTGGTCAGACACAGAGTTATTATTCCTCTACACGGTCCCATCAAACACTCCGGGAGTAAGACACAGAGTGATTATTCCACTACAAGGTCCTATCAATCACTCCCGGGGTCAGACACAGAGTGAATCTCAATCCACACCGTCCCATCACACACTCCCGGGGTCAGACACAGAGAGATTATTCCTCTACACGGTAACATCAAACACTCCCGGGGTCAGACACAGAGAGATTATTCCTCTAGACGGTACCATCAAACAGTCCCGGGGTCAGACACAGAGAGATTATTCCTCTACACGGTCCCATCAAACACTCCCGCTGTCAGACACAGAGTCATTATTCCTCTGCAAGGTCACATCAAACACTTCCGTGGTCAGACACAGAGTGATTATTCCTCTACACGGTCCCAGCAAACACTCCCGGGGTCAGACACAGAGTGAATCTCCCTACTCACCGTCCCGTCACAATCTCCCGGTGTCAGTCACAGAGTGATTATTCCTCTACACCGCCCATCACGCACTCCGGGGGTCAGACACAGAGTGAATCTCCCTCCACACGGTCCCATCACACACTCCCATGGTCATACACAGAGGGATTATTCCTCTACACCGACGCAACACACACTCCCGTGGTCAAACACAGAGAGATTATTCCTCTACACAGTCCCATCAAACACTCCAGGGGTCAGACACAGAGTGAATATCCTTCCACACCGTCCCGTCACAAACTCCCGTGGTCAGACACGGAGTGAATCTCAATCCTCACCGTCCCATCACACACTCCCGGGGTCAGACACAGAGAGATTATTCCTCTACACGGTACCATCAAACACTCCCGGGGTTAGACACAGAGAGATTATTCCTCTACACGGTCCCATCAAACACTCCCGGGGTCAGACACAGAGTGAAACTCAATCCTCACCGTCCCATCACATACTCCCGGGGTCAGACACAGAGATTATTCCTCTACACGGTACCATCAAAAATTCCCGGGGTCTGACACAGAGAGATTATACCTCTACACGGTCCCAGCAAACACTCCCGGGGTCAGGCACTGAGTCATTATTCCTCTACACGGTCACATCAAACTCTTCCGGGGTCATACACAGATTGATTATTCCTCAACACGGTACCATCACACACTCCCGTGGTCAGACACAGAGTGATTATTCCTCTACACAGTCCCATCAAACACTCCCTGGGTCAGACACAGAGTGAATCTCCTTCCACACCGTCCCGTCACAAACTCCCATGGTCAGACACAGAGTGATTATTCCTCTACACCGCCCATTACACACTCCCGGAGTCAGACACAGAGAGATTATTCCTCTACACAGTCCCATCAAACACTCCAGGGGTCAGACACAGAGTGAATATCCTTCCACACCGTCCCGTCACAAACTCCCGTGGTCAGACACGGAGTGAATCTCAATCCTCACCGTCCCATCACACACTCCCGGGGTCAGACACAGAGAGATTATTCCTCTACACGGTACCATCAAACACTCCCGGGGTCAGACACAGAGAGATTATTCCTCCAGACCGTCCCATCAAACACTCCCGGGGTCAGACACAGAGTGAATCTCAATCCTCGCCATCCCATCACACACTCCCGGGGTCAGACACAGAGTGATTATTCATCTACACGGTACCATCACACACTCCCGGTGTCAGACACAGAGTGAATCTCAATCCTCACCGTCCCATCACACACTCCCGGGGTCAGACACAGAGAGATTATTCCTCTACACGGTACCATCAAACACTCCCGGGGTTAGACACAGAGAGATTATTCCTCTACACGGTCCCATCAAACACTCCCGGGGTCAGACACAGAGTGAAACTCAATCCTCACCGTCCCATCACATACTCCCGGGGTCAGACACAGAGAGATTATTCCTCTACACGGTACCATCAAAAATTCCCGGGGTCAGACACAGAGAGATTATACCTCTACACGGTCCCAGCAAACACTCCCGGGGTCAGGCACTGAGTCATTATTCCTCTACACGGTCACATCAAACTCTTCCGGGGTCATACACAGATTGATTATTCCTCTAGACGGTACCATCAAACAGTCCCGGGGTCAGAAACAGAGAGATTATTCCTCTACACGGTCCCATCAAACACTCCGGGAGTAAGACACAGAGTGATTATTCCACTACAAGGTCCTATCAATCACTCCCGGGGTCAGACACAGAGTGAATCTCAATCCACACCGTCCCATCACACACTCCCGGGGTCAGACACAGAGAGATTATTCCTCTACACGGTAACATCAAACACTCCCGGGGTCAGACACAGAGAGATTATTCCTCTACACGGTCCCATCAAACACTCCCGGGGTCAGAGACAGTGTGAATCTCCTTCAACACCGTCCCATCACACACTCCCGGGTTCAGACACGGAGTGATTATTCCTCTACACGGTCACATCAAACAATCCCGGGGTCAGACACAGAGTGATTATTCCTCTACACGGTCCCATCAAACGCTCCCGGGGGTCAGACACAGTGTGATTATTCCTCTACACGGTCCCATCAAACACTCCGGGGGTAAGATACAGAGTGATTATTCCACAACAAGGTCCCATCAAACACTCCCGGGGTCAGACACAGAGTGAATCTCAATCCACACCGTCGCAACACAAAGTCCCGGGGTCAGACACAGAGATATTATTCCTCTACAAGGTACCATCAAACACTCCCGGGGTCAGACACAGAGAGATTATTCCTCTACACGGTCCGATCAAGCACTCCCGGGGTCAGACACAGAGTGAATCTCCCTCCACACCGTCCCGTCACAAATTCCCTGGGTCAGACACGGAGTGATTATTCCTCTACACTGCCCATCACACACTCCCGGGGTCAGACACAGAGCGAATCTCCCTCCACACCGTCCCATCACACACTCCCGGGGTCAGACGCAGAGAGATTATTCCTCTACACGGTACCATCAAACACTCCCTGCGTCAGCCACAGAGTGATTATTCCTCTACACCGCCCATCAAACTCTCCCGGGGTCAGACACAGAGTGATTATTCCTCGACACGGTCCCATCAAACACTCCGGGGGTAAGACACAGAGTCATTATTCCTCTACAATGTCACATCAGACTCTTCCGTGGTCAGACACAGAGTGATTATTCATCTACACGGTCCCATCAAACACTCCCGGGGTCAGACACAGAGTGATTATTCCTCTACACGGCCCCATCATACTCTCCCGGGGTCAGACACAGAGTGATTATTCCTCTACACGGTCCCATCAAACACTCCGGGAGTAAGACACAGAGTCATTATTCCACTACAAGGTCGTATCAAACACTCCCGGGGTCAGACACAGAGTGAATCTCAATCCACACCGTCCCATCACACACTCCCGGGGTCAGACACAGAGAGATTATTCCTCTACACGGTCCCATCAAACACTCCCGGGGTCAGACACAGAGTGATTATTCCTCTACACGGCCCCATCATACTCTCCCGGGGTCAGACACAGAGTGATTATTTCTCTACACGGTCCCATCAAACGCTCCCGGGGGTCAGACACAGAGTGATTATTCCTCTACACCGCCCATCAAACTCTCCCGGGGTCAGACACAGAGTGATTATTCCTATACACGGTCCCATCAAACGCTCCCGGGGGTCAGACACAGAGTGATTATTCCTCTACACGGTCCCATCAAACACTCCGGGGGTAAGACACAGAGTGAATCTCCCTTCACACCGTCCCATCACACACTCCCGGGGTCAGGCACAGAGTGATTATTAATCCACACCGTCCCATCAAACACTCCCGGGGTCAGACACAGAGTGATTATTCCGCTACACATTGCCATCAAACACTCCGTGGGTCAGACACACAGTGATTATTCCTCTACACGGTCCCATCAAACACTCCCGGGGTCAGACACAGAGTGGATCTCCCTCCACGCCGTCCCATCACACACTCCCGGTGTCAGACTCAGAGTGATTATTCCTCTACACGGTCCCAACAAACACTCCCGGTGTCAGACTCAGAGTGATTATTCCTCTACACGGTCCCAACAAACACTCCCGGTGTCAGACACAGAGTGAATCTCCCTCCACGCCGTCCCAAAACACTCTCCCGGGTCAGACACAGACTGATTATTCCTCTGCACGGTCCCATCAAACTCTCCCGGGGTCAGACCCAGAGTGATTATGCCTCTACAGGGTCCCATCAAACACTCCCGGGATCAGACACAGGGTGATTATTCCTCTACACGGTCCCATCAAACACTCCAGGGTTCAGACACAGAGTGATTATTCCGCTACACATTGCCATCAAACACTCCGTGGGTCAGACACACAGTGATTATTCCTCTACACGGTCCCATCAAACACTCCCGGGGTCAGACACAGAGTGATTAATCCTCTACACCGTCACATCACACACTCCCGTGGTCACACACAGAGTGATTATTCCTCTACACGGTCCCATCAAACACTCCAGGGGTCAGACACAGTGTGAATCTCCCTCCACGCCGTCCCATCACGCACTCCCGTAGTCAGACACAGTGTGATAATTCCTCTACACTGTCCCATCAAACACTCCCGTCGTCAGACACAGTATGATTATTCCTCTCCACGGTCCCATCAAACACTCCCGGGGTCAGACACAGACTGAATCTCCCTCCACACCGTCCCATCACACACTCCCGTGGTCAGAGACAGAGTGATTATTCCTCTACACGGTCCCATCAAACACTCCCGGGGGTCAGACACAGAGCGATTATTCCTCTACACGTTAACATCAAACAAACCGTGGGTCAGATACACAGTGATTATTCCTCTACACGGTCCCATCAAACACTCCCGGGGTCAGACACAGAGTGATTATTCCTCAACACGGTCCCATCAAACACTCCCGGGGTCAGACACAGAGTGATTTTTCCTCTGCACGGTCCCATCAAACACTCCCGGGGTCAGACACAGAGTGAGTCTCCCTCCACACCGTCCAATCACACACTCCCGTTATCAGACTCAGAGTGATTATTCCTCTACACGGTCCCATCAGACACTCCCGGGGTCAGACACATAGTGAATTTATATCCACACCGTCCCATCATACTCTCCCGGGGTCAGACACAGAGTGCATCTCCCTCCACACCGTTCCATCACACACTCCCGTGGTCAGACACAGTGTGATTATTCCTCTACACGGTCCCATCAAACACTCCCTGGGTCAGACAAAGAGTGAATCTCCCTACACACCGTCCCATCACACACTCCCGTCGTCAGACACAGTATGATTATTCCTCTCCACGGTCCCAACAAACACTCCCGGGGTCAGACACAGAATGAATCTCCCTACACACCGTCCCATCACACACTCCCGTGGTCAGAGACAGAGTGATTATTCCTCTACACGGTCCCATCAAACACTCCCGGGGGTCAGACACAGAGCGATTATTCCTCTAAACGTTAACATCAAACACACCGTTGGTCAGATACACAGTGATTATTCCTCTACACCGTCCCATCACACACTCCCGCGGTCAGACACACAGTGTTTATTCCTCTACACGGTCCCATCAAACACTCCCGGGGTCAGCCCCAGCGTGATTATTCCTCTACACGGTCCCATCAATCACTCCCTGGGTCCGACACAGAGTGAATCTCCCTCCACACCGTCCCATCACACACTCCCGTTTTCAGTCACAGTGTGATTATTCCTCTACAAGGTCCCATCAAACACTCCCGGGGTCAGACACAGAGTGAATCTCCCTCCACACCGTCCCATCACACACTCCCGTTTTCAGACACAGTGTGATTATTCCTCTACAAGGTCCCATCAAACACTCCCGGGGTCAGCCCCAGCGTGATTATTCCTCTACACGGTCCCATCAATCACTCCCTGGGTCAGACACAGAGTGAATCTCCCTCCACACAGTCCCATCACACACTCCCGTTTTCAGTCACAGTGTGATTATTCCTCTACAAGGTCCCATCAAACACTCCCGGGGTCAGACACAGAGTGAATCTCCTTCCATACCGTCCCATCACACACTCCCAGGGTCAGACACAGAGTGATTAATCCTCTACACCGTCACATCACACACTCCCGTGGTCAAACACAGAGTGATTATTCCTCCACACGGTACGAACAAACTCTCCCGGGGTCAGACCCAGAGTGATTATGGCTCTACAGGGTCCCATCAAACACTCCCGGGATCAGACACAGGGTGATTATTCCTCTACACGGTCCCATCAAACACTCCCGGGGTAAGACACAGAGTGAATTTATCTCCACACCGTCCCATCATACACTCCCGCGGTTCAGACACAGAGTGATTATTCCGCTACACATTGCCATCAAACACTCCGTGGGTCAGACACACAGTGATTATTCCTCTACACGGTCCCATCAAACACTCCCGGGGTCAGACACAGAGTGAATCTCCCTCCACGCCGTCCCATCACACACTCCCGGTGTCAGACTCAGAGTGATTATTCCTCTACACGGTCCCAACAAACACTCCCGGTGTCAGACACAGAGTGAATCTCCCTCCACGCCGTCCCAAAACACTCTCCCGGGTCAGACACAGACTGATTATTCCTCTGCACGGTCCCATCAAACACTCCCGGGGTCAGTCACAGAGTGAATCTCCCTCCACACGGTCACATCACGCACTCCCGGAGTCAGACACAGAGTGATAATTCCTCTACACGGTCCCATCAAACACTCCCGGGGTCAGACACAGAGTGATTGTTCCTCTACACGGTCCCCTTAAACATACCCGGGGTCAGACACAGAGTGATTATTCCTCTACACGGTACCAACAAACTCTCCCGGGGTCAGTCCCAGAGTGATTATTGCTCTACAGGGTCCTATCAAACACTCCGTGGGTCAGACACACAGTGATTATTCCTCTACACAGTCCCAGCAAACACTCCCGGGGTCAGACACAGAGTGAATTTATCTCCACACCGTCCCATCATACACTCCCGGGGTCAGACACAGAGTGATTATTCCTCTACAATGTACCATCAAACACTCCGTGGGTCAGACACACAGTGATTATTCCTCTACACGGTCCCATCAAACACTCCCGGGGTCAGAGACAGTGTGAATCTCCCTCCACGCCGTCCCATCACGCACTCTCGGAGTCAGACACAGTGTGATAATTCCTCTACACGGTCCCATCAAACACTCCCGGGGTCAGACACAGAGTGAATATTCCTCTACAGGGTCCCATCAAACACTCCCGGGGTCAGACCCAGAGTTATTATTCCTCTACACGGTCCCATCAAACACTCCCGGGGTCAGACACAGAGTGATTTTTCCTCTACACGGTCCCCTCAAACATTCCCGGGGTCAGACACAGAGTGATTATTCCTCTACACGGTACCAACAAACTCTCACGGGGTCAGACCCGGAGTGATTATTCCTCTACAGGGTCCCATCAAACACTCCGTGGGTCAGACACACAGTGATTATTCCTCTACACGGTCCCAGCAAACACTCCCGGGGCCAGACACAGAGTGAATTTATCTCCACACCGTCCCATCATACACTCCCGCGGTTCAGACACAGAGTGATTATTCCTCTACACTGTACCATCAAACACTCCCGGGGTCAGACACAGAGTGATTATTCCTCTACAATGTACCATCAAACACTCCGTGGGTCAGACACACAGTGATTATTCCTCTACAGGGTCCTATCAAACACTCCGTGGGTCAGACACACAGTGATTATTCATCTACGCGGTACCATCAAACACTCCCGGGGTCAGACACAGAGTGAATCTCCCTCCACACGGTCCCATCACACACTTCCGTGGTCAGACACAGAGTGATTATTCTTCTCCACGGTGCCATCAAACACTCCCGGGGTCACACACAGAGTGATTATTCCTCTACACATTCCAATCACACACGCCCGGGGTCTGACACAGAATGATACTCCCGCCACACTGTCCCATCACACTCTCCCGGGGTCAAACACAGAATGAATCTTCCTCTACACAGCCCATCACACACTCCCTGGGTCAGACACAGAGAGAATCTCCCTCCACACGTCCCAAAACACACTCCCGGGTCAGACACAGAGTGATTATTCCTCTACGCTGTACCATCAAACACTCCGTGGGTCAGACACACAGTGATTATTCCTCTACACGGTCCCATCAAACACTCCCGGGTCAGACACAGAGTGAGTCTCAATCCACACCGTCCCATCACAAACTCCCGGTATCAGACTCAGAGTGATTATTCCTCTACACGGTCCTATCAAACACTCCCGGGGTCAGACACAGAGTGAATTTATATCCACACCGTCCCATCATAATCTCTCGGGGTCAGACACAGAGTGAATCTCCCTCCACACCGTCCAATCACACACTCCAGTGGTCAGACACAGTATGATTATTCCTCTCCACGGTCTCATCAAACTCTCCCGGGGTCAGACACAGAGAGATTATTCCTCTACACGTTCACATCAAACTCTTCCGGGGTCAGACACAGAGTGAATTTATATCCACACCGTCCCATCACACAATCCCGTGGTCAGACACAGAGTGATTATTCCTCTACACGGTCCCATCAAACAATCCCGGGGCCAGACAAAGAGTGAATCTCCCTACACACCGTCCCATCACACACTCCAGTGCTCAGACACAGTATGATTATTCCTCTCCACGGTCCCATCAAACACTCCCGGGGTCAGACACAGACTGAATCTCCCTCCACACCGTCCCATCACACACTCCCGTGGTCAGAGACAGAGTGATTATTCCTCTGCACGGTCCCATCAAACACTCAAGGGTTCAGACACAGAGTGAATCTCCCTCCACGCCGTCCCATCACACACTCCCGGGGTCAGACACAGTGAGATTATTCCTCTACACGGTCCCATCACACACTCCCGGGGTCAGACACAGTATGATTATTCCTCTCCACGTTCCCATCAAACACTCCCGGGGTCAGACACAGACTGAATCTCCCTCCACACCTTCCCATCACACACTCCCGTGGGCAGAGACAGAGTGATTATTCCTCTACACGGTCCCAACAAACACTCCCGGTGTCAGACACAGTGTGAATCTCCTTCCACACCGTTCCATCACACTCTCCCGGGGTCAGACACAGAGTGATTATTCCTCTACACTGTCCCAACAAACACTCCCGGGGTCAGACACAGAATGAATCATCCTCTACACAGCCCATCAAACATTCCCGGGTTCAGACACAGAGTGATTATTCCTCTACACTTTCCCATCAAACACTACCGGGGGACAGACACAGAGTGATTATTCCTCTACGCGGTTCCATCAAACACTCCCGGGGTCAGACACAGAGTGAATCTCCCTCCACACGGTCCCATCACACACTTCCGTGGTCAGACACAGAGTGATTATTCTTCTCCACGGTGCCATCAAACACTCCCGGGGTCACACACAGAGTGATTATTCCTCTACACATTCCAATCACACACGCCCGGAGTCTGACACAGAATGATACACCCGCCACACTGTCCCATCACACGCTCCCGCGGTCAAACACAGAATGAATCTTCCTCTACACAGCCCATCACACACTCCCTGGGTCAGACACAGAGAGAATCTCCCTCCACACGTCCTAAAACACACTCCCGGGTCAGACACAGATTGATTATTCCTCTGCACGTTCCCATCAAACACTCCCGGGGTCAGACACAGAGTGATTATTCCTCTACGCTGTACCATCAAACACTCCGTGGGTCAGACAGACAGTGATTATTCCTCTGCACGGTCCCATCAAACACTCCCGGGGTCAAACACAGAATGAATCTTCCTCTACACAGCCCATCACACACTCCCTGGGTCAGACACAGATTGAATCACCCTCCACAGCGTCCCATCACAAACTCCCGGGGTCAGACACTGAGGGATTATTCCTCTACACGATCCCATCAAACACTCCCGGGGTCAGACACAGAGTGAGTCTCAATCCACACCGTCCCATCACAAACTCCCGGTATCAGACTCAGAGTGATTATTCCTCTACACGGTCCTATCAAACACTCCCGGGGTCAGACACAGAGTGAATTTATATCCACACCGTCCCATCATAATCTCTCGGGGTCAGACACAGAGTGAATCTCCCTCCACACCGTCCAATCACACAATCCAGTGGTCAGACACAGTATGATTATTCCTCTCCACGGTCTCATCAAACACTCCCGGGGTCAGACACAGAGAGATTATTCCTCTACACGGTCCCAACTAACGCTCCCGGGGTCAGACACAGAGTCATTGTTCCTCTGCACGGTCACATCAAACTCTTCCGGGGTCAGACACAGAGAGATTATTCCTCTACACGGTCCCATCACACACTCCCGGGGTCAGACACAGAGTCATTATTCCTCTACACGGTCAGATCAAACTCTTCCGGGGTCAGACACAGAGTGAATTTATATCCACACCGTCCCATCACACACTCCCGTGGTCAGACACAGTGATTATTCCTCTACACTGTCCCATCAAACACTCCCGGGGTCAGACAAAGAGTGAATCTCCCTACACACCGTCCCATGACACACTCCAGTGGTCAGGCACAGTATGATTATTCCTCTCCACGGTCCCATCATACACTCCCGGGGTCAAACACAGACAAAAATCTCCCTCCACACCGTCCCATCACACATTCCCGTGGTCAGAGACAGAGTGATTATTCCTATGCACTGTTCCATCAAACACTCCCGGGGTCAGACACAGAGTGAATCTCCCTCCACGCCGTCCCATCACACACTCACGGGGTCAGACACAGAGTGATTATTCCTCTATACGGTCCCATCAAACACTCCCGGGGTCAGACACAGAGAGATTATTCCTCTACACGGTCCCATCTAACGCTATCGGGGTCAGACACAGAGTCATTATTCCTCCACACGGTCACATCAAACTCTTCTGGGGACAGACACAGAGAGATTATTCCTCCACACGGTCCCATCACACACTCCCGGGGTCAGACACAGAGTCATTATTCCTCTACACGTTTACATCAAACTCTCCCGTGGTCAGAGACAGAGTGATTATTCCTCTGCACGGTCCATTCAAACACTCAAGGGTTCAGACACAGCGTGAATCTCCCTCCACGCCGTCCCATCACACACTCCCGGGGTCAGACACAGAGTGATTATTCCTCTACACGGTCCCATCAAACACTCCCGGGGTCAGGCACAGAGTGGTATTTCCTCTACACGGTCCCATCAAACACTCCCAGGTTCAGACACAGAGTGAATCTCCCTCCACGCCGTCCCATCACACACTCCCGGGGTCAGATACAGAGTGATTATTCCTCTACACGGTCCCATCAAACACTCCCGGGGTCAGGCACAGAGAGATTATTCCTCTACACGGTCCCAACTAACGCTCCCGGGGTCAGACACAGAGTCATTATTCCTCTACACGGTCACATCAAACTCTTCCGGGGTCAGACACAGTGAGATTATTCCTCTACACGGTCCCATCACACACTCCCGGGGTCAGACACAGTATGATTATTCCTCTCCACGGTCCCATCAAACACTCCCGGGGTCAGACACAGACTGAATCTCCCTCCACACCGTCCCATCACACACTCCCGTGGGCAGAGACAGAGTGATTATTCCTCTACACGGTCCCAACAAACACTCCCGGGGTCAGACACAGAGTGATTATTCCTCTACACGGTCCCATCAAACACTACCGGGGGTCAGACACAGAGTGATTATTCCTCTACACGGTCCCATCAAGCACTCCCGGGGTCAGACACAGAGTGAATCTCCCTCCACACGGTCCCATCACACTCTCCCGGGGTCAGACACAGAGTGATTATTCCTCTACACGGTCCCAACAAACACTCCCGGGGTCAGACACAGAGTGATTATTCCTCTACACTGTCCCAACAAACACTCCCGGGGTCAGACACAGAATGAATCTTCCTCTACACAGCCCATCACACACTCCCTGGGTCAGACACAGAGAGAATCTCCCTCCACACGTCCCAAAACACACTCCCGGGTCAGACACAGAGTGATTATTCCTCTACACGGTCCCATCAAGCACTCCCGGGGTCAGACACAGACTGAATCTCCCTCCACACCGTCCCATCACACACTCCCGTGGGCAGAGACAGAGTGATTATTCCTCTACACGGTCCCAACAAACACTCCCGGGGTCAGACACAGAGTGATTATTCCTCTACACGGTCCCATCAAACACTACCGGGGGTCAGACACAGAGTGATTATTCCTCTACACGGTCCCAACAAACACTCCCGGGGTCAGACACAGAGTGATTATTCCTCTACACTGTCCCAACAAACACTCCCGGGGTCAGACACAGAATGAATCTTCCTCTACACAGCCCATCACACACTCCCTGGGTCAGACACAGAGAGAATCTCCCTCCACACGTCCCAAAACACACTCCCGGGTCAGACACAGACTGATTATTCCTCTACACGGTCCCATCAAACACTTCTGGGGACAGACACAGAGAGATTATTCCTCTACACGGTCCCATCACACACTCCCGGGGTCAGACACAGAGTCATTATTCCTCTACACGTTCACATCAAACTCTTCCGGGGTCAGACACAGAGTGAATTTATATCCACACCGTCCCATCACACAATCCCGTGGTCAGACACAGAGTGATTATTCCTCTACACGGTCCCATCAAACAATCCCGGGGCCAGACAAAGAGTGAATCTCCCTACACACCGTCCCATCACACACTCCCGTGGTCAGACACAGTATGATTATTCCTCTCCACGGTCCCATCAAACACTCCCGGGGTCAGACACAGACTGAATCTCCCTCCACACCGTCCCATCACACACTCCCGTGGTCAGAGACAGAGTGATTATTACTCTGCACGGTCCCATCAAACACTCAAGGGTTTAGACACAGAGTGAATCTCCCTCCACGCCGTCCCATCACACACTCCCGGGGTCAGACACAGTGAGTTTATTCCTCTACACGTTCCCATCACACACTCCCGGGGTCAGACACAGTATGATTATTCCTCTCCACGGTCCCATCAAACACTCACGGGGTCAGACACAGACTGAATCTCCCTCCACACTTCCCATCACACACTCCCGTGGGCAGAGACAGTGTGATTATTCCTCTACACGGTCCCAACAAACACTCCCGGTGTCAGACACAGTTTGAATCTCCTTCCACACCGTTCCATCACACTCTCCCGGGGTCACACACAGAGTGATTATTCCTCTACACTGTCCCAACAAACACCCCCGGGGTCAGACACAGAATGAATCTTCCTCTACACAGCCCATCACACACTCCCTGGGTCAGACACAGAGAGAATCTCCCTCCACACGTCCCAAAACACACTCCCGGGTCAGACACAGACTGATTATTCCTCTACACGGTCCCATCAAACACTCCCGGGGTCAGACACAGAGTGATTATTCCTCTACACTGTACCATCAAATACTCCGTGGGTCAGACACACCGTGATTATTCCTCTACACTGTCCCATCAAACACTCCCGGGTCAGACACAGACTGAATCACCCTCCACGCCGTCCAATCACACACTCCCGGGGTCAGACACTGAGTGATTATTCCTCTACACTGTCCCAACAAACACTCCCGGGTTCAGGCACAGAGTGATTTTTCCTCTACACGGTCACATCAAACACTCCCGGGTTCAGACACAGAGTGAATCTCGCTCCACGCCGTCCCATCACACACTCCCGGGGTCAGACACAGAGTGATTATTCCTCTACACGGTCCCATCAAACATTCCCGGGGTCAGACACAGAGTGATTATTCCTCTACACGGTCCCATCAAACATTCCCGGGGTCAGACACAGAGTGATTATTCCTCTACACGTTCCCATCAAACACTACCGGGGGACAGACACAGAGTGATTATTCCTCTACGCGGTCCCATCAAACACTCCCGGGGTCAGACACAGAGTGAATCTCCCTCCACACGGTCCCATCACACACTTCCGTGGTCAGACACAGAGTGATTATTCTTCTCCACGGTGCCATCAAACACTCCCGGGGTCACACACAGAGTGATTATTCCTCTACACATTCCATCACACACGCCCGGGGTCTGACACAGAATGATACTCCCGCCACACTGTCCCATCACACGCTCCCGGGGTCAAACACAGAATGAATCTTCCTCTACACAGCCCATCACACACTCCCTGGGTCAGACACAGAGAGAATCTCCCTCCACACGTCCTAAAACACACTCCCGGGTCAGACACAGATTGATTATTCCTCTGCACGTTCCCATCAAACACTCCCGGGGTCAGACACAGAGTGATTATTCCTCTACGCTGTACCATCAAACACTCCGTGGGTCAGACACACAGTGATTATTCCTCTACACGGTCCCATCAAACACTCCCGGGGTCAAACACAGAATGAATCTTCCTCTACACAGCCCATCACACACTCCCGGGGTCAGACACTGAGTGATTATTCCTCTACACGATCCCATCAAACACTCCCGGGGTCAGACACAGAGTGAGTCTCAATCCACACCGTCCCATCACAAACTCCCGGTATCAGACTCAGAGTGATTATTCCTCTACACGGTCCTATCAAACACTCCCGGGGTCAGACACAGAGTGAATTTATATCCACACCGTCCCATCATAATCTCTCGGGGTCAGACACAGAGTGAATCTCCCTCCACACCGTCCAATCACACACTCCTGTGGTCAGACACAGTATGATTATTCCTCTACACGGTCCCAACTAACGCTCCCGGGGTCAGACACAGAGTCATTGTTCCTCTGCACGGTCACATCAAACTCTTCCGGGGTCAGACACAGAGAGATTATTCCTCTACACGGTCCCATCACACACTCCCGGGGTCAGACACAGAGTCATTATTCCTCTACACGGTCAGATCAAACTCTTCCGGGGTCAGACACAGAGTGAATTTATATCCACACCGTCCCATCACACACTCCCGTGGTCAGACACAGAGTGATTATTCCTCTACACTGTCCCATCAAACACTCCCGGGGTCAGACAAAGAGTGAATCTCCCTACACACCGTCCCATGACACACTCCAGTTGTCAGGCACAGTATGATTATTCCTCTCCACGGTCCCATCATACACTCCCGGGGTCAGACACAGACTAAATCTCCCTCCACACCGTCCCAACACACACTCCCGTGGTCAGACACAGAGTGATTATTCCTCTACACGGTCCCATCATACACTCCCGGGGTCAAACACAGACAAAAATCTCCCTCCACACCGTCCCATCACACACTCCCGTGGTCAGAGACAGAGTGATTATTCCTATGCACTGTTCCATCAAACACTCCCGGGGTCAGACACAGAGTGAATCTCCCTCCACGCCGTCCCATCACACACTCCCGGGGTCAGACACAGAGTGATTATTCCTCTATACGGTCCCATCAAACACTCCCGGGGTCAGACACAGAGAGATTATTCCTCTACACGGTCCCATCTAACGCTATCGGGGTCAGACACAGAGTCATTATTCCTCCACACGGTCACATCAAACACTTCTGGGGACAGACACAGAGATTATTCCTCCACACGGTCCCATCACACACTCCCGGGGTCAGACACAGAGTCATTATTCCTCTACACGTTTACATCAAACTCCCGTGGTCAGAGACAGAGTGATTATTCCTCTGCACGGTCCATTCAAACACTCAAGGGTTCAGACACAGCGTGAATCTCCCTCCACGCCATCCCATCACACACTCCCGGGGTCAGACACAGAGTGATTATTCCTCTACACGGTCTCATCAAACACTCCCGGGGTCAGACACAGAGTGAATTTATATCCACACCGTCCCATCATAATCTCTCGGGGTCAGACACAGAGTGAATCTCCCTCCACACCGTCCAATCACACACTCCAGTGGTCAGACACAGTATGATTATTCCTCTCCACGGTCTCATCAAACACTCCCGGGGTCAGACACAGAGAGATTATTCCTCTACACGGTCCCAACTAACGCTCCCGGGGTCAGACACAGAGTCATTGTTCCTCTGCACGGTCACATCAAACTCTTCCGGGGTCAGACACAGAGTGATTATTCCTCTACACGTTCCCATCAAACACTACCGGGGGACAGACACAGAGTGATTATTCCTCTACGCGGTCCCATCAAACACTCCCGGGGTCAGACACAGAGTGAATCTCCCTCCACACGGTCCCATCACACACTTCCGTGGTCAGACACAGAGTGATTATTCTTCTCCACGGTGCCATCAAACACTCCCGGGGTCACACACAGAGTGATTATTCCTCTACACATTCCAATCACACACGCCCGGGGTCTGACACAGAATGATACTCCCGCCACACTGTCCCATCACACGCTCCCGGGGTCAAACACAGAATGAATCTTCCTCTACACAGCCCATCACACACTCCCTGGGTCAGACACAGAGAGAATCTCCCTCCACACGTCCTAAAACACACTCCCGGGTCAGACACAGATTGATTATTCCTCTGCACGTTCCCATCAAACACTCCCGGGGTCAGACACAGAGTGATTATTCCTCTACGCTGTACCATCAAACACTCCGTGGGTCAGACACACAGTGATTATTCCTCTACACGGTCCCATCAAACACTCCCGGGGTCAAACACAGAATGAATCTTCCTCTACACAGCCCATCACACACTCCCGGGGTCAGACACTGAGTGATTATTCCTCTACACGATCCCATCAAACACTCCCGGGGTCAGACACAGAGTGAGTCTCAATCCACACCGTCCCATCACAAACTCCCGGTATCAGACTCAGAGTGATTATTCCTCTACACGGTCCTATCAAACACTCCCGGGGTCAGACACAGAGTGAATTTATATCCACACCGTCCCATCATAATCTCTCGGGGTCAGACACAGAGTGAATCTCCCTCCACACCGTCCAATCACACACTCCTGTGGTCAGACACAGTATGATTATTCCTCTACACGGTCCCAACTAACGCTCCCGGGGTCAGACACAGAGTCATTGTTCCTCTGCACGGTCACATCAAACTCTTCCGGGGTCAGACACAGAGAGATTATTCCTCTACACGGTCCCATCACACACTCCCGGGGTCAGACACAGAGTCATTATTCCTCTACACGGTCAGATCAAACTCTTCCGGGGTCAGACACAGAGTGAATTTATATCCACACCGTCCCATCACACACTCCCGTGGTCAGACACAGAGTGATTATTCCTCTACACTGTCCCATCAAACACTCCCGGGGTCAGACAAAGAGTGAATCTCCCTACACACCGTCCCATGACACACTCCAGTGGTCAGGCACAGTATGATTATTCCTCTCCACGGTCCCATCATACACTCCCGGGGTCAGACACAGACTAAATCTCCCTCCACACCGTCCCAACACACACTCCCGTGGTCAGACACAGAGTGATTATTCCTCTACACGGTCCCATCATACACTCCCGGGGTCAAACACAGACAAAAATCTCCCTCCACACCGTCCCATCACACACTCCCGTGGTCAGAGACAGAGTGATTATTCCTATGCACTGTTCCATCAAACACTCCCGGGGTCAGACACAGAGTGAATCTCCCTCCACGCCGTCCCATCACACACTCCCGGGGTCAGACACAGAGTGATTATTCCTCTATACGGTCCCATCAAACACTCCCGGGGTCAGACACAGAGAGATTATTCCTCTACACGGTCCCATCTAACGCTATCGGGGTCAGACACAGAGTCATTATTCCTCCACACGGTCACATCAAACTCTTCTGGGGACAGACACAGAGAGATTATTCCTCCACACGGTCCCATCACACACTCCCGGGGTCAGACACAGAGTCATTATTCCTCTACACGTTTACATCAAACTCCCGTGGTCAGAGACAGAGTAATTATTCCTCTGCACGGTCCATTCAAACACTCAAGGGTTCAGACACAGCGTGAATCTCCCTCCACGCCATCCCATCACACACTCCCGGGGTCAGACACAGAGTGATTATTCCTCTACACGGTCTCATCAAACACTCCCGGGGTCAGACACAGAGTGAATTTATATCCACACCGTCCCATCATAATCTCTCGGGGTCAGACACAGAGTGAATCTCCCTCCACACCGTCCAATCACACACTCCAGTGGTCAGACACAGTATGATTATTCCTCTCCACGGTCTCATCAAACACTCCCGGGGTCAGACACAGAGAGATTATTCCTCTACACGGTCCCAACTAACGCTCCCGGGGTCAGACACAGAGTCATTGTTCCTCTGCACGGTCACATCAAACTCTTCCGGGGTCAGACACAGAGAGATTATTCCTCTACACGGTCCCATCACACACTCCCGGGGTCAGACACAGAGTCATTATTCCTCTACACGGTCAGATCAAACTCTTCCGGGGTCAGACACAGAGTGAATTTATATCCACACCGTCCCATCACACACTCCCGTGGTCAGACACAGTGATTATTCCTCTACACTGTCCCATCAAACACTCCCGGGGTCAGACAAAGAGTGAATCTCCCTACACACCGTCCCATGACACACTCCAGTGGTCAGGCACAGTATGATTATTCCTCTCCACGGTCCCATCATACACTCCCGGGGTCAGACACAGACTAAATCTCCCTCCACACCGTCCCAACACACACTCCCGTGGTCAGACACAGAGTGATTATTCCT
The DNA here is from genome assembly GCF_030144855.1 of Hypanus sabinus. NCBI lineage: Eukaryota > Metazoa > Chordata > Chondrichthyes > Myliobatiformes > Dasyatidae > Hypanus > Hypanus sabinus. The sequence goes on along the minus strand of NW_026779136.1, from coordinate 794,886 downwards.
CTACACGGTCCCATCATACACTCCCGGGGTCAAACACAGACAAAAATCTCCCTCCACACCGTCCCATCACACACTCCCGTGGTCAGAGACAGAGTGATTATTCCTATGCACTGTTCCATCAAACACTCCCGGGGTCAGACACAGAGTGAATCTCCCTCCACGCCGTCCCATCACACACTCCCGGGGTCAGACACAGAGTGATTATTCCTCTATACGGTCCCATCAAACACTCCCGGGGTCAGACACAGAGAGATTATTCCTCTACACGGTCCCATCTAACGCTATCGGGGTCAGACACAGAGTCATTATTCCTCCACACGGTCACATCAAACTCTTCTGGGCACAGACACAGAGAGATTATTCCTCCACACGGTCCCATCACACACTCCCGGGGTCAGACACAGAGTCATTATTCCTCTACACGTTTACATCAAACTCTCCCGTGGTCAGAGACAGAGTGATTATTCCTCTGCACGGTCCATTCAAACACTCAAGGGTTCAGACACAGCGTGAATCTCCCTCCACGCCGTCCCATCACACACTCCCGGGGTCAGACACAGAGTGATTATTCCTCTACACGGTCCCATCAAACACTCCCGGGGTCAGGCACAGAGTGGTATTTCCTCTACACGGTCCCATCAAACACTCCCAGGTTCAGACACAGAGTGAATCTCCCTCCACGCCGTCCCATCACACACTCCCGGGGTCAGATACAGAGTGATTATTCCTCTACACGGTCCCATCAAACACTCCCGGGGTCAGGCACAGAGAGATTATTCCTCTACACGGTCCCAACTAACGCTCCCGGGGTCAGACACAGAGTCATTATTCCTCTACACGGTCCCATCTAACGCTATCGGGGTCAGACACAGAGTCATTATTCCTCCACACCGTCACATCAAACTCTTCTGGGGACAGACACAGAGAGATTATTCCTCCACACGGTCCCATCACACACTCCCGGGGTCAGACACAGAGTCATTATTCCTCTACACGTTTACATCAAACTCTCCCTTGGTCAGAGACAGAGTGATTATTCCTCTGCACGGTCCATTCAAACACTCAAGGGTTCAGACACAGCGTGAATCTCCCTCCACGCCGTCCCATCACACACTCCCGGGGTCTGACACAGAGTGATTATTCCTCTACACGGTCCCATCAAACACTCCCGGGGTCAGGCACAGAGTGATATTTCCTCTACACGGTCCCATCAAACACTCTCAGGTTCAGACACAGAGTGAATCTCCCTCCACGCCGTCCCATCACACACTCCCGGGGTCAGATACAGAGTGATTATTCCTCTACACGGTCCCATCAAACACTCCCGGGGTCAGGCACAGAGAGATTATTCCTATACACGGTCCCAACTAACGCTCCCGGGATCAGACACAGAGTCATTATTCCTCTACACGGTCACATCAAACTCTTCCGGGGTCAGACACAGTGAGATTATTCCTCTACACGGTCCCATCACACACTCCCGGGGTCAGACACAGTATGATTATTCCTCTCCACGGTCCCATCAAACACTCCCGGGGTCAGACACAGACTGAATCTCCCTCCAGACCGTCCCATCACACACTCCCGTGGGCAGAGACAGAGTGATTATTCCTCTACACGGTCCCAACAAACACTCCCGGGGTCAGACACAGAGTGATTATTCCTCTACACGGTCCCATCAAACACTACCGGGGGTCAGACACAGAGTGATTATTCCTCTACACGGTCCCATCAAACACTCCCGGGGTCAGACACAGAGTGAATCTCCCTCCACACGGTCCCATCACACTCTCCCGGGGTCAGACACAGAGTGATTATTCCTCTACACGGTCCCATCAAACACTACCGGGGGTCAGACACAGAGTGATTATTCCTCTACACGGTCCCATCAAACACTCCCGGGGTCAGACACAGAGTGAATCTCCCTCCACACGGTCCCATCATACACTCCCGGGGTCAAACACAGACAAAAATCTCCCTCCACACCGTCCCATCACACACTCCCGTGGTCAGAGACAGAGTGAATCTCCCTCCACGCCGTCCCATCACACACTCCCGGGGTCAGACACAGAGTGATTATTCCTCTATACGGTCCCATCAAACACTCCCGGGGTCAGACACAGAGAGATTATTCCTCTACACGGTCCCATCTAACGCTATCGGGGTCAGACACAGAGTCATTATTCCTCCACACGGTCACATCAAACTCTTCTGGGCACAGACACAGAGAGATTATTCCTCCACACGGTCCCATCACACACTCCCGGGGTCAGACACAGAGTCATTATTCCTCTACACGTTTACATCAAACTCTCCCGTGGTCAGAGACAGAGTGATTATTCCTCTGCACGGTCCATTCAAACACTCAAGGGTTCAGACACAGCGTGAATCTCCCTCCACGCCGTCCCATCACACACTCCCGGGGTCAGACACAGAGTGATTATTCCTCTACACGGTCCCATCAAACACTCCCGGGGTCAGGCACAGAGTGGTATTTCCTCTACACGGTCCCATCAAACACTCCCAGGTTCAGACACAGAGTGAATCTCCCTCCACGCCGTCCCATCACACACTCCCGGGGTCAGATACAGAGTGATTATTCCTCTACACGGTCCCATCAAACACTCCCGGGGTCAGGCACAGAGAGATTATTCCTCTACACGGTCCCAACTAACGCTCCCGGGGTCAGACACAGAGTCATTATTCCTCTACACGGTCCCATCTAACGCTATCGGGGTCAGACACAGAGTCATTATTCCTCCACACGGTCACATCAAACTCTTCTGGGGACAGACACAGAGAGATTATTCCTCCACACGGTCCCATCACACACTCCCGGGGTCAGACACAGAGTCATTATTCCTCTACACGTTTACATCAAACTCTCCCTTGGTCAGAGACAGAGTGATTATTCCTCTGCACGGTCCATTCAAACACTCAAGGGTTCAGACACAGCGTGAATCTCCCTCCACGCCGTCCCATCACACACTCCCGGGGTCAGACACAGAGTGATTATTCCTCTACACGGTCCCATCAAACACTCCCGGGGTCAGGCACAGAGTGATATTTCCTCTACACGGTCCCATCAAACACTCTCAGGTTCAGACACAGAGTGAATCTCCCTCCACGCCGTCCCATCACACACTCCCGGGGTCAGATACAGAGTGATTATTCCTCTACACGGTCCCATCAAACACTCCCGGGGTCAGGCACAGAGAGATTATTCCTCTACACGGTCCCAACTAACGCTCCCGGGATCAGACACAGAGTCATTATTCCTCTACACGGTCACATCAAACTCTTCCGGGGTCAGACACAGTGAGATTATTCCTCTACACGGTCCCATCACACACTCCCGGGGTCAGACACAGTATGATTATTCCTCTCCACGGTCCCATCAAACACTCCCGGGGTCAGACACAGACTGAATCTCCCTCCAGACCGTCCCATCACACACTCCCGTGGGCAGAGACAGAGTGATTATTCCTCTACACGGTCCCAACAAACACTCCCGGGGTCAGACACAGAGTGATTATTCCTCTACACGGTCCCATCAAACACTACCGGGGGTCAGACACAGAGTGATTATTCCTCTACACGGTCCCATCAAACACTCCCGGGGTCAGACACAGAGTGAATCTCCCTCCACACGGTCCCATCACACTCTCCCGGGGTCAGACACAGAGTGATTAATCCTCTACACGGTCCCAACAAACACTCCCGGGGTCAGACACAGAGTGATTATTCCTCTACACTGTCCCAACAAACACTCCCGGGGTCAGACACAGAATGAATCTTCCTCTACACAGCCTATCACACACTCCCTGGGTCAGACACAGAGAGAATCTCCCTCCACACGTCCCAAAACACACTCCCGGGTCAGACACAGACTGATTATTCCTCTACACGGTCCCATCAAACACTTCTGGGGACAGACACAGAGAGATTATTCCTCTACACGGTCCCATCACACACTCCCGGGGTCAGACACAGAGTCATTATTCCTCTACACGTTCACATCAAACTCTTCCGGGGTCAGACACAGAGTGAATTTATATCCACACCGTCCCATCACACAATCCCGTGGTCAGACACAGAGTGATTATTCCTCTACACGGTCCCATCAAACAATCCCGGGGCCAGACAAAGAGTGAATCTCCCTACACACCGTCCCATCACACACTCCCGTGGTCAGACACAGTATGATTATTCCTCTCCACGGTCCCATCAAACACTCCCGGGGTCAGACACAGACTGAATCTCCCTCCACACCGTCCCATCACACACTCCCGTGGTCAGAGACAGAGTGATTATTCCTCTGCACGGTCCCATCAAACACTCAAGGGTTTAGACACAGAGTGAATCTCCCTCCACGCCGTCCCATCACACACTCCCGGGGTCAGACACAGTGAGATTATTCCTCTACACGTTCCCATCACACACTCCCGGGGTCAGACACAGTATGATTATTCCTCTCCACGGTCCCATCAAACACTCCCGGGGTCAGACACAGACTGAATCTCCCTCCACACCGTCCCATCACACACTCCCGTGGGCAGAGACAGAGTGATTATTCCTCTACACGGTCCCAACAAACACTCCCGGTGTCAGACACAGTGTGAATCTCCTTCCACACCGTTCCATCACACTCTCCCGGGGTCACACACAGAGTGATTATTCCTCTACACTGTCCCAACAAACACTCCCGGGGTCAGACACAGAATGAATCTTCCTCTACACAGCCCATCACACACTCCCTGGGTCAGACACAGAGAGAATCTCCCTCCACACGTCCCAAAACACACTCCCGGGTCAGACACAGTCTGATTATTCCTCTACACGGTCCCATCAAACACTCCCGGGGTCAGACACAGAGTGATTATTCCTCTACACTGTACCATCAAATACTCCGTGGGTCAGACACACCGTGATTATTCCTCTACACTGTCCCATCAAACACTCCCGGGTCAGACACAGACTGAATCACCCTCCACGCCGTCCAATCACACACTCCCGGGGTCAGACACTGAGTGATTATTCCTCTACACTGTCCCAACAAACACTCCCGGGTTCAGGCACAGAGTGATTTTTCCTCTACACGGTCCCATCAAACACTCCCGGGTTCAGACACAGAGTGAATCTCGCTCCACGCCGTCCCATCACACACTCCCGGGGTCAGACACAGAGTGATTATTCCTCTACACGGTCCCATCAAACATTCCCGGGGTCAGACACAGAGTGATTATTCCTCTACACGGTCCCATCAAACATTCCCGGGGTCAGACACAGAGTGATTATTCCTCTACACGTTCCCATCAAACACTACCGGGGGACAGACACAGAGTGATTATTCCTCTACGCGGTCCCATCAAACACTCCCGGGGTCAGACACAGAGTGAATCTCCCTCCACACGGTCCCATCACACACTTCCGTGGTCAGACACAGAGTGATTATTCTTCTCCACGGTGCCATCAAACACTCCCGGGGTCACACACAGAGTGATTATTCCTCTACACATTCCAATCACACACGCCCGGTGTCTGACACAGAATGATACTCCCGCCACACTGTCCCATCACACGCTCCCGGGGTCAAACACAGAATGAATCTTCCTCTACACAGCCCATCACACACTCCCTGGGTCAGACACAGAGAGAATCTCCCTCCACACGTCCTAAAACACACTCCCGGGTCAGACACAGATTGATTATTCCTCTGCACGTTCCCATCAAACACTCCCGGGGTCAGACACAGAGTGATTATTCCTCTACGCTGTACCATCAAACACTCCGTGGGTCAGACACACAGTGATTATTCCTCTACACGGTCCCATCAAACACTCCCGGGGTCAAACACAGAATGAATCTTCCTCTACACAGCCCATCACACACTCCCTGGGTCAGACACAGATTGAATCACCCTCCACACCGTCCCATCACACACTCCCGGGGTCAGACACTGAGTGATTATTCCTCTACACGATCCCATCAAACACTCCCGGGGTCAGACACAGAGTGAGTCTCAATCCACACCGTCCCATCACAAACTCCCGGTATCAGACTCAGAGTGATTATTCCTCTACACGGTCCTATCAAACACTCCCGGGGTCAGACACAGAGTGAATTTATATCCACACCGTCCCATCATAATCTCTCGGGGTCAGACACAGAGTGAATCTCCCTCCACACCGTCCAATCACACACTCCAGTGGTCAGACACAGTATGATTATTCCTCTCCACGGTCTCATCAAACACTCCCGGGGTCAGACACAGAGAGATTATTCCTCTACACGGTCCCAACTAACGCTCCCGGGGTCAGACACAGAGTCATTGTTCCTCTGCACGGTCACATCAAACTCTTCCGGGGTCAGACACAGAGAGATTATTCCTCTACACGGTCCCATCACACACTCCCGGGGTCAGACACAGAGTCATTATTCCTCTACACGGTCAGATCAAACTCTTCCGGGGTCAGACACAGAGTGAATTTATATCCACACCGTCCCATCACACACTCCCGTGGTCAGACACAGTGATTATTCCTCTACACTGTCCCATCAAACACACCCGGGGTCAGACAAAGAGTGAATCTCCCTACACACCGTCCCATGACACACTCCAGTGGTCAGGCACAGTATGATTATTCCTCTCCACGGTCCCATCATACACTCCCGGGGTCAGACACAGACTAAATCTCCCTCCACACCGTCCCAACACACACTCCCGTGGTCAGACACAGAGTGATTATTCCTCTACACGGTCCCATCATACACTCCCGGGGTCAAACACAGACAAAAATCTCCCTCCACACCGTCCCATCACACACTCCCGTGGTCAGAGACAGAGTGATTATTCCTATGCACTGTTCCATCAAACACTCCCGGGGTCAGACACAGAGTGAATCTCCCTCCACGCCGTCCCATCACACACTCCCGGGGTCAGACACAGAGTGATTATTCCTCTATACGGTCCCATCAAACACTCCCGGGGTCAGACACAGAGAGATTATTCCTCTACACGGTCCCATCTAACGCTATCGGGGTCAGACACAGAGTCATTATTCCTCCACACGGTCACATCAAACTCTTCTGGGGACAGACACAGAGAGATTATTCCTCCACACGGTCCCATCACACACTCCCGGGGTCAGACACAGAGTCATTATTCCTCTACACGTTTACATCAAACTCTCCCGTGGTCAGAGACAGAGTGATTATTCCTCTGCACGGTCCATTCAAACACTCAAGGGTTCAGACACAGCGTGAATCTCCCTCCACGCCGTCCCATCACACACTCCCGGGGTCAGACACAGAGTGATTATTCCTCTACACGGTCCCATCAAACACTCCCGGGGTCAGGCACAGAGTGGTATTTCCTCTACACGGTCCCATCAAACACTCCCAGGTTCAGACACAGAGTGAATCTCCCTCCACGCCGTCCCATCACACACTCCCGGGGTCAGATACAGAGTGATTATTCCTCTACACGGTCCCATCAAACACTCCCGGGGTCAGGCACAGAGAGATTATTCCTCTACACGGTCCCAACTAACGCTCCCGGGGTCAGACACAGAGTCATTATTCCTCTACACGGTCCCATCTAACGCTATCGGGGTCAGACACAGAGTCATTATTCCTCCACACGGTCACATCAAACTCTTCTGGGGACAGACACAGAGAGATTATTCCTCCACACGGTCCCATCACACACTCCCGGGGTCAGACACAGAGTCATTATTCCTCTACACGTTTACATCAAACTCTCCCTTGGTCAGAGACAGAGTGATTATTCCTCTGCACGGTCCATTCAAACACTCAAGGGTTCAGACACAGCGTGAATCTCCCTCCACGCCGTCCCATCACACACTCCCGGGGTCAGACACAGAGTGATTATTCCTCTACACGGTCCCATCAAACACTCCCGGGGTCAGGCACAGAGTGGTATTTCCTCTACACGGTCCCATCAAACACTCCCAGGTTCAGACACAGAGTGAATCTCCCTCCACGCCGTCCCATCACACACTCCCGGGGTCAGATACAGAGTGATTATTCCTCTACACGGTCCCATCAAACACTCCCGGGGTCAGGCACAGAGAGATTATTCCTCTACACGGTCCCAACTAACGCTCCCGGGGTCAGACACAGAGTCATTATTCCTCTACACGGTCACATCAAACTCTTCCGGGGTCAGACACAGTGAGATTATTCCTCTACACGGTCCCATCACACACTCCCGGGGTCAGACACAGTATGATTATTCCTCTCCACGGTCCCATCAAACACTCCCGGGGTCAGACACAGACTGAATCTCCCTCCACACCGTCCCATCACACACTCCCGTGGGCAGAGACAGAGTGATTATTCCTCTACACGGTCCCAACAAACACTCCCGGGGTCAGACACAGAGTGATTATTCCTCTACACGGTCCCATCAAACACTACCGGGGGTCAGACACAGAGTGATTATTCCTCTACACGGTCCCATCAAACACTCCCGGGGTCAGACACAGAGTGAATCTCCCTCCACACGGTCCCATCACACTCTCCCGGGGTCAGACACAGAGTGATTAATCCTCTACACGGTCCCAACAAACACTCCCGGGGTCAGACACAGAGTGATTATTCCTCTACACTGTCCCAACAAACACTCCCGGGGTCAGACACAGAATGAATCTTCCTCTACACAGCCCATCACACACTCCCTGGGTCAGACACAGAGAGAATCTCCCTCCACACGTCCCAAAACACACTCCCGGGTCAGACACAGACTGATTATTCCTCTACACGGTCCCATCAAACACTTCTGGGGACAGACACAGAGAGATTATTCCTCTACACGGTCCCATCACACACTGCCGGGGTCAGACACAGAGTCATTATTCCTCTACACGTTCACATCAAACTCTTCCGGGGTCAGACACAGAGTGAATTTATATCCACACCGTCCCATCACACAATCCCGTGGTCAGACACAGAGTGATTATTCCTCTACAAGGTCCCATCAAACACTCCCGGGGTCAGACACAGACTGAATCTCCCTCCACACCGTCCCATCACACACTCCCGTGGTCAGAGACAGAGTGATTATTCCTCTGCACGGTCCCATCAAACACTCAAGGGTTTAGACACAGAGTGAATCTCCCTCCACGCCGTCCCATCACACACTCCCGGGGTCAGACACAGTGAGATTATTCCTCTACACGTTCCCATCACACACTCCCGGGGTCAGACACAGTATGATTATTCCTCTCCACGGTCCCATCAAACACTCCCGGGGTCAGACACAGACTGAATCTCCCTCCACACCGTCCCATCACACACTCCCGTGGGCAGAGACAGAGTGATTATTCCTCTACACGGTCCCAACAAACACTCCCGGTGTCAGACACAGTGTGAATCTCCTTCCACACCGTTCCATCACACTCTCCCGGGGTCACACACAGAGTGATTATTCCTCTACACTGTCCCAACAAACACTCCCGGGGTCAGACACAGAATGAATCTTCCTCTACACAGCCCATCACACACTCCCTGGGTCAGACACAGAGAGAATCTCCCTCCACACGTCCCAAAACACACTCCCGGGTCAGACACAGACTGATTATTCCTCTACACGGTCCCATCAAACACTCCCGGGGTCAGACACAGAGTGATTATTCCTCTACACTGTACCATCAAATACTCCGTGGGTCAGACACACCGTGATTATTCCTCTACACTGTCCCATCAAACACTCCCGGGTCAGACACAGACTGAATCACCCTCCACGCCGTCCAATCACACACTCCCGGGGTCAGACACTGAGTGATTATTCCACTACACTGTCCCAACAAACACTCCCGGGTTCAGGCACAGAGTGATTTTTCCTCTACACGGTCCCATCAAACACTCCCGGGTCAGACACAGACTGAATCACCCTCCACGCCGTCCCATCACACACTCCCGGGGTCAGACACTGAGTGATTATTCCTCTACACGGTCCCATCAAACACTCCCGGGGTCAGGCACAGAGAGATTATTCCTCTACACGGTCCCATCAAACACTCCCGGGGTCAGACACAGAGTGATTATTCCTCTACACAGTCACATCAAACTCTTCCGGGGTCAGAGACAGTGAGATTATTCCTCTACACGGTCCCATCACACACTCCCGGGGTCATACACATTATGATTATTCCTCTCCACGGTCCCATCAAACACTCCCGGGGTCAGACACAGACTGAATCTCCCTCCACACCGTCCCATCACACACTCCCGTGGGCAGAGACAGAGTGATTATTCCTCTACACGGTCCCAACAAACACTCCCGGGTTCAGACACAGAGTGAATCTCGCTCCACGCCGTCCCATCACACACTCCCGGGGTCAGACACAGAGTGATTATTCCTCTACACGGTCCCATCAAACATTCCCGGGGTCAGACACAGAGTGATTATTCCTCTACACGGTCCCATCAAACATTCCCGGGGTCAGACACAGAGTGATTATTCCTCTACACGTTCCCATCAAACACTACCGGGGGACAGACACAGAGTGATTATTCCTCTACGCGGTCCCATCAAACACTCCCGGGGTCAGACACAGAGTGAATCTCCCTCCACACGGTCCCATCACACACTTCCGTGGTCAGACACAGAGTGATTATTCTTCTCCACGGTGCCATCAAACACTCCCGGGGTCACACACAGAGTGATTATTCCTCTACACATTCCAATCACACACGCCCGGGGTCTGACACAGAATGATACTCCCGCCACACTGTCCCATCACACGCTCCCGGGGTCAAACACAGAATGAATCTTCCTCTACACAGCCCATCACACACTCCCTGGGTCAGACACAGAGAGAATCTCCCTCCACACGTCCTAAAACACACTCCCGGGTCAGACACAGATTGATTATTCCTCTGCACGTTCCCATCAAACACTCCCGGGGTCAGACACAGAGTGATTATTCCTCTACGCTGTACCATCAAACACTCCGTGGGTCAGACACACAGTGATTATTCCTCTACACGGTCCCATCAAACACTCCCGGGGTCAAACACAGAATGAATCTTCCTCTACACAGCCCATCACACACTCCCTGGGTCAGACACAGATTGAATCACCCTCCACACCGTCCCATCACACACTCCCGGGGTCAGACACTGAGTGATTATTCCTCTACACGATCCCATCAAACACTCCCGGGGTCAGACACAGAGTGAGTCTCAATCCACACCGTCCCATCACAAACTCCCGGTATCAGACTCAGAGTGATTATTCCTCTACACGGTCCTATCAAACACTCCCGGGGTCAGACACAGAGTGAATTTATATCAACACCGTCCCATCATAATCTCTCGGGGTCAGACACAGAGTGAATCTCCCTCCACACCGTCCAATCACACACTCCAGTGGTCAGACACAGTATGATTATTCCTCTCCACGGTCTCATCAAACACTCCCGGGGTCAGACACAGAGAGATTATTCCTCTACACGGTCCCAACTAACGCTCCCGGGGTCAGACACAGAGTCATTGTTCCTCTGCACGGTCACATCAAACTCTTCCGGGGTCAGACACAGAGAGATTATTCCTCTACACGGTCCCATCACACACTCCCGGGGTCAGACACAGAGTCATTATTCCTCTACACGGTCAGATCAAACTCTTCCGGGGTCAGACACAGAGTGAATTTATATCCACACCGTCCCATCACACACTCCCGTGGTCAGACACAGTGATTATTCCTCTACACTGTCCCATCAAACACTCCCGGGGTCAGACAAAGAGTGAATCTCCCTACACACCGTCCCATGACACACTCCTGTGGTCAGGCACAGTATGATTCTTCCTCTCCACGGTCCCATCATACACTCCCGGGGTCAGAAACAGACTAAATCTCCCTCCACACCGTCCCATCACACACTCCCGTGGTCAGACACAGAGTGATTATTCCTCTACACGGTCCCATCATACACTCCCGGGGTCAAACACAGACAAAAATCTCCCTCCACACCGTCCCATCACACACTCCCGTGGTCAGAGACAGAGTGATTATTCCTATGCACTGTTCCATCAAACACTCCCGGGGTCAGACACAGAGTGAATCTCCCTCCACGCCGTCCCATCACACACTCCCGGGGTCAGACACAGAGTGATTATTCCTCTATACGGTCCCATCAAACACTCCCGGGGTCAGACACAGAGAGATTATTCCTCTACACGGTCCCAACTAACGCTCCCGGGGTCAGACACAGAGTGATTATTCCTCTACACGGTCCCATCAAAAACTCCCGGGGTCAGGCACAGAGTGGTATTTCCTCTACACGGTCCCATCAAACACTCCCAGGTTCAGACACTGAGTGAATCTCCCTCCACGCCGTCCCATCACACACTCCCGGGGTCAGATACAGAGTGATTATTCCTCTACACGGTCACATCAAACTCTTCCGGGGTCAGACACAGTGAGATTATTCCTCTACACGGTCCCATCACACACTCCCGGGGTCAGACACAGTATGATTATTCCTCTCCACGGTCCCATCAAACACTCCCGGGGTCAGACACAGACTGAATCTCCCTCCACACCGTCCCATCACACACTCCCGTGGGCAGAGACAGAGTGATTATTACTCTACACGGTAGCAAAAAAAACTCTCGGTGTCAGACACAGTGTGAATCTCCTTCCACACCGTTCCATCACACTCTCCCGGGGTCAGACACAGAGTGATTATTCCTCTACACTGTCCCAACAAACACTCCCGGGGTCAGACACAGAATGAATCTTCCTCTACACAGCCCATCACACACTCCCTGGGTCAGACACAGATAGAATCTCCCTCCCCACGTCCAAAAACACACTCCCGGGTCAGACACAGACTGATTATTCCTCTACACGGTCCCATCAAACACTCCCGGTGTCAGACACAGAGTGATTATTCCTCTACACTGTACCATCAAACACTCCGTGGGTCAGACACACAGTGATTATTCCCCTACACGGTCCCATCAAACACTCCCGGGTCAGACACAGACTGAATCACCCTCCACGCCGTCCCATCACACACTCCCGGGGTCAGACACTGAGTGATTATTCCTCTACACTGTCCAAACAAACACTCCCGGGGTCAGGCACAGAGTGATTTTTCCTCTACACGGTCACATCAAACACTCCCGGGTTCAGACACAGAGTGAATCTCCCTCCACGCCGTCCCATCACACACTCCCGGGGTCAGACACAGAGTGATTATTCCTCTACACGGTCCCATCAAACATTCCCGGGGTCAGGCACAGAGAGATTATTCCTCTACACGGTCCCAACTAACGCTCCCGGGGTCAGACACAGAGTCATTATTCCTCTACACGGTCACATCAAACTCTTCCGGGGTCAGACACAGAGAGATTATTTCTCTACGCGGTCCCATCACACACTCCCGGGGTCAGACACAGAGTCATTATTCCTCTACACGGTCCCATCTAACGCTATCGGGGTCAGACACAGAGTCATTATTCCTCCACACGGTCACATCAAACTCTTCTGGGGACAGACACAGAGAGATTATTCCTCCACACGGTCCCATCACACACTCCCGGGGTCAGACACAGAGTCATTATTCCTCTACACGTTTACATCAAACTCTCCCTTGGTCAGAGACAGAGTGATTATTCCTCTGCACGGTCCATTCAAACACTCAAGGGTTCAGACACAGCGTGAATCTCCCTCCACGCCGTCCCATCACACACTCCCGGGGTCAGACACAGAGTGATTATTCCTCTACACGGTCCCATCAAACACTCCCGGGGTCAGGCACAGAGTGGTATTTCCTCTACACGGTCCCATCAAACACTCCCAGGTTCAGACACAGAGTGAATCTCCCTCCACGCCGTCCCATCACACACTCCCGGGGTCAGATACAGAGTGATTATTCCTCTACACGGTCCCATCAAACACTCCCGGGGTCAGGCACAGAGAGATTATTCCTCTACACGGTCCCAACTAACGCTCCCGGGGTCAGACACAGAGTCATTATTCCTCTACACGGTCACATCAAACTCTTCCGGGGTCAGACACAGTGAGATTATTCCTCTACACGGTCCCATCACACACTCCCGGGGTCAGACACAGTATGATTGTTCCTCTCCACGGTCCCATCAAACACTCCCGGGGTCAGACACAGACTGAATCTCCCTCCACACCGTCCCATCACACACTCCCGTGGGCAGAGACAGAGTGATTATTCCTCTACACGGTGCCAACAAACACTCCCGGGGTCAGACACAGAGTGATTATTCCTCTACACGGTCCCATCAAACACTACCGGGGGTCAGACACAGAGTGATTATTCCTCTACACGGTCCCATCAAACACTCCCGGGGTCAGACACAGAGTGAATCTCCCTCCACACGGTCCCATCACACTCTCCCGGGGTCAGACACAGAGTGATTAATCCTCTACACGGTCCCAACAAACACTCCCGGGGTCAGACACAGAGTGATTATTCCTCTACACTGTCCCAACAAACACTCCCGGGGTCAGACACAGAATGAATCTTCCTCTACACAGCCCATCACACACTCCCTGGGTCAGACACAGAGAGAATCTCCCTCCACACGTCCCAAAACACACTCCCGGGTCAGACACAGACTGATTATTCCTCTACACGGTCCCATCAAACACTTCTGGGGACAGACACAGAGAGATTATTCCTCTACACGGTCCCATCACACACTGCCGGGGTCAGACACAGAGTCATTATTCCTCTACACGTTCACATCAAACTCTTCCGGGGTCAGACACAGAGTGAATTTATATCCACACCGTCCCATCACACAATCCCGTGGTCAGACACAGAGTGATTATTCCTCTACACGGTCCCATCAAACACTCCCGGGGTCAGACACAGACTGAATCTCCCTCCACACCGTCCCATCACACACTCCCGTGGTCAGAGACAGAGTGATTATTCCTCTGCACGGTCCCATCAAACACTCAAGGGACACAGAGTGAATCTCCCTCCACGCCGTCCCATCACACACTCCCGGGGTCAGACACAGTGAGATTATTCCTCTACACGTTCCCATCACACACTCCCGGGGTCAGACACAGTATGATTATTCCTCTCCACGGTCCCATCAAACACTCCCGGGGTCAGACACAGACTGAATCTCCCTCCACACCGTCCCATCACACACTCCCGTGGGCAGAGACAGAGTGATTATTCCTCTACACGGTCCCAACAAACACTCCCGGTGTCAGACACAGTGTGAATCTCCTTCCACACCGTTCCATCACACTCTCCCGGGGTCACACACAGAGTGATTATTCCTCTACACTGTCCCAACAAACACTCCCGGGGTCAGACACAGAATGAATCTTCCTCTACACAGCCCATCACACACTCCCTGGGTCAGACACAGAGAGAATCTCCCTCCACACGTCCCAAAACACACTCCCGGGTCAGACACAGACTGATTATTCCTCTACACGGTCCCATCAAACACTCCCGGGGTCAGACACAGAGTGATTATTCCTCTACACTGTACCATCAAATACTCCGTGGGTCAGACACACCGTGATTATTCCTCTACACTGTCCCATCAAACACTCCCGGGTCAGACACAGACTGAATCACCCTCCACGCCGTCCAATCACACACTCCCGGGGTCAGACACTGAGTGATTATTCCTCTACACTGTCCCAACAAACACTCCCGGGTTCAGGCACAGAGTGATTTTTCCTCTACACGGTCCCATCAAACACTCCCGGGTTCAGACACAGAGTGAATCTCGCTCCACGCCGTCCCATCACACACTCCCGGGGTCAGACACAGAGTGATTATTCCTCTACACGGTCCCATCAAACATTCCCGGGGTCAGACACAGAGTGATTATTCCTCTACACGGTCCCATCAAACATTCCCGGGGTCAGACACAGAGTGATTATTCCTCTACACGTTCCCATCAAACACTACCGGGGGACAGACACAGAGTGATTATTCCTCTACGCGGTCCCATCAAACACTCCCGGGGTCAGACACAGAGTGAATCTCCCTCCACACGGTCCCATCACACACTTCCGTGGTCAGACACAGAGTGATTATTCTTCTCCACGGTGCCATCAAACACTCCCGGGGTCACACACAGAGTGATTATTCCTCTACACATTCCAATCACACACGCCCGGGGTCTGACACAGAATGATACTCCCGCCACACTGTCCCATCACACGCTCCCGTGGTCAAACACAGAATGAATCTTCCTCTACACAGCCCATCACACACTCCCTGGGTCAGACACAGAGAGAATCTCCCTCCACACGTCCTAAAACACACTCCCGGGTCAGACACAGATTGATTATTCCTCTGCACGTTCCCATCAAACACTCCCGGGGTCAGACACAGAGTGATTATTCCTCTACGCTGTACCATCAAACACTCCGTGGGTCAGACACACAGTGATTATTCCTCTACACGGTCCCATCAAACACTCCCGGGGTCAAACACAGAATGAATCTTCCTCTACACAGCCCATCACACACTCCCTGGGTCAGACACAGATTGAATCACCCTCCACACCGTCCCATCACACACTCCCGGGGTCAGACACTGAGTGATTATTCCTCTACACGATCCCATCAAACACTCCCGGGGTCAGACACAGAGTGAGTCTCAATCCACACCGTCCCATCACAAACTCCCGGTATCAGACTCAGAGTGATTATTCCTCTACACGGTCCTATCAAACACTCCCGGGGTCAGACACAGAGTGAATTTATATCCACACCGTCCCATCATAATCTCTCGGGGTCAGACACAGAGTGAATCTCCCTCCACACCGTCCAATCACACACTCCAGTGGTCAGACACAGTATGATTATTCCTCTCCACGGTCTCATCAAACACTCCCGGGGTCAGACACAGAGAGATTATTCCTCTACACGGTCCCAACTAACGCTCCCGGGGTCAGACACAGAGTCATTGTTCCTCTGCACGGTCACATCAAACTCTTCCGGGGTCAGACACAGAGAGATTATTGCTCTACACGGTCCCATCACACACTCCCGGGGTCAGACACAGAGTCATTATTCCTCTACACGGTCAGATCAAACTCTTCCGGGGTCAGACACAGAGTGAATTTATATCCACACCGTCCCATCACACACTCCCGTGGTCAGACACAGTGATTATTCCTCTACACTGTCCCATCAAACACTCCCGGGGTCAGACAAAGAGTGAATCTCCCTACACACCGTCCCATGACACACTCCCGTGGTCAGGCACAGTATGATTCTTCCTCTCCACGGTCCCATCATACACTCCCGGGGTCAGACACAGACTAAATCTCCCTCCACACCGTCCCATCACACACTCCCGTGGTCAGACACAGAGTGATTATTCCTCTACATGGTCCCATCATACACTCCCGGGGTCAAACACAGACAAAAATCTCCCTCCACACCGTCCCATCACACACTCCCGTGGTCAGAGACAGAGTGATTATTCCTATGCACTGTTCCATCAAACACTCCCGGGGTCAGACACAGAGTGAATCTCCCTCCACGCCGTCCCATCACACACTCCCGGGGTCAGACACAGAGTGATTATTCCTCTATACGGTCCCATCAAACACTCCCGGGGTCAGACACAGAGAGATTATTCCTCTACACGGTCCCAACTAACGCTCCCGGGGTCAGACACAGAGTCATTATTCCTCCACACGGTCACATCAAACTCTTCTGGGGACAGACACAGAGAGATTATTCCTCCACGCCGTCCCATCACACACTCCCGGGGTCAGACACAGAGTGATTATTCCTCTACACGGTCCCATCAAACACTCCCGGGGTCAGGCACAGAGTGGTATTTCCTCTACACGGTCCCATCAAACACTCCCAGGTTCAGACACTGAGTGAATCTCCCTCCACGCCGTCCCATCACACACTCCCGGGGTCAGATACAGAGTGATTATTCCTCTACACGGTCACATCAAACTCTTCCGGGGTCAGACACAGTGAGATTATTCCTCTACACGGTCCCATCACCCACTCCCGGGGTCAGACACAGTATGATTATTCCTCTCCACGGTCCCATCAAACACTCCCGGGGTCAGACACAGACTGAATCTCCCTCCACACCGTCCCATCACACACTCCCGTGGGCAGAGACAGAGTGATTATTACTCTACACGGTAGCAACAAACACTCCCGGTGTCAGACACAGTGTGAATCTCCTTCCACACCGTTCCATCACACTCTCCCGGGGTCAGACACAGAGTGATTATTCCTCTACACTGTCCCAACAAACACTCCCGGGGTCAGACACAGAATGAATCTTCCTCTACACAGCCCATCACACACTCCCTGGGTCAGACACAGATAGAATCTCCCTCCGCACGTCCAAAAACACACTCCCGGGTCAGACACAGACTGATTATTCCTCTACACGGTCCCATCAAACACTCCCGGTGTCAGACACAGAGTGATTATTCCTCTACACTGTACCATCAAACACTCCGTGGGTCAGACACACAGTGATTATTCCCCTACACGGTCCCATCAAACACTCCCGGGTCAGACACAGACTGAATCACCCTCCACGCCGTCCCATCACACACTCCCGGGGTCAGACACTGAGTGATTATTCCTCTACACTGTCCCAACAAACACTCCCGGGGTCAGGCACAGAGTGATTTTTCCTCTACACGGTCACATCAAACACTCCCGGGTTCAGACACAGAGTGAATCTCCCTCCACGCCGTCCCATCACACACTCCCGGGGTCAGACACAGAGTGATTATTCCTCTACACGGTCCCATCAAACATTCCCGGGGTCAGGCACAGAGAGATTATTCCTCTACACGGTCCCAACTAACGCTCCCGGGGTCAGACACAGAGTCATTATTCCTCTACACGGTCACATCAAACTCTTCCGGGGTCAGACACAGAGAGATTATTTCTCTACGCGGTCCCATCACACACTCCCGGGGTCAGACACAGAGTCATTATTCCTCTACACGGTCAGATCAAACTCTTCCGGGGTCAGACACAGAGTGAATTTATATCCACACGGTCCCATCACTCACTCCCGGGGTCAGACACAGAGTGATTATTCCTCTACACGGTCCCAACAAACACTCCCGGGGTCAGACACAGAGTGATTATTCCTCTACACGGTCCCATCAAACTCTACCGGGTGTCAGACACAGAGTGATTATTCCTCTACGCGGTCCCATCAAACACTCCCGGGGTCAGACACAGAGTGAATCTCCCTCCACACGGTCCCATCTCACACTTCCGTGGTCAGACACAGAGTGATTATTCTTCTCCACGGTGCCATCAAACACTCCCGGGTAACACACAGAGTGATTATTCCTCTACACATTCCAGTCACACACGCCCGGGGTCTGACACAGAATGATACTCCCGCCACACTGTTCCATCAAACACTCCCGGGGTCAAGCACAGAGTGATTATTCCTCTACACGGTCCCATCAAACACTCCCGGGTTCAGACACAGAATGAATCTTCCTCTACACAGCCCATCACACACTCCCTGGGTCAGACACAGAGAGAATCTCCCTCCACACGTCCCAAAACACACTCCCGGTTCAGACATAGACTGATTATTCCTCTACACGGTAGCATCAAACACTCCCGGGGTCAGACACAGAGTGATTATTCCTCTACACAGTACCATCAAACACTCCGTGGGTCAGACACACAGTGATTATTCCTCTACACGGTCCCATCAAACACTCCCGGGTCAGACACAGACTGAATCACCCTCCACGCCGTCCCATCACACACTCCCGGGGTCAGACACTGAGTGATTCTTCCTCTACACTGTCCCAACAAACACTCCCGGGGTCAGGCACAGAGTGATTTTTCCTCTACACGGTCCCATCAAACACTCCCGGGTTCAGACACAGAGTGAATCTCCCTCCACGCCGTCCCATCACACACTCCCGGGGTCAGACACAGAGTGATTATTCCTCTACACGGTCCCAACAAACATTCCCGGGGTCAGGCACAGAGAGATTATTCCTCTACACGGTCCCAACTAACGCTCCCGGGGTCAGACACAGAGTCATTATTCCTCTACACGGTCACATCAAACTCTTCCGGGGTCAGACACAGAGAGATTATTTCTCTACGCGGTCCCATCACACACTCCCGGGGTCAGACACAGAGTCATTATTCCTCTACACGGTCAGATCAAACTCTTCCGGGGTCAGACACAGAGTGAATTTATATCCACACGGTCCCATCACTCACTCCCGGGGTCAGACACAGAGTGATTATTCCTCTACACGGTCCCAACAAACACTCCCGGGGTCAGACACAGAGTGATTATTCCTCTACACGGTCCCATCAAACTCTACCGGGTGTCAGACACAGAGTGATTATTCCTCTACGCGGTCCCATCAAACACTCCCGGGGTCAGACACAGAGTGAATCTCCCTCCACACGGTCCCATCTCACACTTCCGTGGTCAGACACAGAGTGATTATTCTTCTCCACGGTGCCATCAAACACTCCCGGGTCACACACAGAGTGATTATTCCTCTACACATTCCAGTCACACACGCCCGGGGTCTGACACAGAATGATACTCCCGCCACACTGTTCCATCAAACACTCCCGGGGTCAGGCACAGAGTGATTATTCCTCTACACGGTCCCATCAAACACTCCCGGGTTCAGACACAGAATGAATCTTCCTCTACACAGCCCATCACACACTCCCTGGGTCAGACACAGAGAGAATCTCCCTCCACACGTCCCAAAACACACTCCCGGTTCAGACATAGACTGATTATTCCTCTACACGGTAGCATCAAACACTCCCGGGGTCAGACACAGAGTGATTATTCCTCTACACTGTACCATCAAACACTCCGTGGGTCAGACACACAGTGATTATTCCTCTACACGGTCCCATCAAACACTCCCGGGTCAGACACAGACTGAATCACCCTCCACGCCGTCCCATCACACACTCCCGGGGTCAGACACTGAGTGATTCTTCCTCTACACTGTCCCAACAAACACTCCCGGGGTCAGGCACAGAGTGATTTTTCCTCTACACGGTCCCATCAAACACTCCCGGGTTCAGACACAGAGTGAATCTCCCTCCACGCCGTCCCATCACACACTCCCGGGGTCAGACACAGAGTGATTATTCCTCTACACGGTCCCAACAAACATTCCCGGGGTCAGGCACAGAGAGATTATTCCTCTACACGGTCCCAACTAACGCTCCCGGGGTCAGACACAGAGTCATTATTCCTCTACACGGTCACATCAAACTCTTCCGGGGTCAGACACAGAGAGATTATTTCTCTACGCGGTCCCATCACACACTCCCGGGGTCAGACACAGAGTCATTATTCCTCTACACGGTCAGATCAAACTCTTCCGGGGTCAGACACAGAGTGAATTTATATACACACCGTCCCATCACTCACTCCCGGGGTCATACACAGAGTGATTATTCCTCTACACGGTCCCAACAAACACTCCCGGTGTCAGACACAGTGTGAATCTCCTTCCACACCGTCCCATCACACTCTCCCGGGGTCAGACACAGAGTGATTATTCCTCTACACGGTCCCAACAAACACTCCCGGGGTCAGGCACAGAGTGATTATTCCTCTACACGGTCCCATCAAACACTACCGGGGGTCAGACACAGAGTGATTATTCCTCTACGCGGTCCATCAAACTCTCCCGGGGTCAGACACAGAGTGAATCTCCCTCCACACGGTCCCATCTCACACTTCCGTGGTCAGACACAGAGTGATTATTCTTCTCCACGGTGCCATCAAACACTCCCGGGGTCACACACAGAGTGATTATTCCTCTACACATTCCAGTCACACACGCCCGGGGTCTGACACAGAATGATACTCCCGCCACACTGTTCCATCAAACACTCCGGGGTCAGACACAGAGTGATTATTCCTCTACGCTGTACCATCAAACACTCCGTGGGTCAGACACACAGTGATTATTCCTCTACACGGTCCCATCAAACACTCCCTGGTCAGACACAGATTGAATCACCCTCCACGCCGTCCCATCACACACTCCCGGGGTCAGGCACAGTATGATTATTCCTCTCCACGGTCCCATCATACACTCCCGGGGTCAGACACAGACTAAATCTCCCTCCACACCGTCCCATCACACACTCCCGTGGTCAGAGACAGAGTGATTATTCCTATGCACTGTTCCATCAAACAATCCCGGGTCAGACACAGAGTGAATCTCCCTCCACGCCGTCCCATCACACACTCCCGGGGTCAGACACAGAGTGATTATTCCTCTATACGGTCCCTTCAAACACTCCCGGGGTCAGACACAGAGTCATTATTCCTCAACACGGTCACATCAAACTCTTCCGGGTCAGACACAGAGAGATTATTTCTCTACGCGGTCCCATCACTCACTCCCGGGGTCAGACACAGAGTGATTATTCCTCTACACGGTCCCAACAAACTCTCCCGGTGTCAGACACAGTGTGAATCTCCTTCCACACCGTCCATCACACTCTCCCTGGGTCAGAAACAGAGTGATTATTCCTCTACACGGTCCCAACAAACACTCCCGGGGTCAGACACAGAGTGATTATTCCTCTACACGGTCCCATCAAACACTACCGGGGGTCAGACACAGAGTGATTATTCCTCTACGCGGTCCCATCAAACTCTCCCGGGGTCAGACACAGAGTGAATCTCCCTCCACACGGTCCCATCTCACACTTCCGTGGTCAGACACAGAGTGATTATTCTTCTCCACGGTGCCATCAAACACTCCCGGGGTCACACACAGAGTGATTATTCCTCTACACATTCCAGTCACACACGCCCGGGGTCTGACACAGAATGATACTCCCGCCACACTGTCCCAACAAACACTCCCGGGGTCAGACACAGAGTGATTATTCCTCTACACGGTCCCATCAAACACTACCGGGGGTCAGACACAGAGTGATTATTCCTCTACGCGGTCCCATCAAACTCTCCCGGGGTCAGACACAGAGTGAATCTCCCTCCACACGGTCCCATCTCACACTTCCGTGGTCAGACACAGAGTGATTATTCTTCTCCACGGTGCCATCAAACACTCCCGGGTCACACACAGAGTGATTATTCCTCTACACATTCCAGTCACACACGCCCGGGGTCTGACACAGAATGATACTCCCGCCACACTGTTCCATCAAACACTCCCGGGGTCAGACACAGAGTGATTATTCCTCTACGCTGTACCATCAAACACTCCGTGGGTCAGACACACAGTGATTATTCCTCTACACGGTCCCATCAAACACTCCCGGGTCAGACACAGATTGAATCACCCTCCACGCCGTCCCATCACACACTCCCGGGGTCAGGCACAGTATGATTATTCCTCTCCACGGTCCCATCATACACTCCCGGGTCAGACACAGACTAAATCTCCCTCCACACAGTGCCATCACACACTCCGGTGGTCAGAGACAGAGTGATTATTCCTATGCACTGTTCCATCAAACAATCCCGGGGTCAGACACAGAGTGAATCTCCCTCCACGCCGTCCCATCACACACTCCCGGGGTCAGACACAGAGTGATTATTCCTCTATACGGTCCCTTCAAACACTCCCGGGGTCAGACACAGAGTCATTATTCCTCTACACGGTCACATCAAACTCTTCCGGGGTCAGACACAGAGAGATTATTTCTCTACGCGGTCCCATCACTCACTCCCGGGGTCAGACACAGAGTGATTATTCCTCTACACGGTCCCAACAAACACTCCCGGTGTCAGACACAGTGTGAATCTCCCTCCACGCCGTCCCATCACACACTCCCGGGGTCAGACACAGAGTGATTATTCCTCTACACGGTCCCATCAAACATTCCCGGGGTCAGGCACAGAGAGATTATTCCTCTACACGGTCCCAACTAACGCTCCCGGGGTCAGACACAGAGTCATTATTCCTCTACACGGTCACATCAAACTCTTCCGGGGTCAGACACAGAGAGATTATTTCTCTACGCGGTCCCATCACACACTCCCGGGGTCAGACACAGAGTGATTATTCTTCTCCACTGTGCCATCAAACACTCCCGGGGTCACACACAGAGTGATTATTCCTCTACACATTCCATTCACACACGCCCGGGGTCTGACACAGAATGATACTCCCGCCACACTGTTCCATCAAACACTCCCGGGGTCAGACACAGAGTGATTATTCCTCTACGCTGTACCATCAAACACTCCGTGGGTCAGACACACAGTGATTATTCCTCTACACGGTCCCATCAAACACTCCCGGGTCAGACACAGATTGAATCACCCTCCACGCCGTCCCATCACACACTCCCGGGGTCAGGCACAGTATGATTATTCCTCTCCACGGTCCCATCATACACTCCCGGGGTCAGTCACAGACTAAATCTCCCTCCACACCGTCCCATCACACACTCCCGTGGTCAGAGACAGAGTGATTATTCCTATGCACTGTTCCATCAAACAATCCCGGGGTCAGACACAGAGTGAATCTCCCTCCACGCCGTCCCATCACACACTCCCGGGGTCAGACACAGAGTGATTATTCCTCTATACGGTCCCTTCAAACACTCCCGAGGTCAGACACAGAGAGATTATTCCTCTGCACGGTCCCAACTAACGCTCCCGGGGTCAGACACAGAGTCATTATTCCTCCACACGGTCACATCAAACTCTTCTGGGGACAGACACAGAGAGATTATTCCTCTACACGGTCCCATCACACACTCCCGGGGTCAGACACAGAGTCATTATTCCTCTACACGTTCACATCAAACTCTTCCGGGGTCAGACACAGAGTGAATTTATATCCACACCGTCCCATCACACAATCCCGTGGTCAGACACAGAGTGATTATTCCTCTACACGGTCCCATCAAACACTCAAGGTTTCAGACACAGAGTGAATCTCCCTCCACGCCGTCCCATCACACACTCCCGGGGTCAGACACAGAGTGATTATTCCTCTACACGGTCCCATCAAACAATCCCGGGGTCAGGCACAGAGTGATTTTTCCTCTACACGGTCCCATCAAACACTCCCAGGTTCAGACACAGAGTGAATCTCCCTCCACGCCGTCCCATCACACAATCCTTGGGTCAGATACAGAGTGATTATTCCTCTACACGGTCCCATCAAACACTCCCGGGGTCAGGCACAGAGAGATTATTCCTCTACACGGTCCCATCTAACGCTCCCGGGGTCAGACACAGAGTCATTATTCCTCGACACGGTCACATCAAACTCTTCCGGGGTCAGACACAGTGAGAATATTCCACTACACGGTCCCATCACACACTCCCGGGGTCAGACACAGTATGATTATTCCTCTCCACGGTCCCATCAAACACTCCCGGTGTCAGACACAGTGTGAATCTCCTTCCACACCGTTCCATCACACTCTCCCGGGGTCAGACACAGAGTGATTATTCCTCTACACTGTCCCACAAACACTTCCGGAGTCAGACACAGAATGAATCTTCCTCTACACAGCCCATCACACACTCCCTGGGTCAGACACAGAGAGAATCTCCCTCCACACGTCCCAAAACACACTCCCGGGTCAGACACAGACTGATTATTCCTCTACACGGTCCCATCAAACACTCCCGGGGTCAGACACAGAGTGATTATTCCTCTACACTGTACCATCAAACACTCCGTGGGTCAGACACACAGTGATTATTCCTCTACACGGTCCCATCAAACACTCCCGGGTCAGACACAGACTGAATCACCCTCCACGCCGTCCCATCACACACTCCCGGGGTCAGACACTGAGTGATTATTCCTCTACACGGTCCCATCAAACACTCCCGGGGTCAGGCACAGAGAGATTATTCCTCTACACGGTCCCAACTAACGCTCCCGGGGTCAGACACGGAGTAATTATTCCTCTACACAGTCACATCAAACTCTTCCGGGGTCAGACACAGTGAGATTATTCCTCTATACGGTCCCATCACACACTCCCGGGGTCAGACACAGTATGATTATTCCTCTCCACGGTCCCATCAAACACTCCCGGGGTCAGACACAGACTGAATCTCCCTCCACACCGTCCCATCACACACTCCCGTGGGCAGAGACAGAGTGATTATTCCTCTACACGGTCCCAACAAACACTCCCGGTGTCAGACACAGTGTGAATCTCCTTCCACACCGTTACATCACACTCTCCCGGGGTCAGACACAGAGTGATTATTCCTCTACACTGTCCCAACAAACACTCCCGGGATCAGACACAGAATGAATCTTCCTCTACACAGCCCATCACACACTCCCTGGGTCAGACACAGAGAGAATCTCCCTCCACACGTCCCAAAACACACTCCCGGGTCAGACATAGACTGATTATTCCTCTACACGGTCCCATCAAACACTCCCGGGGTCAGACACAGAGTGATTATTCCTCTACACTGTACCTTCAAACACTCCCGGGGTCAGACACAGAATGAATCTTCCTCTACACAGCCCATCAAACACTCCCTGGGTCAGACACAGAGAGAATCTCCCTCCACACGTCCCAAAACACACTCCCGGGTCAGACACAGTGAGATTATTCCTCTACACGGTCCCATCAAACTCTTCCGGGGTCAGACACAGAGAGATTATTTCTCTACGCGGTCCCATCACACACTCCCGGGGTCAGACACAGAGTCATTATTCCTCTACACGGTCAGATCAAACTCTTCCGGGGTCAGACACAGAGTGAATTTATATACACACCGTCCCATCACTCACTCCCGGGGTCATACACAGAGTGATTATTCCTCTACACGGTCCCAACAAACACTCCCGGTGTCAGACACAGTGTGAATCTCCTTCCACACCGTCCCATCACACTCTCCCGGGGTCAGACACAGAGTGATTATTCCTCTACACGGTCCCAACAAACACTCCCGGGGTCAGGCACAGAGTGATTATTCCTCTACACGGTCCCATCAAACACTACCGGGGGTCAGACACAGAGTGATTATTCCTCTACGCGGTCCCATCAAACTCTCCCGGGGTCAGACACAGAGTGAATCTCCCTCCACACGGTCCCATCTCACACTTCCGTGGTCAGACACAGAGTGATTATTCTTCTCCACGGTGCCATCAAACACTCCCGGGGTCACACACAGAGTGATTATTCCTCTACACATTCCAGTCACACACGCCCGGGGTCTGACACAGAATGATACTCCCGCCACACTGTTCCATCAAACACTCCCGGGGTCAGACACAGAGTGATTATTCCTCTACGCTGTACCATCAAACACTCCGTGGGTCAGACACACAGTGATTATTCCTCTACACGGTCCCATCAAACACTCCCTGGTCAGACACAGATTGAATCACCCTCCACGCCGTCCCATCACACACTCCCGGGGTCAGGCACAGTATGATTATTCCTCTCCACGGTCCCATCATACACTCCCGGGGTCAGACACAGACTAAATCTCCCTCCACACCGTCCCATCACACACTCCCGTGGTCAGAGACAGAGTGATTATTCCTATGCACTGTTCCATCAAACAATCCCGGGGTCAGACACAGAGTGAATCTCCCTCCACGCCGTCCCATCACACACTCCCGGGGTCAGACACAGAGTGATTATTCCTCTATACGGTCCCTTCAAACACTCCCGGGGTCAGACACAGAGTCATTATTCCTCAACACGGTCACATCAAACTCTTCCGGGGTCAGACACAGAGAGATTATTTCTCTACGCGGTCCCATCACTCACTCCCGGGGTCAGACACAGAGTGATTATTCCTCTACACGGTCCCAACAAACACTCCCGGTGTCAGACACAGTGTGAATCTCCTTCCACACCGTCCCATCACACTCTCCCTGGGTCAGAAACAGAGTGATTATTCCTCTACACGGTCCCAACAAACACTCCCGGGGTCAGACACAGAGTGATTATTCCTCTACACGGTCCCATCAAACACTACCGGGGGTCAGACACAGAGTGATTATTCCTCTACGCGGTCCCATCAAACTCTCCCGGGGTCAGACACAGAGTGAATCTCCCTCCACACGGTCCCATCTCACACTTCCGTGGTCAGACACAGAGTGATTATTCTTCTCCACGGTGCCATCAAACACTCCCGGGGTCACACACAGAGTGATTATTCCTCTACACATTCCAGTCACACACGCCCGGGGTCTGACACAGAATGATACTCCCGCCACACTGTCCCAACAAACACTCCCGGGGTCAGACACAGAGTGATTATTCCTCTACACGGTCCCATCAAACACTACCGGGGGTCAGACACAGAGTGATTATTCCTCTACGCGGTCCCATCAAACTCTCCCGGGGTCAGACACAGAGTGAATCTCCCTCCACACGGTCCCATCTCACACTTCCGTGGTCAGACACAGAGTGATTATTCTTCTCCACGGTGCCATCAAACACTCCCGGGGTCACACACAGAGTGATTATTCCTCTACACATTCCAGTCACACACGCCCGGGGTCTGACACAGAATGATACTCCCGCCACACTGTTCCATCAAACACTCCCGGGGTCAGACACAGAGTGATTATTCCTCTACGCTGTACCATCAAACACTCCGTGGGTCAGACACACAGTGATTATTCCTCTACACGGTCCCATCAAACACTCCCGGGTCAGACACAGATTGAATCACCCTCCACGCCGTCCCATCACACACTCCCGGGGTCAGGCACAGTATGATTATTCCTCTCCACGGTCCCATCATACACTCCCGGGGTCAGACACAGACTAAATCTCCCTCCACACCGTGCCATCACACACTCCGGTGGTCAGAGACAGAGTGATTATTCCTATGCACTGTTCCATCAAACAATCCCGGGGTCAGACACAGAGTGAATCTCCCTCCACGCCGTCCCATCACACACTCCCGGGGTCAGACACAGAGTGATTATTCCTCTATACGGTCCCTTCAAACACTCCCGGGGTCAGACACAGAGTCATTATTCCTCTACACGGTCACATCAAACTCTTCCGGGGTCAGACACAGAGAGATTATTTCTCTACGCGGTCCCATCACTCACTCCCGGGGTCAGACACAGAGTGATTATTCCTCTACACGGTCCCAACAAACACTCCCGGTGTCAGACACAGTGTGAATCTCCCTCCACGCCGTCCCATCACACACTCCCGGGGTCAGACACAGAGTGATTATTCCTCTACACGGTCCCATCAAACATTCCCGGGGTCAGGCACAGAGAGATTATTCCTCTACACGGTCCCAACTAACGCTCCCGGGGTCAGACACAGAGTCATTATTCCTCTACACGGTCACATCAAACTCTTCCGGGGTCAGACACAGAGAGATTATTTCTCTACGCGGTCCCATCACACACTCCCGGGGTCAGACACAGAGTGATTATTCTTCTCCACTGTGCCATCAAACACTCCCGGGGTCAGACACAGAGTGATTATTCTTCTCCACTGTGCCATCAAACACTCCCGGGGTCACACACAGAGTGATTATTCCTCTACACATTCCATTCACACACGCCCGGGGTCTGACACAGAATGATACTCCCGCCACACTGTTCCATCAAACACTCCCGGGGTCAGACACAGAGTGATTATTCCTCTACGCTGTACCATCAAACACTCCGTGGGTCAGACACACAGTGATTATTCCTCTACACGGTCCCATCAAACACTCCCGGGTCAGACACAGATTGAATCACCCTCCACGCCGTCCCATCACACACTCCCGGGGTCAGGCACAGTATGATTATTCCTCTCCACGGTCCCATCATACACTCCCGGGGTCAGTCACAGACTAAATCTCCCTCCACACCGTCCCATCACACACTCCCGTGGTCAGAGACAGAGTGATTATTCCTATGCACTGTTCCATCAAACAATCCCGGGGTCAGACACAGAGTGAATCTCCCTCCACGCCGTCCCATCACACACTCCCGGGGTCAGACACAGAGTGATTATTCCTCTATACGGTCCCTTCAAACACTCCCGAGGTCAGACACAGAGAGATTATTCCTCTGCACGGTCCCAACTAACGCTCCCGGGGTCAGACACAGAGTCTTTATTCCTCCACACGGTCACATCAAACTCTTCTGGGGACAGACACAGAGAGATTATTCCTCTACACGGTCCCATCACACACTCCCGGGGTCAGACACAGAGTCATTATTCCTCTACACGTTCACATCAAACTCTTCCGGGGTCAGACACAGAGTGAATTTATATCCACACCGTCCCATCACACAATCCCGTGGTCAGACACAGAGTGATTATTCCTCTACACGGTCCCATCAAACACTCAAGGTTTCAGACACAGAGTGAATCTCCCTCCACGCCGTCCCATCACACACTCCCGGGGTCAGACACAGAGTGATTATTCCTCTACACGGTCCCATCAAACAATCCCGGGGTCAGGCACAGAGTGATTTTTCCTCTACACGGTCCCATCAAACACTCCCAGGTTCAGACACAGAGTGAATCTCCCTCCACGCCGTCCCATCACACAATCCCGGGGTCAGATACAGAGTGATTATTCCTCTACACGGTCCCATCAAACACTCCCGGGGTCAGGCACAGAGAGATTATTCCTCTACACGGTCCCATCTAACGCTCCCGGGGTCAGACACAGAGTCATTATTCCTCGACACGGTCACATCAAACTCTTCCGGGGTCAGACACAGTGAGAATATTCCACTACACGGTCCCATCACACACTCCCGGGGTCAGACACAGTATGATTATTCCTCTCCACGGTCCCATCAAACACTCCCGGTGTCAGACACAGTGTGAATCTCCTTCCACACCGTTCCATCACACTCTCCCGGGGTCAGACACAGAGTGATTATTCCTCTACACTGTACCACAAACACTTCCGGAGTCAGACACAGAATGAATCTTCCTCTACACAGCCCATCACACACTCCCTGGGTCAGACACAGAGAGAATCTCCCTCCACACGTCCCAAAACACACTCCCGGGTCAGACACAGACTGATTATTCCTCTACACGGTCCCATCAAACACTCCCGGGGTCAGACACAGAGTGATTATTCCTCTACACTGTACCATCAAACACTCCGTGGGTCAGACACACAGTGATTATTCCTCTACACGGTCCCATCAAACACTCCCGGGTCAGACACAGACTGAATCACCCTCCACGCCGTCCCATCACACACTCCCGGGGTCAGACACTGAGTGATTATTCCTCTACACGGTCCCATCAAACACTCCCGGGGTCAGGCACAGAGAGATTATTCCTCTACACGGTCCCAACTAACGCTCCCGGGGTCAGACACGGAGTAATTATTCCTCTACACAGTCACATCAAACTCTTCCGGGGTCAGACACAGTGAGATTATTCCTCTATACGGTCCCATCACACACTCCCGGGGTCAGACACAGTATGATTATTCCTCTCCACGGTCCCATCAAACACTCCCGGGGTCAGACACAGACTGAATCTCCCTCCACACCGTCCCATCACACACTCCCGTGGGCAGAGACAGAGTGATTATTCCTCTACACGGTCCCAACAAACACTCCCGGTGTCAGACACAGTGTGAATCTCCTTCCACACCGTTACATCACACTCTCCCGGGGTCAGACACAGAGTGATTATTCCTCTACACTGTCCCAACAAACACTCCCGGGATCAGACACAGAATGAATCTTCCTCTACACAGCCCATCACACACTCCCTGGGTCAGACACAGAGAGAATCTCCCTCCACACGTCCCAAAACACACTCCCGGGTCAGACATAGACTGATTATTCCTCTACACGGTCCCATCAAACACTCCCGGGGTCAGACACAGAGTGATTATTCCTCTACACTGTACCTTCAAACACTCCCGGGGTCAGACACAGAATGAATCTTCCTCTACACAGCCCATCAAACACTCCCTGGGTCAGACACAGAGAGAATCTCCCTCCACACGTCCCAAAACACACTCCCGGGTCAGACACAGTGAGATTATTCCTCTACACGGTCCCATCAAACACTCCCGGGGTCAGACACAGAGTGATTATTCCTCCACACTGTACCATCAAACACTCCGTGGGTCAGACACACTGTGATTATTCCTCTACACGGTCCCATCAAACACTCCCGGGTCAGACACAGACTGAATCACCCTCCACGCCGTCCCATCACACACTCCCGGGGTCAGACATTGAGTGATTTTTCCTCTACACGGTCCCATCAAACTCTTCCGGGGTCAGACACAGAGAGATTATTTCTCTACGCGGTCCCATCACTCACTCCCGGGGTCAGACACAGAGTGATTATTCCTCTACACGGTCCCAACTAACGCTCCCGGGGTCAGACACTGACTGAATCTCCCTCCACACCGTCCCATCACACACTCCCGTGGGCAGAAACAGAGTGATTATTCCTCTACACGGTCCCAACAAACACTCCCGGTGTCAGACACAGTGTGAATCTCCCTCCACACGTCCCAAAACACACTCCCGGGTCAGACATAGACTGATTATTCCTCTACACGGTCCCATCAAACACTCCCGGGGTCAGACACAGAGTGATTATTCCTCTCCACGGTCCCATCAAACACTCCCGGTGTCAGACACAGTGTGAATCTCCTTCCACACCGTTCCATCACACTCTCCCGGGGTCAGACTCAGAGTGATTATTCCTCTACACTGTCCCAACAAACACTTCCGGGGTCAGACACAGAATGAATCTTCCTCTACACAGCCCATCACACACTCCGTGGGTCAGACACAGAGAGAATCTCCCTCCACACGTCCCAAAACACACTCCCGGGTCAGACACGGACTGATTATTCCTCTACACGGTCCCATCAAACACTCCCGGGGTCAGACACAGAGTGATTATTCCTCTACACGGTCCCATCAAACACTCCGTGGGTCAGACACACTGTGATTATTCCTCTACACGGTCCCATCAAACACTCCCGGGTCAGACACAGACTGAATCACCCTCCACGCCGTCCCATCACACACTCCCGGGGTCAGACACTGAGTGATTATTCCTCTACACGGTCCCATCAAACACTCCCGGGGTCAGGCACAGAGAGATTATTCCTCTACACGGTCCCAACTAACGCTCCCGGGGTCAGGCACGGAGTAATTATTCCTCTACACAGTCACATCAAACTCTTCCGGGGTCAGACACAGTGAGATTATTCCTCTACACGGTCCCATCAAACACTCCCGGGGTCAGACACAGACTGAATCTCCCTCCACACCGTCCCATCACACACTCCCGTGGGCAGAGACAGAGTGATTATTCCTCTACACGGTCCCAACAAACACTCCCGGTGTCAGACACAGTGTGAATCTCCTTCCACACCGTTACATCACACTCTCCCGGGGTCAGACTCAAAGTGATTATTCCTCTACACTGTCCCAACAAACACTCCCGGGGTCAGACACAGAATGAATCTTCCTCTACACAGCCCATCACACACTCCCTGGGTCAGACACAGAGAGAATCTCTCTCCACACGTACCAAAACACACTCCCGGGTCAGACATAGACTGATTATTCCTCTACACGGTCCCATCAAACACTCCCGGGGTCAGACACAGAGTGATTATTCCTCTACACTGTACCATCAAACACTCCCGGGGTCAGACATAGTGTGAATCTCCTTCCACACCGTTCCATCACACTCTCCCGGGGTCAGACACAGAGTGATTATTCCTCTACACTGTACCAACATACACTTCCGGGGTCAGACACTGAATGAATCTTCCTCTACACAGCCCATCACACACTCCCTGGGTCAGACACAGAGAGAATCTCCCTCCACACGTCCCAAAACACACTCCCGGGTCAGACACAGACTGATTATTCCTCTACACGGTCCCATCAAACACTCCCGGGGTCAGACACAGAGTGATTATTCCTCTACACTGTACCATCAAACACTCCGTGGGTCAGACACACAGTGATTATCCCTCTACACGGTCCCATCAAACACTCCCGGGTCAGACACAGACTGATTCACCCTCCACGCCGTCCCATCACACACTCCCGGGGTCAGACACTGAGTGATTATTCCTCTACACGGTCCCATCAAACACTCCCGGGGTCAGGCACAGAGAGATTATTCCTCTACACGGTCCCAACTACCGCTCCCGGGGTCAGACACGGAGTAATTATTCCACTACACAGTCACATCAAACTCTTCCGGGGTCAGACACAGTGAGATTATTCCTCTACACGGTCCCATCACACACTCCCGGGGTCAGACACAGTATGATTATTCCTCTCCACGGTCCCATCAAACACTCCCGGGGTCAGACACATACTGAATCTCCCTCCACACCGTCCCATCACACACTCCCGTGGGCAGAGACAGAGTGATTATTCCTCTACACGGTCCCAACAAACACTCCCGGTGTCAGACACAGTGTGAATCTCCTTCCACACCGTTACATCACACTCTCCAGGGGTCAGACACAGAGTGATTATTCCTCTACACTGTCCCAACAAACACTCCCGGGGTCAGACACAGAATGAATCTTCCTCTACACAGCCCATCACACACTCCCTGGGTCAGACACAGAGAGAATCTCCCTCCACACGTCCCAAAACACACTCCCGGTTCAGACATAGACTGATTATTCCTCTACACGGTAGCATCAAACACTCCCGGGGTCAGACACAGAGTGATTATTCCTCTACACTGTACCATCAAACACTCCGTGGGTCAGACACACAGTGATTATTCCTCTACACGGTCCCATCAAACACTCCCGGGTCAGACACAGACTGAATCACCCTCCACGCCGTCCCATCACACCCTCCCGGGGTCAGACACAGAGTGAATTTATATCCACACGGTCCCATCACTCACTCCCGTGGTCAGACACAGAGTGATTATTCCTCTACACGGTTCCATCAAACACTCCCGGGATCAGACACAGAGTGTATCTCCCTCCACGCCGTCCCATCACACACTCCCGGGGTCAGAAACATAGTGATTATTCCTCTACACGGTCCCATCAAATACTCCCGGGGTCAGGCACAGAGAGATTATTCCTCTACACGGTCCCATCAAACACTCCCGGGTTCAGACACAGAGTGAATCTCCCTCCACGCCGTCCCATCACACACTCCCGGGGTCAGACACAGAGTGATTATTCCTCTACACGGTCCCATCAAACATTCCCGGGGTCAGGCACAGAGAGATTATTCCTCTACACGGTCCCAACTAACGCTCCCGGGGTCAGACACAGAGTCATTATTCCTCTACACGGTCACATCAAACTCTTCCGGGGTCAGACACAGAGAGATTATTTCTCTACGCGGTCCCATCACACACTCAGGGGGTCAGACACAGAGTCATTATTCCTCTACACGGTCAGATCAAACTCTTCCGGGGTCAGACACAGAGTGAATTTATATCCACACGGTCCCATCACTCACTCCCGGGGTCAGACACAGAGTGATTATTCCTCTACACGGTCCCAACAAACACTCCCAGGGTCAGACACAGAGTGATTATTCCTCTACACTGTCCCATCAAACACTACCGGGGGTCAGACACAGAGTGATTATTCCTCTACGCGGTCCCATCAAACACTCCCGGGGTCAGACACAGAGTGAATCTCCCTCCACACGGTCCCATCTCACACTTCCGTGGTCAGACGCAGAATGGTTATTCTTCTCCACGGTGCCATCAAACACTCCCGGGGTCACACACAGAGTGATTATTCCTCTACACATTCCAGTCACACACGCCCGGGGTCTGACACAGAATGATACTCCCGCCACACTGTTCCATCAAACACTCCCGGGGTCAGACACAGAGTGATTATTCCTCTACGCTGTACCATCAAACACTCCGTGGGTCAGACACACAGTGATTATTCCTCTACACCGTCCCATCAAACACTCCCGGGTCAGACACAGATTGAATCACCCTCCACGCCGTCCCATCACACACTCCCGGGGTCAGGCACAGAATGGTTATTCCTCTCCACGGTCCCATCATACACTCCCGGGGTCAGACACAGACTAAATCTCCCTCCACACCGTCCCATCACACACTCCAGTGGTCAGAGACAGAGTGATTATTCCTATGCACTGTTCCATCAAACACTCCCGGGGTCAGACACAGAGTGAATCTCCCTCCACGCCGTCCCATCACACACTCCCGGGGTCAGACACAGAGTGATCATTCCTCTATACGGTCCCATCAAACACTCCCGGGGTCAGACACAGAGAGATTATTCCTCTACACGGTCCCAACTAACGCTCCCGGGGTCAGACACAGAGTCATTATTCCTCCACACGGTCACATCAAACTTCTGGGGACAGACACAGAGAGATTATTCCTCTACACGGTCCCATCACACACTCCCGGGGTCAGACACAGAGTGATTATTCCTCTACACTGTACCATCAAACACTCCGTGGGTCAGACACACAGTGATTATCCCTCTACACGGTCCCATCAAACACTCCCGGGTCAGACACAGACTGAATCACCCTCCACGCCGTCCCATCACACACTCCCGGGGTCAGACACTGAGTGATTATTCCTCTACCCGGTCCCATCAAACACTCCCGGGGTCAGGCACAGAGAGATTATTCCTCTACACGGTCCCAACTACCGCTCCCGGGGTCAGACACGGAGTAATTATTCCTCTACACAGTCACATCAAACTCTTCCGGGGTCAGACACAGTGAGATTATTCCTCTACACGGTCCCATCACACACTCCCGGGGTCAGACACAGTATGATTATTCCTCTCCACGGTCCCATCAAACACTCCCGGGGTCAGACACATACTGATTCTCCCTCCACACCGTCCCATCACACACTCCCGTGGGCAGAGACAGAGTGATTATTCCTCTACACGGTCCCAACAAACACTCCCGGTGTCAGACACAGTGTGAATCTCCTTCCACACCGTTACATCACACTCTCCAGGGGTCAGACACAGAGTGATTATTCCTCTACACTGTCCCAACAAACACTCCCGGGGTCAGACACAGAATGAATCTTCCTCTACACAGCCCATCACACACTCCCTGGGTCAGACACAGAGAGAATCTCCCTCCACACGTCCCAAAACACACTCCCGGTTCAGACATAGACTGATTATTCCTCTACACGGTAGCATCAAACACTCCCGGGGTCAGACACAGAGTGATTATTCCTCTACACTGTACCATCAAACACTCCGTGGGTCAGACACACAGTGATTATTCCTCTACACGGTCCCATCAAACACTCCCGGGTCAGACACAGACTGAATCACCCTCCACGCCGTCCCATCACACACTCCCGGGGTCAGACACTGAGTGATTCTTCCTCTACACTGTCCCAACAAACACTCCCGGGGTCAG
The DNA here is from genome assembly GCF_030144855.1 of Hypanus sabinus. NCBI lineage: Eukaryota > Metazoa > Chordata > Chondrichthyes > Myliobatiformes > Dasyatidae > Hypanus > Hypanus sabinus. The sequence continues at coordinate 757,515 of NW_026779136.1, read as the reverse complement.
GCACAGAGTGATTTTTCCTCTACACGGTCCCATCAAACACTCCCGGGTTCAGACACAGAGTGAATCTCCCTCCACGCCGTCCCATCACACACTCCCGGGGTCAGACACAGAGTGATTATTCCTCTACACGGTCCCATCAAACATTCCCGGGGTCAGGCACAGAGAGATTATTCCTCTACACGGTCCCAACTAACGCTCCCGGGGTCAGACACAGAGTCATTATTCCTCTACACGGTCACATCAAACTCTTCCGGGGTCAGACACAGAGAGATTATTTCTCTACGCGGTCCCATCACACACTCAGGGGGTCAGACACAGAGTCATTATTCCTCTACACGGTCAGATCAAACTCTTCCGGGGTCAGACACAGAGTGAATTTATATCCACACGGTCCCATCACTCACTCCCGGGGTCAGACACAGAGTGATTATTCCTCTACACGGTCCCAACAAACACTCCCAGGGTCAGACACAGAGTGATTATTCCTCTACACTGTCCCATCAAACACTACCGGGGGTCAGACACAGAGTGATTATTCCTCTACGCGGTCCCATCAAACACTCCCGGGGTCAGACACAGAGTGAATCTCCCTCCACACGGTCCCATCTCACACTTCCGTGGTCAGACGCAGAATGGTTATTCTTCTCCACGGTGCCATCAAACACTCCCGGGGTCACACACAGAGTGATTATTCCTCTACACATTCCAGTCACACACGCCCGGGGTCTGACACAGAATGATACTCCCGCCACACTGTTCCATCAAACACTCCCGGGGTCAGACACAGAGTGATTATTCCTCTACGCTGTACCATCAAACACTCCGTGGGTCAGACACACAGTGATTATTCCTCTACACCGTCCCATCAAACACTCCCGGGTCAGACACAGATTGAATCACCCTCCACGCCGTCCCATCACACACTCCCGGGGTCAGGCACAGAATGGTTATTCCTCTCCACGGTCCCATCATACACTCCCGGGGTCAGACACAGACTAAATCTCCCTCCACACCGTCCCATCACACACTCCAGTGGTCAGAGACAGAGTGATTATTCCTATGCACTGTTCCATCAAACACTCCCGGGGTCAGACACAGAGTGAATCTCCCTCCACGCCGTCCCATCACACACTCCCGGGGTCAGACACAGAGTGATCATTCCTCTATACGGTCCCATCAAACACTCCCGGGGTCAGACACAGAGAGATTATTCCTCTACACGGTCCCAACTAACGCTCCCGGGGTCAGACACAGAGTCATTATTCCTCCACACGGTCACATCAAACTTCTGGGGACAGACACAGAGAGATTATTCCTCTACACGGTCCCATCACACACTCCCGGGGTCAGACACAGAGTGATTATTCCTCTACACTGTACCATCAAACACTCCGTGGGTCAGACACACAGTGATTATCCCTCTACACGGTCCCATCAAACACTCCCGGGTCAGACACAGACTGAATCACCCTCCACGCCGTCCCATCACACACTCCCGGGGTCAGACACTGAGTGATTATTCCTCTACCCGGTCCCATCAAACACTCCCGGGGTCAGGCACAGAGAGATTATTCCTCTACACGGTCCCAACTACCGCTCCCGGGGTCAGACACGGAGTAATTATTCCTCTACACAGTCACATCAAACTCTTCCGGGGTCAGACACAGTGAGATTATTCCTCTACACGGTCCCATCACACACTCCCGGGGTCAGACACAGTATGATTATTCCTCTCCACGGTCCCATCAAACACTCCCGGGGTCAGACACATACTGATTCTCCCTCCACACCGTCCCATCACACACTCCCGTGGGCAGAGACAGAGTGATTATTCCTCTACACGGTCCCAACAAACACTCCCGGTGTCAGACACAGTGTGAATCTCCTTCCACACCGTTACATCACACTCTCCAGGGGTCAGACACAGAGTGATTATTCCTCTACACTGTCCCAACAAACACTCCCGGGGTCAGACACAGAATGAATCTTCCTCTACACAGCCCATCACACACTCCCTGGGTCAGACACAGAGAGAATCTCCCTCCACACGTCCCAAAACACACTCCCGGTTCAGACATAGACTGATTATTCCTCTACACGGTAGCATCAAACACTCCCGGGGTCAGACACAGAGTGATTATTCCTCTACACTGTACCATCAAACACTCCGTGGGTCAGACACACAGTGATTATTCCTCTACACGGTCCCATCAAACACTCCCGGGTCAGACACAGACTGAATCACCCTCCACGCCGTCCCATCACACACTCCCGGGGTCAGACACTGAGTGATTCTTCCTCTACACTGTCCCAACAAACACTCCCGGGGTCAGGCACAGAGTGATTTTTCCTCTACACGGTCCCATCAAACACTCCCGGGTTCAGACACAGAGTGAATCTCCCTCCACGCCGTCCCATCACACACTCCCGGGGTCAGACACAGAGTGATTATTCCTCTACACGGTCCCATCAAACTTTCCCGGGGTCAGGCACAGAGAGATTATTCCTCTACACGGTCCCAACTAACGCTCCCGGGGTCAGACACAGAGTCATTATTCCTCTACACGGTCACATCAAACTCTTCCGGGGTCAGACACAGAGACATAATTTCTCTACGCGGTCCCATCGCACACTCCCGGGGTCAGACACAGAGTCATTATTCCTCTACACGGTCAGATCAAACTCTTCCGGGGTCAGACACAGAGTGAATTTATATCCACACGGTCCCATCACTCACTCCCGTGTTCAGACACAGAGTGATTATTCCTCTACACGTTTCCATCAAACACTCCCGGGATCAGACACAGAGTGTATCTCCCTCCACGCCGTCCCATCACACATTCCCGGGGTCAGAAACATAGTGATTATTCCTCTACACGGTCCCATCAAATACTCCCGGGGTCAGGCACAGAGAGATTATTCCTCTACACGGTCCCATCAAACACTCCCGGGTTCAGACACAGAGTGAATCTCCCTCCACGCCGTCCCATCACACACTCCCGGGGTCAGACACAGAGTGATTATTCCTCTACACGGTCCCATCAAACATTCCCGGGGTCAGGCACAGAGAGATTATTCCTCTACACGGTCCCAACTAACGCTCCCGGGGTCAGACACAGAGTCATTATTCCTCTACACGGTCACATCAAACTCTTCCGGGGTCAGACACAGAGAGATTATTTCTCTACGCGGTCCCATCACACACTCAGGGGGTCAGACACAGAGTCATTATTCCTCTACACGGTCAGATCAAACTCTTCCGGGGTCAGACACAGAGTGAATTTATATCCACACGGTCCCATCACTCACTCCCGGGGTCAGACACAGAGTGATTATTCCTCTACACGGTCCCAACAAACACTCCCGGTGTCAGACACAGTGTGAATCTCCTTCCACACCGTCCCATCACACTCTCCCGGGGTCAGACACAGAGTGATTATTCCTCTACACGGTCCCAACAAACACTCCCAGGGTCAGACACAGAGTGATTATTCCTCTACACGGTCCCATCAAACACACCGGGGGTCAGACACAGAGTGATTATTCCTCTACGCGGTCCCATCAAACACTCCCGGGGTCAGACACAGAGTGAATCTCCCTCCACACGGTCCCATCTCACACTTCCGTGGTCAGACGGAGTAATTATTCTTCTCCACGGTGCCATCAAACACTCCCGGGGTCACACACAGAGTGATTATTCCTCTACACATTCCAGTCACACACGCCCGGGGTCTGACACAGAATGATACTCCCGCCACACTGTTCCATCAAACACTCCCGGGGTCAGACACAGAGTGATTATTCCTCTACGCTGTACCATCAAACTCTCCGTGGGTCAGACACACTGTGATTATTCCTCTACACGGTCCCATCAAACACTCCCGGGTCTGACACAGATTGAATCACCCTCCACGCCGTCCCATCACACACTCCCGGGGTCAGGCACAGAATGATTATTCCTCTCCACGGTCCCATCATACACTCCCGGGGTCAGACACAGACTAAATCTCCCTCCACACCGTCCCATCACACACTCCCGTGGTCAGAGACAGAGTGATTATTCCTATGCACTGTTCCATCAAACACTCCCGGGGTCAGACACAGAGTGAATCTCCCTCCACGCCGTCCCATCACACACTCCCGGGGTCAGACACAGAGTGATTATTCCTCTATACGGTCCCATCAAACACTCCCGGGGTCAGACACAGAGAGATTATTCCTCTACACGGTCCCAACTAGCGCTCCCGGGGTCAGACACAGAGTCATTATTCCTCCACACGGTCACATCAAACTTCTGGGGACAGACACAGAGAGATTATTCCTCTACACGGTCCCATCACACACTCCCGGGGTCAGACACAGAGTCATTATTCCTCTACACGTTCACATCAAACTCTTCCGGGGTCAGACACAGAGTGAATTTATATCCACACCGTCCCATCACACAATCCCGTGGTCAGACACAGAGTGATTATTCCTCTACACGGTCCCATCAAACACTCCCGGTCTCAGACACAGTGGGAATCTCCTTCCACACCGTTACATCACACACTCCCTGGGTCAGACACAGAGAGAATCTCCCTCCACACGTCCCAAAACACACTCCCGGGTCAGACACAGACTGATTATTCCTCTACACGGTCCCATCAAACACTCCCGGGTCAGACACAGACTGAATCACCCTCCACGCCGTCCCATCACACACTCCCGGGGTCAGACACTGAGTGATTATTCCTCTACACGGTCCCATCAAACACTCCCGGGGTCAGGCACAGAGAGATTATTCCTCTACACGGTCCCATCTAACGCTCCCGGGGTCAGACACAGAGTCATTATTCCTCGACACGGTCACATCAAACTCTTCCGGGGTCAGACACAGTGAGATTATTCCTCTACACGGTCCCATCACACACTCCCGGGGTCAGACACAGTATGATTATTCCTCTCCACGGTCCCATCAAACTCTCCCGGTGTCAGACACAGTGTGAATCTCCTTCCACACCGATCCATCACACTCTCCCGGGGTCAGACACAGAGTGATTATTCCTCTACACAGTCCCAACAAACACTTCCGGGGTCAGACACAGAATGAATCTTCCTCTACACAGCCCATCACACACTCCCTGTGTCCGACACAGAGAGAATCTCCCTCCACACGTCCCAAAACACACTCCCGGGTCAGACACAGACTGATTATTCCTCTACACGGTCCCATCAAACACTCCCGGGTCAGACACAGACTGAATCACCCTCCACGCCGTCCCATCACACACTCCCGGGGTCAGACACTGAGTGATTATTCCTCTACACGGTCCCATCAAACACTCCCGGGGTCAGGCACAGAGAGATTATTCCTCTACACGGTCCCAACTAACGCTCCCGGGGTCAGACACGGAGTAATTATTCCTCTACACAGTCACATCAAACTCTTCCGGGGTCAGACACAGTGAGATTATTCCTCTACACGGACCCATCACACACTCCCGGGGTCAGACACAGTATGATTATTCCTCTCCACGGTCCCATCAAACACTCCCGGGGTCAGACACAGACTGAATCTCCCTCCACACCGTCCCATCACACACTCCCGTGGGCAGAGACAGAGTGATTATTCCTCTACACGGTCCCAACAAACACTGCCGGTGTCAGACACAGTGTGAATCTCCTTCCACACCGTTACATCACACTCTCCCGGGGTCAGACACAGAGTGATTATTCCTCTACACTGTCCCAACAAACACTCCCGGGGTCAGACACAGAATGAATCTTCCTCTACACAACCCATCACACACTCCCTGGGTCAGACACAGAGAGAATCTCCCTCCACACGTCCCAAAACACACTCCCGGGTCAGACATAGACTGATTATTCCTCTACACGGTCCCATCACACACTCCCGTGGTCAGAGACAGAGTGAATATTCCTATGCACTGTTCCATCAAACACTCCCGGGGTCAGACACAGAGTGAATCTCCCTCCACGCCGTCCCATCACACACTACCGGGGTCAGACACAGAGTGATTATTCCTCTATACCGTCCCATCAAACACTCCCGGGGTCAGACACAGAGAGATTATTCTCTACACGGTCCCAACTAACGCTCCCGGGGTCAGACACAGAGTCATTATACCTCCACACGGTCACATCAAACTCTTCTGGGGACAGACACAGAGAGATTATTCCTCTACACGGTCCCATCACACACTCCCGGGGTCAGACACAGAGTCATTATTCCTCTACACGTTCACATCAAACTCTTCCGGGGTCAGACACAGAGTGAATTTATATCCACACCGTCCCATCACACAATCCCGTGGTCAGACACAGAGTGATTATTCCTCTACACGGTCCCATCAAACACTCAAGGTTTCAGACACAGAGTGAATCTCCCTCCACGCCGTCCCATCACACACTCCCGGGGTCAGACACAGAGTGATTATTCCTCTACACGGTCCCATCAAACACTCCCGGGGTCAGGCACAGAGTGATTTTTCCTCTACACGGTCCCATCAAACACTCCCAGGTTCAGACACAGAGTGAATCTCCCTCCACGCCGTCCCATCACACAATCCCGGGGTCAGATACAGAGTGATTATTCCTCTACACGGTCCCATCAAACACTCCCGGGGTCAGGCACAGAGAGATTATTCCTCTACACGGTCCCATCTAACGCTCCCGGGGTCAGACACAGAGTCATTATTCCTCGACACGGTCACATCAAACTCTTCCGGGGTCAGACACAGTGAGATTATTCCTCTACACGGTCCCATCACACACTCCCGGGGTCAGACACAGTATGATTATTCCTCTCCACGGTCCCATCAAACACACCCGGTGTCAGACACAGTGTGAATCTCCTTCCACACCGTTCCATCACACTCTCCCGGGGTCAGACACAGAGTGATTATTCCTCTACACTGTCCCAACAAACACTTCCGGGGTCAGACACAGAATGAATCTTCCTCTACACAGCCCATCACACACTCCCTGGGTCAGACACAGAGAGAATCTCGCTCCACACGTCCCAAAACACACTCCCGGGTCAGACACAGACTGATTATTCCTCTACACGGTCCCATCAAACACTCCCGGGTCAGACACAGACTGAATCACCCTCCACGCCGTCCCATCACACACTCCCGGGGTCAGACACTGAGTGATTATTCCTCTACACGGTCCCATCAAACACTCCCGGGGTCAGGCACAGAGAGATTATTCCTCTACACGGTCCCAACTAACGCTCCCGGGGTCAGACACGGAGTAATTATTCCTCTACACAGTCACATCAAACTCTTCCGGGGTCAGACACAGTGAGATTATTCCTCTACACGGTTCCATCACACACTCCCGGGGTCAGACACAGTATGATTATTCCTCTCCACGGTCCCATCAAACACTCCCGGGGTCAGACACAGACTGAATCTCCCTCCACACCGTCCCATCACACACTCCCGTGGGCAGAGACAGAGTGATTATTCCTCTACACGGTCCCAACAAACACTCCCGGTGTCAGACACAGTGTGAATCTCCTTCCACACCGTTACATCACACTCTCCCGGGGTCAGACACAGAGTGATTATTCCTCTACACTGTCCCAACAAACACTCCCGGGGTCAGACACAGAATGAATCTTCCTCTACACAGCCCATCACACACTCCCTGGGTCAGACACAGAGAGAATCTCCCTCCACACGTCCCAAAACACACTCCCGGGTCAGACATAGACTGATTATTCCTCTACACGGTCCCATCAAACACTCCCGGGGTCAGACACAGAGTGATTATTCCTCTACACTGTACCATCAAACACTCCCGGGGTCAGACACAGAATGAATCTTCCTCTACACAGCCCATCACACACTCCCTGGGTCAGACACAGAGAGAATCTCCCTCCACACGTCCCAAAACACACTCCCGGGTCAGACACAGTGAGCTTATTCCTCTACACGGTCACATCAAACTCTTCGGGGGTCAGACACAGAGTGAATTTATATTCACACCGTCCCATCACACGATCCCGTGGTCAGACACAGAGTGATTATTCCTCTACACGGTCCCATCAAACAATCCAGGGGTCAGACAAAGAGTGAATCTCCCTACACACCGTCCCATCACACATTCCCGTGGTCAGACACAGTATGATTATTCCTCTCCACGGTCCCATCAAACACTCCCGGGGTCAGACACAGACTGAATCTCCCTCCACACCGTCCCATCACACACTCCCGTGGTCAGAGACAGAGTGATTATTCCTCTGCACGGTCCCATCAAACACTCCCGGGTTCAGACACAGAGTGAATCTCCCTCCACGCCGTCCCAACACACACTCAGGCGGTCAGACACAGAGTGATTATTCCTCTACACTGTCCCATCAAACACTCCCGGGGTCAGACACAGAGTGATTATTCCTCTACACGGTCCCTTCAAACACTCCCGGGGTAAGGCACAGCGAGATTATTCCTCTACACGGCCCCAACTAAACGCTCCCGGGGTCAGACACAGTGTGAATTTATATCCACACCGTCCCACCACACACTCCAGTGGTCAGACACAGTATGATTATTCCTCTCGACGGTCTCATCAAACACTCCCGGGGTCAAACACAGAGAGATTATTCCTCTACACGGTCCCAACTAACGCTCCCGGGGACAGACACAGAGTCATTATTCCTCTACACGGTCACATCAAACTCTTCCGGGGTCAGACACAGAGTGAATTTATATCCACACCGTCCCATCACACACTCCCGTGGTCAGACACAGGGTGATTATTCCTCCAAACGGTCCCATCAAACACTCCCGGGGTCAGACAAAGAGTGAATCTCCCTACACACCGTCCCATCACACACTCCCGTGGTCAGACACAGTATGATTATTCCTCACCACGGTCCCATCAAACACGCCCGGGGTCAGACACAGACGGAATCTCCCTCCACACCGTCCCATCACACACTCTCGTGGTCAGAGACAGAGTTATTATTCCTCTGCACTGTCCCATCAAACACTCCCGGGGTCAGACACAGAGAGAATCTCCCTCCACGCCGTCCCATCACACACTCCCGGGGTCAGACACAGAGTGATTATTCCTCTACACGGTCCCAACAAAAAATCCCGGTGTCAGACACAGTGTGAATTTATATCCACACCGTCCCATCATAATCTCTTTGGGTCAGGCACAGAGTGAATCTCCCTCCACACCGTCCCATCACACACTCCAGTGGTCAGACACAGTATGATTATTCCTCTCCACGGTCTCATCAAACACTCCAGGGGTCAGACACAGAGACATTATTCCTCTACACGGTCACATCAAATTCTTCCGGGGACAGACACAGAGAGATTATTCCTCTACACGGTCCCATCAACACACTCCCGGGGTCAGACACAGAGTCATTATTCCTCTACACGGTCACATCAAACTCTTCCGGGGTCAGACACAGAGTGAATTTATATCCACACCGTCCCATCACACAACCCCGTGGTCAGACACAGAGTGATTATTCCTCTACACGGTCCCATCAAACAATCCCGGGGTCATACAAAGAGTGAATCTCCCTCCACACCGTCCCATCACACACTCCCGTGGTCAGACACAGTATGATTATTCCTCTACACGGTCCCATCAAACACTCCCGTGGTCAGGCACAGAGTGATTTTTCCTCTACACGGTACCATCAAACACTCCCGGGTTCAGACACAGAGTGAATCTCCCTCCACACCGTCCCATCACACACTCCCGGGGTCAGACACAGAGTGATTATTCCTCTAAACGGTCCCTTCAAACACTCCCGGGGTCAGGCACAGAGAGATTAATCCTCTACACGGCCCCAACTAACGCTCCAGGGTTCAGACACAGAGTCATTATTCCTCTACACGGTCACATCAAACTCTTCCGGGGTTAGACACAGAGAGATTATTCCTCTACACGGTCCCATCACACACTCCCGGGGTCAGACACAGAGTCATTATTCCTCTACACGGTCAGATCAACCTCTTCCGGGGTCAGACACAGAGTGAATTTATATCCACACGGTCCCATGAAACACTCCCGGGGTCAGACAAAGAGTGAATCTCCCTACACACCGTCCCATCACACACTCCCGTGGTCAGACACAGTATGATTATTCCTCTCCACGGTCCCATCAATCACTCCCGGTGTCAGACACAGACTGAATCTCCCTCC